>NW_026623067.1:78590943-78899157 GCF_023065955.2 Ursus arctos
AACCTGCTTTTTTTTCCCTTTCATTGTCTTCAATCCTGCTAGAATTTCTGTATCTAGAGCTCACACCACCTCTCCAAACCCTGTCCAATTGTATCTATCCTCAGGTCCAATTCAAACCCTCCACCTCTTCTGTGAAGCCTTCCTGACTTCAACCTGATCTATGATCCTTCATATCACCCTACCAGAACCTCTGTAAAGCCCTTCAAGTCTCCTACCTTACACCATAGCTTTCTACATTTGAGCTCCCTGAAGGCAGGAATCCCATCTAATTTATCCTCCTTTTCTCACTAGCACAGAGCATAGCAGAGAACAGTGATCATTTGTACAATAAATGAAGAGAGATTTTACTTAAAACTCATCGTAAAGGGAAGGGGAAGGTGCTGAATGTATTAACTTCCTGTAGGATACCGCTAGTTGTTTTCAGTGCCCAAGCCACACAGACGGGCACTTGTTTGGGGCAGTTTTGTAATTGACCTATTCCTCCCTACTTTTGCTGTTCCTATACATGTGTCCAGTGGAAACATGGTCATTGATTCCATGCATTTTGTCAGTTCCTTACTTAGAATCTAGTCCAAGACATTTTCTCTTTCCTTTCATTAAAATGTTACATGAAATAACTTTAAGTCTTGGTTCTAGATTCTAGAGCCATAACAAGGTTTGGGATTTATCTTGTTTTTCCTTGACTGCAAGCCCTTGAGGGCATGAACTCTTAGCCATCATATCTTATACTACTAAATAGATGTTTTTGTTACATGTGCCTTTCACTTATATTTAGAATCTATTCAGACATTGAATTCTAGAGCTAGAATGTATTCTTGTGATTTTGGTATGGATGTTAGTTTCTATCCTTGGAAAGGCTATATGCTTTCCTATAAAATGAGAAAAACAAAAATATATGCTGAGATTTACATTTCTTTCGTAATTTCACACACTTACTGGAATCACCTAGACTATTTCAGTTGTGAGTGGAATGAGCAGAAAATGTGACTTTATCATTTCAAAAAATGATCTTGTCTACCCACCCACTGCTCTAGGCGAGAGTGTCCTGAGGTCGCCAGTTATCCGTTCCACTGTTCAGTTCGCACCGTTGAGAGCCGAGAGCTGTGTGCTCAAGCGCCCGAGGGACACGCACAAAATCTCCCTGTTCACTGCTTACCAGTTTCACTTCCAAGGGCCAAGGAGATTCATTTTTTTTTTCTTTTTATAAGGCAGCCTTTTAATTACAATCTTGATTTCAACAATCTTGCCCCCACACTTCTGGTCTGTACTTTATTCTATCTCAGCAAGCCATTTTAAAATAAAAACAAATAAATAAAAATAAAATAAAAACAGTTCCCTTCTGGAGGGTTCTCTTCAGAGCCCAGTGCGCCCACAGGCAGACCACTTGGAACTACCCAGCTTAGTCAGAGAGTCCAACTTGGCAAATCACGACGTGCGAGCCTGTTTTTTTAGTTCCAACCTGTTTCATACTCAGGCTAGCCCAGCTATTTCCCTTATTTCCAATTCCTTGGGGATGCCAGATCCTTTCTGGCTAAATCCCAGCCACAACGCCCTAAATGCAAGGCACAGCTTCACTTCTCTGCCTCAACCTGAAGCCCTAAGCTGATGGCTTCTCCTTTTGTTGCTTCTGTCACGAGACCCTCCCGAACACCTGTCTTAGCACGCAGTGCAGGTCTGTCTCCAACAATTCCTATCCCCTTCTGCTCTTCTTTCAAATCTCATTTCCTCTCTCTTTGCTGTTTCCAAGCAGATTCACTAGTTCTCTTTCTCTCCCAAACCGGGCCAGTCACATTGTGTCCTGGTCACACTTCCTGATGTCAGTCAGCCCCAACTCCTCGTAAGCTTCTGTCAGTAAATGGCAGCCTCTTTTTATGATTGTTGGCCAAACGCTTGTGTTTCTAACATAGGGAATAAAGAGGTGAAAAAAAAAATGTGAAGTCCTTCCATTAATGTTAGCACAGAATGGGGAGAGAAACAAAAGTCACTAAGCTTTGAATACTCGTTATGCAATACATAGAAATAAAAAGCAGATAATAAGGCAGTGAGTGTTTCGCAAAGTGTGGTTCAACAGACCACCTGTCTCAGAATGATTTGTGGGAAGGGGAAGGGGGCAGGTTGTTGCTTGATAAAATCCTGGGCTCTACCCCAGATAGACAGAACCAAAATCTCTGAGGACTTAATATGAATCTGAATTTTTGACAAACTCCCAGTTCTTCTAACATACATTCAAATTTAAGAACAACATACAAGTGTCTCTGTTGTCCTTTAAAAGCAGTTATTTTTTTACACCATGTTTATTCCATGCCAGTCTTTAGGCTTCTTCTATACTCAATATGGTATTTAATATGTGCTTTTATAGAGACAGGAGATAGAGAGTGATTGAACAAATTCCTTCCTCATGAATCTTACATTCTGGTGGGAAAAACAGAGATCCATGGTCATCACAGCTAGAAAATAAAATGAAAATTGATGAAAAGTCTTGGCCGCTTCTTGAGGAACAAAGATTACGTACAAACACACACAAGTGCATTTATATATATATATTTTATGTGTAAATATATGTGTATTTTATATGTATTTCTGTAGTCACATAAAATAAGAAAACGTAAAATGGCAAAATTGCAATAGCTAGAACATTGGGTTTTGTTCTTTTAATTCCAAGGAATTGCTTTAGATCCTTCTAGAATATTTTCAGAGTATACTTTAGAGACTTTGGTATAGGCTGTAAAAATGTATCCATTCTTACTGACATTAAAAATTTTAGGGGGTGCCTGGCTGGCTCAGTCAGTACAGCATGTGACTCTTGATTTGGGGGTGTTGAGTTTGAGCCCCACGTTGGGCAGAGAGATTACTTAAAAAAAAAATTAAATACCAAGCAGTAGGAGAGAAATTTTTAGTGATGAACATAGATCTCAATTCGCCCGTCAGAAATGCAGCACCAAGAGAGAACATGTGATTCGGCAAACAGGCACCAGAGCATATCCACAGCTGGATGTGTGCACACGCCTGCTCCCCAGCCTTCAAGACAAACAGTTACTACAAACCCACACACAGATTCACTCGAAATTGCTGGGTCCACAATATATATGGGGAGTCACGAATGCTTTTCTGGATTGAAGTAGAAATGAAGGGAGGGAAAGGATGAAAAGCATAAAAGCATCTCTGAGCCAAGCTACCAGCTTACCTCAACCTCTTTGCTCTCGCACAAAGATATATTTCATTTGGCAGTGTGAATATATGTGTGACCAACATGAATGCTGAGGATTTAAAAATCAGCCAGCAATCCCTGGGCCATTTCAGCTGTGTTTCTACTTCATAGGGCCTTTGGGGACTGCTGGGAGCAGGTGTGAAGTTCTAGTTTATTAACAAGTTAAGTCAGTGTTGCTGTGCATTTTGAGGGGCCTAATAGACTGGCCAATCTCACGGAATATAGAGTAGCACTGCACTGGAAAGACACAAAAAAATTAAAATACTATCATTGTTACTAGTACAAAACACACCTGTTAGATGTGTACTATGTTTCAGGCTTTGTGCTAAGTAATTTAGAAGCATCATCAAGTTTATTAAATTATTTAGATAAATTAGTAAAGATTTTTTTTTCTGGATAAAGAACATTGAAATTATAGTTGACTGTGAGTATCCAGCCTGTGTCAAAGAGAACCTCTAGGTCGTCTTCTCTACATATTGGTCTACCTAATTCCTTGCTTTGCTTTGCCAACAGAGCTTAAAATTTGGGCCATGCCTACATGCTGAGTGGGAGACTTGATATCCGTGAAAAGTTTTCAGAAGGCCGTAATCTGCACCATGGCCGATAGAATGTTAACATTTATTTCACTGTATTTGAGAGGGCACCAGAAGGAAGAAGGCAGAACATAAAGTATTAGCGTTAGACACAGCTTTAAGAGCTATTTAATCCAGCCCCTTAATTTTTAATTAAAAAAGAAAGAATGAGACCAAAGACATAGTCTGATTCTGTATGGTCTTCCCTGTTTTCTTAAGTGTTCAGGCTTTTGCTCCAGCTGTCTGGCTTTCAACACATGTTTCTCAGCCAAATAGAACTCATCTGCTGTTTTTGTCCTTTCTAGAACGTTTTGCCTATGTAGCCAGCTCCCAGGACTGAGAGGCTAGAAAAGCCACCAGTCTCTTCATGACTGACAGCCATGGAGGATCACTCTGGCATACTCAGAACCAGAAGTAATTGCAATTGTTGCTGGCTGGAATGGATTTTATAACTTGGAAGTGTTAAAGTTTAGTTGGACTAAAATGGAGGCATTATGGCACTAGCCACATTAAAAATAATCATAAAAAGAAACAGGTGGAATTAATTTTAACATTTAGTTAATCCGATATATAAAAAACATTATCATTTCAACATATAATCAATATAAAAACTATCAATGAGATATTTTACATTCTTTTTTTCATACCGTTTTCAATATCTGGGTCTATGTTTTTTACACATACAGATTTTAAACTTACAAACTTAATCTCAGTTAAGACCAGCCACATTTCAGGTGCTCAATATCCACATGCGACTACTGGCTACTATATTGGACAGTACAATTCTAGAAGCTTCCAGCCTTAATAACTTCATGCCTCTGATGTATGGGTTCTGAATATAGTGGGGATAGAATTACAGATACAAGAAAAGCCGTGTAAATAGTGACTCCCATTATCCTGACTTATATTTGTGTCAAGTGCATCCATAATAAAGCCTCTCCATTCACAATTGTTCTTGGAGGGTGGAAGATGGGAAATGTGGTCTGCTACCACGTGGATTTCTGACCATGTAGCCCACTACTGAAAACTGAGCAAAGTTTTTTCTAACTCTTTCCCATTCCTTTTATAAACTAGGAGAGTACTTCAAGCCCACGTGTACCAAGGAGAGTCATAGAAACCAGCCAGCCCCCACGAAGACGGAATTCATTCTGAGAAGACTCGGAGGAAACACGTGAGTTATCTCTAACTATCTGAAGGCCTGTCATGCAGGGAAACCAAGATGTGTTCTTTTGTTCCTAAGGGACAGCAATGCTGAGAGTTCCAGATATTACTGAGTACCCACCAGTATCAGGCGCTGTGCGCAGGCTTTTAATACATTATCTCTAGTTCTCGTACCTACCTCAGGGTAGATAAGGTTATCCTGTTTTATAAGTGAAAACAGGGGGTGAAGGCACTGAGTGGTTTAGCTGTGCTCCCAAAGTCACACTCTGAGGACCTGACAGAGACTCTAATCCAGGTCTCTCTCCACATCAATAAGCCACAATTGCACCCTTACAGTTGCTCAGGCCGAAAAACTTGAAGCCACCTTTGAGTCCTCTTTTCTCTCACACCCAATATCTAAGCCTTCAGCAGACTATATCTGCTCTACTTTCAAAATATATTCGGAGTTTGAGTAGTTCTCACCACCCCTGCTATTGCCAGCCTGCTCTAAGCCCCCAGCACATCCCATCCATGTTATTAGTTTCCTCCTAACTGCCCTCTCAGCTTCTGCTCATGGCCCCTGCTGGTCTACATTTGACACAGTAACTAGAGTCATCCTAGAAAAGGTAAGTTCAAGTGTACCACTCCTCTGGTCAAAGGTATGACATCCTTGCTCAGTATGGATAAAAGCCAAGTTTATTATTACGGTTGCCTATATAAGACCCAACCCAACCCCACTGCTGTTCTGTCCCACCTCCTTGCCAGTCCTCAGTAACCCTGGCTTGGGGCCTTTGAACTTGATGTCTCATCTACCTGAAATGCTCTTCTCTGAAATATTTGATGAGCTTCCTCACCTCTACCTCCTTCAGGTTATTATTCAAAGTCACCATCTCAGTGAGGCTTTCCTGACCACTCAGTTTTAAACTGCAACCTGCGTACTGGTCTTTTTTTTTCCTACAGCACATATTACCACCTAACAGACCATACTTGTTAAATTCTTCCTTTCATCTGTCTTCTCTTCTCCTAGAACAATATGAGATCTGTGAGAGCAGGGATTTTTTTTTCTGTTTACTTCTGTCTGTCTAGCACCTAAAACAGTGTCTGGCACCTACTAGACGTTCCATAAATGTCTGTCGAATAAATTACTATGTCCCACAACCATGGGGTCCCACGGAACCCATCTCACTTGAAGAGAGGCACCACTAAGCTAAGGCCCACAGCATTATGGGAACACAGACTATCAAAACTGAAAGAATTATCTGATTTTCCAAGCAGGACCAATGGGGAGACCCTAAAGGGAGATGCAGAGATTTTTCTCACAGTGGCTTTAAAAACATAGTGGAGCTAAATGAAGTCAAATTGACTGCACAACCACAGATGGGAAATTAATATGGGGGAGGAGAGGATAAATTCTTAAACATAAAAGACCTTCCTCCAAAGCCTGGAATTCTGTGATTCTCAGGTTTGTTTCACCTTAGGATGGGCTTATGTTCCGAGGCCATAATGCCTTCTCCAGCTGGACATCTCAGCTCTACTCCAGCAGATACAGGGTATAGCACCATCTGTTTATAAGGGACACTGAGCATCTTCCCCTGGCATCAGACTAAAGGTTAGAGAATGAAGGAATAAATATTCTTTCCCACTGTGCCGCAGGTCCTAGGGAATAGGGAAAGTCAGGAGCCAGAATGAGTCCTTAGGGAGAGTTATGAGCACGGAGTCCAGGACAGTGAGATTGCCTTTTGTGGCACACGTCCCTGCATTTCATTATCTATGCAGTACGGTTAGCAGGCCTTCCTAGGAGACACTTTAAGAGCCTATGTAATCTCTGGAAGTGTCTGGAAGATTTCCTGAATGATAATTCCTCCTCATATCTAGTACTTTGCAAGTGATCTCAAATTTTCTGAACAGATGTAATAAAATCAGGCAAAATGATGCTTTCGCTTATGATACAGTAGACACTTGAACGACATCGTGGCCAGGAGCATCAACCCCTCACACAGTTGAAAACCTGTGTATAATTCATGACTCCCTAAAAACTTAACTGCCAATGGCATACTGTTGATTGGAAGCCTTACCAGTAAACAGTTTATTAACATATATTTTGTAAGTTATATGTTATATCCTGTAGTCTTACAATAAAGTAAACTAAGGAAAGAAAATGTTAAGAAAATCACAAGAGAAAACACATTTACAGTTCTGTACTGTATTTATCCAAAAAACAATATCTGTGAATAAGTGGGCCCACACAGTTCAAACCCTTCTTGTTCAACTGTATCTTGTTTTTTACCCAAGGTTTAGAAAATGTTGAAGCTTTCTCCCTTTCTAATGAAGGAATAAGAATTCTGGAAGAGTATAACTTTTGTGCAAGAAACCCTATACAATTCCAACTCTCATTTAAACTTTCTTATTTTTAACAGTCATGGCTATCTAAATCCAAAGACTTTGCCAATGCAGAGAATATTAAGTACGATTGCCTCTGGTTCTGAACTGAAACAGAATTAAAATTCTTAAAATGATATTTCATCCCACACCACAGAAGTTTCCTTTTGAAGTTGACATAACTCACACATCAAAACCTCCAACAAAAGAGTTCATTGGCTGTAAGATACAGCTAATTGATTTCAAAAGCCTTAGCAGGCATGGCACTTTTATTTCTTATTTTTATAGACCTGGGAAAAATTTTTCTTAAAACAACTGCAGGGTTCTTGGAGTTACCAATTTAATTACAATATTTAATGTATTCAAAGCATTTTTTGCACAAAGATGCAAAGTGTCTCCTATTTTCTTTTTCCCGTGTCTTTTTAAACCAAAGGTAATAGTCTCAAAGGCAAATTTGAACTTTGCATGAAAGATAAAGTATACACAAGGAAGTGAAATTAGCAAGGAGCTACATGAATCACTGGATTGTTATTATGAAATTATGCAGTATCATAAGCTCTTTGCTATAAATAAACAAGTATAAGAATGTGAATGACAGACAATTCAAAAGGCCCATATAACCGCAATAAGCTGAGACTTGGAAGCATTTTAGATCTTACTCTTTGAATGTGATAAAAGTTAAATGGAAGACCCTACCTACAAGAGCAAAAACATTTTTCTATCTTAATAGACTTAATTGCTTTGAATAGTCGTGATCTGTGAATAAGACAGTTGGTAGAGAACAGATATCATATTTGACTGTTTAAGAGCTATTTCCTCATGCTGCATAGTAAGTCTTCAGTAAATGATTCTGGAATAAGAAATAATATTATCTTTACTGTTCTTCTGCAGTACCATTTTCTGTCCACTTTCCACACTGACAAACCTTGTGTGTTCAGAAAGTTCAAGCTGGAAAATTCTCAGGATAGTACTTTTGCCCATATTTCTGGAAAACTGGTAACTCATTCTAAAACTAGACAACAGACATGAGAGTATTAGAAGAAATGAAAGGTATCAGCATGGCTCGGGTTTAAGGTCAATATAGCAGAAGGAGTTCAGGGCCAAAGGTCTAAGAATGCATAGGATCCAAGCATTTGCTATTGAAATCTCATCCAGACCAGTGTGCTATGTGACTTTCCAGGGAATACCTGGCTCTCCAGCAAGGGAGGGAAAGGGAGACGGAGGACTGTTTACATCAACAAATCCCATGGTCACTTTCTTCAGACAATCAGGGCACAGAAATCAAAGAGACGCAAGACTTGTACAAAAGGAAGGGGTGACAACATCCAAGAGAGATGATTCTAAAACCTCTGCTAGAAGTTCAACTACTTGGACCTACATCATTAAAACCCATGACTATGACTGTCACCAGCAGCTTTACCAAAATAACTTGGTACTTCTTTTTACCTTAAGATGAGGTAACAGGAGATGGTTTCTAATTCTGCAATCCTGGGCTTTTTTTGGTTTTGGTTGTTTTGTTTTGTTTTGAAATAAATTCTAGGAGATAGAAAAAAACACTGAAGACCTCCATATAAATCATTCTCCTTGTGTTTACATTTGAGTACATAGCTATATTCATCTAATGACTTTAGTCTGTTTTCCTTTTGCAAACTCAGCATGGTTATAAATACAATAAAGAACTGCATTTCTTCCACCCTCACCATTCCCAAAATAGGCTCAAACCATGCAAAAATTGCATCCTTTTTAACGCTTTCTTATACTAGTTCTACTAGTAAGAATTAGTGGCCGCTCTTCCCTAATCTGGATTGGCTTTATTAAGCCATGTAGAAACGAATGCCTCTCAAAGCAAATGGTATGTATTTTCTCGCTTGTCAGTACTTTACTGGTTGGGTGCATCTTCCTTGAATGCTTTACTCAGAAACAGCTAACAAGAAAATCGGACGCCTTGAGTTTTCTTGACAGAGTGGTCACCTGTTTCCTGTCATAATAAATTGTCCTTTTGGTCTTCAGCTCACTGCTTCTTGACAGCTAACTCCTGTCATGTAAATACATTTTCAGAATAATGGTAGACAACTGAGCCACAATTCATCTATGAAAATCAATATGTTTTTAATGATGCTTTCTAGAGAAAGCTTGAGTATCTGACTTGTCAATGTTTGAGACATTCAATTCAACCAGTGACTTACTTTGAAAATTGGTGAATTATGGGCAAGATTAAGCTTCCAGTGGAGAATACATCTTAAGTGACCAAATAGCTTTGGTTGCAAGCAAAAGCTCAAATTTTAAAAGAATGCCAGCTAATATACGTAGAAGGAGTGATAGAATTAATAAAGTACCACTTTGTAAACCTTAATGAAATTATTGATTTTGGCAAGAATTATCACGTGGTATTAAAACCGTAAGGAGGGGCGCCAGGGTGGCACAGCGGTTAAGCGTCTGCCTTCGGCTCAGGGCGTGATCCCGGCATTCTGGGATCGAGCCCCACGTCAGGCTCCTCTGCTATGAGCCTGCTTCTTCCTCTCCCACTCCCCCTGCTTGTGTTCCCTCTCTCGCTGGCTGTCTCTGTCTCTGTTGAATAAATAAATAAAATCTTTAAAAAATAAATAAATAAATAAATAAATAAATAAATAAATAAATAAAACCGTAAGGAAAAATGTACAGAGGGACCAGACGTCCGTGTAGTACTAAAGTAACAGCATACAGATTACTTCCTGGTCATGAGGAGAAAATACAAAATTAGAGTGGATGATTAGGAAGTCATCAACATATGCAGTCAAAGCAATGCAAATGGTGGGAAACCCAAATCTGTGTTCCCCAATGTAATGCAATATGGAGTATGTGACTTAAGCTAGTATCTACTCCTACCAAAATATTTACTGTGATTTAATTAAGCCTTTGCACAGGAATGCAAGACAAATCCAGAAGAATGAGATGTTCTACAGGATAAATGATCCTCTCTTTTTGTCAAGTCAGTGTCATGAAACAAAGAAATCTTCTAAACTAAAAAATTTTATTTTATTTATTTATTTATAATTAATTTTTTTTTTCTTTTTATAGAGGGATAGAGGGAGAGGAGGGCAGGGGAGGGGCAGAGGGAGATGAAGAGAGAGAATCTTAAGCAGCCTTCATGCGCAGCATGGAGCCCAACACAGGGCGCAATCTCACAACCCTGAGATCACAACCTGAGCTGAAATCAAGAGTCGGATCCTTAACCAACTGAGCCACCAAGGTGCTCCTATTTTTTTTAACTAAAAAAATTCTACATGACACCACCCCTAAATAAAATATTTATCCTAGATTAGATCCTAGTATGAACAAATCAGCTGAAAAGCACATTTTGGGGATAATATTAAAAAATTTGAATATGGAATAAGTATTAGATGATACTAAGTAATTATTGTCAACTTTTTCAGGTGTAATAATTTTGGTTATATAGGCAAATGTTTTTATGCTTTTATACATACACACTGTACTTTAGTATTTAGGAGGTAGAATGTAATGTCTATCATTTCTATCATTTTCCCTAAGACACATCAGTATGGTAAAAATGAGTGGAAAAGAAGGAAAAAAAGTGAAACATTTTCCTCTGAATAAGTAAACACAAGCACCAAAAGGTATCTTCAAATGAAATCGTTCTGGACTATGACTTCCCATCAAAACTTCTAAGTCTCCTCTGCACTGTTAATATTGCTTTAAAAGAATGAACTTTTTAAAAATGGTACATTTGGTCCTTCCTCTTCGTTCAGTTTTTTTCAGAAAGAAGGCAGGAGAACATTCCAACATGAAAAGCATTTTTCCCCCATTATCTTCCTTCCTGTGTTTAAAGGTAGTAGTTCCACTCTAAGGGTAGTACCCAGAAAAGCGACACCGCGACACCACTGGCTCCTGGGAAGTTGTTCGAATTGCGAACTGGGGGTTTTGACTCTGGGCCAGTGGGAGCAGAAACTCTGGGGATGGAGCATGGAGAGCTGTTTGTGTGAAGCCGGCCAAGTGGCGCTAATGCCCACGGAGGTGTGATGGCCCTTCTTCTAGAGCTCCCATTTCTCCCTGTGAAATTCACTTTGTCACTGCCAAGTTAGCCTACACACTGGAGAGAAAATAAAGGAAGGCCAAGAGTTGTAGAAATGATGTGTAGTTTCTTTTCTTTTCCACTGAAGCCTCTAACCACTAAATGAGAAAGTGAAAAAACGATACTCGTGGTGATCCTTTTTTTTTTTTTTTAGATTTTTATTTATTTATTTGATAGAGAGAGAGAGAGATCATGAGCAGGGGGGAAGGGCAGAGCGAGAAGCAGACATCCTGCTCAGCAGGGAGCCCAATGCAGGACTCGATCCCAGGACCTTGGGATCATGACCTGAGCCAAAGGCAGATGCTTAACCGACTGAGCCACCCAGGCACCCGAGAATTGATACTTGTTATACTGGCTGTTCCATGTTTACAACACAACATTTTCAAGCATTATTGAAAACAACAAACACGTTTTGCGTCATCATTAATATACCTTCCAGACTCCAGGAAAGCCCTCTACTACAAGGTGAAAGAGGTCCCATTTCATGGAATAAAGTTTGTGACAACAGTGTAGATTGTCCTGCCCTCTCGCACGTCACAGGCTTACAACAACGGGAACCGCTAATGTACCTATTTAGGGTTCCGACTCTCTAGTGGTCTGCTTGTCTCCCCACTAAACAGTACGTTTGGAAGACTGGTGACCATGTCTAAATGCTGTGAAACCCACTGCATCCTGTATATGACTCTGGGTACCCAGCAAATGTGGGATGCCGTGATGCTGACGCTTTCCTATTGTCAGTGGAAGCCAAAACCAGAAGCGATTCCACAACACCATCATTAGAACGCCAAGCTAGAAACCTAAACCAATGTGCCTGACTTTCTATGCAGTGCTTTGGCCCCTGGACATACCTCTAACTGAAGAGAATGTATAATATAGAATTATAGTCCTATCCTCATGTCAGAAGTTTCGGGACGCATTTTGCTATTTGATGTTCACATAAGAGGCGTCCGAGACTAATGAAAATCAGACACTATTCATAGTACCAAATGGTGTTAGACAAGGTTTGTGTTAAAGCATGACCAGCCTGGTTCCCTATTCCATTCTTTCGGGAATGAGGGTCTCTTAGGCCGCCCATAAACCACAGGGAGCAGCGCTCAGTGCCTGGGAATTCTGTGATACTCTGCACAGACCCTCCTACAAGACCAGCTGTGAAACAGTGTTCACTTCCCTGCTCGTATCCTTCTGTTTTACCACCATCCGCTGATGGGCAGACACAGTAGTGAACGAGGACGCTCAACACTGAAGGCAGATGCCGAGAGGGGAAAACCAAAGAACTCAGGTATGAATCAGTGAAAAGAAAATAATACACTCACTGTAAAGAAGCAGATGAAGCTGTGAGAGCAGGCCTCTGGGAAAGGATAGCGAAGAGAGTGATGAACTGCTACCCGTGACAGAACCCAATGTGAAGGTGCCCTCCCTTTACTCCGTAATCCTCCAGCCTCCAAACACACTGATGTGACAAGCTGCACTATGACCATCTATCCCATCCCCTCACAGAAAGCTGTCCTCACCTCCTAGGCATCGTCTCCCTATCTGAAATCGCAAACTGCCCATGGGGGCAATTGCTATGTGTATTTGTGTAGACATAAATATGTATACATATATTACACACACAAACACACACGCACTCACACACACACTCACCATAACGTTTAAAGCACAACAATAGCTTAGGTAGAGATGAATTTGAATCCCAGCTCTGCAATTTATACACCATTTGATAGATGATAGACATTTAATCCATATAAACCTCAGATCCTCCCTATATAAGTGGGATACCAATACCTCTATCAGTATTGATCTAAGGGTTAAATTAGATAATGTATGTTGAAAACTTGTCCCAGTTTCTAGCAGGAAGTCAGTACTCAATAAATGATAGTTATTCTTGTTAATATTAATATTTTACAACTTTCTTCGCCCATCAAAATTTCTCCACTTGCTTTTCTTGCTTCCCACATTACAAACATTAAATCTTTACATTACTAGTGCCAAACTTCTGTTTACAGTAAGAGTATAGAAACCAAATTCTTGATTGTATGGCACATCTTTTTTTTAAAAAAAACTATAAAAAATGCATCATTATAAATCTCATATTTACCTTCTTGTCACATCTCTGTTATTTTGTGGTAATTTGATGCTATTTTTCAGACAACAACATTCCTACAAATGAAGGGTTAGAACTGGTTAGGGATCATTTGCCTGTGATCAACATTGCAAAATAAATTGGGTACATTGGTTAGCTTCAAATGTAAGCAGAAGAGAACTGGGTTTCTGTGTGTGCCTGTGTGTCTCTGTGTGGATGTCTATGTGTCTGTGTGTCTGTGAGAGAGAGAGAGAGAAATGAGAGGGAAGGGGAGACAGAGAAAGAGAGACTAAGAAAAAGGATCAGTGTCATAAGGAGCTTATACTTGGGTGCACTAGGAGGGCGGGTAAATATAAATTGCATTTACTTCATTCTGCAATGATGCTTGAAAGAATTTTGCCTTGTATGTGTCTTCAAAGTATTTAAAGTGTAGCAGCACAAAAAAGGAAAAGAAAAGGAAAGAAAGAATTAGCATTTGAATGTTCCTGGGCTTTCTTCCCTCCCCTTCTCCGAGAAGGCCCTCATTTTGCCGGCACAGTTTCTCACCCCCTTCTGTGCACTGGGGACTGGATATGACAGAGACTGCCGAGTGTGATGCATAATCTAGAGGCTGGGCAGGGGGTGACTAAAGCATAGTGGCTGCAGAAAAGAGGGAGGAGGAGATTTGAAGGGCCAGGGAGAAGGTTGGAAGGGGAATTTTTATCCAGAGCAAGGAGGAGGGAATCCTGTTGTTATGAAGGAGAGAGAAGCAACAGAAACATCTAGAAGAGGTTACTAGCAGAGCTAAGAACAAATGATTCTTCAAGAAATAATCTCTAAGGATCAAATGTCTTCCTCATAGTATTTTGATAAACTCAAGTTTTTTAAAAGGATCGTTCTATTTTCCAATCTACGTGCTTTTGCAGTGTGTTTCTTTGACTGAAACATCCCTCTAAAACAAGGTTTCGATGGATTTTAACGTGTTTGCGCAGTTTCAGTTACTTCCTTTATTTTCATTTGACTGGTAGGCAACACCCCTAGCCATCTCTGTTTGCTGAATTCCCCCAAATGTTTTCTCTGTATTCGTCATCACTTCACCATCCAACATGTGAATGTACAATCCTCTTTTGCTGTTTTCTTGAAATCTGTATCACCAGAAAATTTGTAAGCAGTTTCTTACTAAATTGAACAATAAGTGTAACATATACATGCATGTGCATATTTGCATTCGTGCTTGTGAATGCGTACCCATGGATGAAAAAGTAAATTGGCGTGCAGCGAAAGGAAGCCCCAGTCAAATGTCAAGAACCATTAGGGATAGTTCATAATCAAGAGAAGTCTCAGCGCTTGCCAAGTAACACAATTGCAAATGTGATTACTTGATAAAGACAACAAGCAAAAGCAACAGCCCACAAAAAGGTGGGTTGCAGGACCTCGGGGTTTCATAAGTCTTGCCTTGACAAAAGGAGGAAAAAGGCAGCAGAATTAGTGAACATTATTACCTATTAAGTGGAATTCATTATATAGATTTAGTTAGGTCACGAGTAGAACATGCCCTACAGAAAGCCCCTCACATCCTGGGACAGTGTGTGTATGTGTGTGCGTGTGTGATCAGCATGCTATAGGAAAACAGGCTGATTAAAAGCACTGGGCTCGAGTTCTGTCTCTAATGGCAAGGCAAAGTACATAACGTTATCAAATACATTAATAAAATTAACTTCAGATGATTGTTCTGAGGATTAAACTTAGTAATATGTGTAAAAACCCTGACACATTAACTACACATGGACAGCAAACAAAGAAATATCAACAACAAATGCTTACATAGCATCAGCTGCGTGTTGCACACGGGTCTATGAGCATGTGGATACATTCGCGTATTAAATCCCATGAGGTAGTTACCTGTGAGGTGGGTACCACTTTTACCTTCATTTGGGAACAGAGGCATAGTGAGGTTAAGCAACTCCTCCAAAGCCATGCGATTAAAATATGTCAGAGCTGGGATTAAAACCCAGATCCATTGGTTCCAGAATGTGTGTACTAGATTATCTTCTTAATAACAACAACAACAGCTGTTCCTTAATCATTATGAATCTTCATCATTAATATGTGGGAGAGAAGCACGTTAACAGAGGAGCTGATTTCATAAACCGAGAAGCTATATATATATATATATATACACATTTATTGAAGAAATGGATCTTGCACCGGGTTGCCTATCAGCAGGCTTGCCTATTTTTCTTTATGATGGCCACATAAACCACTAGTGCAGGGAGCCGAAGAAAATGTAGATTTGAAGCAGTAAAGTGCAAGACAAACAAAATGAAGACCTTACCAAAGTTTTAAGGTTTCTCTTGAGACACATAAATAACTGCAGCTTTTCATGTGTCTCAAAAGCAAACTAAATAGGTCTTATCACACACCCCCATGAAACCTCATTTTGAAGCTGTAGTTAATAATATTTGAGCCATTGACACCCAAACTATCTTTTGTTAAAAACAGCATCGCAGAATAGGGTTGACAGATTTCACAAATAAAATTATAATCCTTGGGAATACTTACACTAAAAAATAATGGTTGTTTATCTGAAATTCAAATTTAACTGGATGCTCTGTATTTTCTCTAACCACTCTAGAGTCAGATACATGTAACTTAAGCTTTAGAGATTGGTATAGATGCTGTTTATGAATTCTACCAGTTATTAGAAGCTTGAGAAAAAAGGCTACAAGTTCTAAAACAAAACAGAAACAAACAAAACCTTATGTTTTTCAATAAATGACACTTTCTCCATATTTTTAAAATAGAAATCAGAAATTATGAGTAGAATTAGTATGATAAGTAAAGCCTTCTACTCCCTGAATGCTTCTTCAGAAATGAGCTCACTGTACTAGATTAAAAGATAGATTTTGAAACTCTTATCCATGAAGTTGTCTCAACTTGACTAGAACTTTCTGGACATTAAATTAAATATTCTCAGTTCCATGAGAGTCAATTTATCATCTGGAGACAGTGAAGAAAAAAAACTTTGCGTATATAAAAATATCTCTGTAAAACAGTACTGGAGACCACGGAGCAATATAAATCACTGAGAAATTTTGTTTAAATTTATCCTTGGGAGGAAAAAGGGAGGAGAAAGAAGATAGCAGGATGGAAAATCTCAGTTGGGTCAATAAAAACAGAACGGCCTCAAGTGTCATGTTTTCCATGGAAACAAATAAAAACTAAGCAGAATGTCAACCTATGCGTCTCAAACAGTTTTCGGAGTTTGTGATACAGAGGAGGTATGTCTGTCCGGTTTCCACCAGTGAAGATCTGTCACTCAGCCAGAGCCACTACAAGCCAAAACTCCCATCATTGTGTGCCTGTGCATTCAGTGCAGGCATCATCTTTTTCAAAACGCAAGGGAGGCACAGTTTGGGCTGGGCTGCATGTCAGGCAGCTGTTCTGTGAAGAGAGGGCCTCCCCCTGATCAACAGCATGAAGCCTTTGCTGTATCCTTGCAGGTGCTTATGTGCTGGCAGGAAGAGCTTTCTTATTTTTAATGTGTGCAATAACAAGCTTCCTATTAATCCCGTGCAGCACCGCAAAGTTTCACACGTTGACCATAAAAGGAAAGAACTGTGTCTTCACAACTCGATTTGTTTTGCATTCTTACCGTTATTAATGACATTCATAATATATAGTCTATTCTGAAATTGTTTCCAGGCTCCTTCCTTTTTAGAATCTTAGTGGAACATGTCTGGCAGCATAACCCAGCATAAATTATGATAACCATTTTGAGCAATGATTGGCTTTGCATTATCAGTGGTCAAATATATAGGGTGGCTGTACTGGAAAAACTGATTTATTCAAGTTTGTCCAAATAATCGACAAATGAAGTTTTCTTCCACAAAGGCAAATGTAATGAAAGAAGCATTTGAAATCCAGGTTTTTACTTATTTTCGCACAGTTAATGACACCAAAAGCAAAGGCAACGAAAGCAAAAATAAACAAGTGGGACTATATTAAACCAAAAAGTTTCTGCACAGCGAAGGAAACTATCAACAAACTACAGAATGGGAGAAAATTTTTGCAAATCATGCATCTGATAAGAGGTTAATATCCAATATATATGAAGAACTCAATACAACTCAATCGCAAAAAAACAAACAATTTAATTAAAAAATGGGCAGAGGAACTCAATAAACATTTTTCTAAAGAAGACATACAGGTGCCCAATAGGTACATGAAAGGGTCTTGAACGTCACTGCTCATCAGTGAAATGCAAATTGAAACCACAGCGAGGTATCACCTCACAGCTGTTAGAATGGCTAACATTTAAGAGTCAAGAGATAATACACCTTGGCAAGAATGTGGAGAAAGGGAACCCTTGTGCACTGTTGGTGGAAATATAAATTGATGCGGCCACTATGGAAAACAGTATAGAGTTTTTTCAAAAAAATAAGAATAGAACTACCATATGTCCAGCAATCCCACTTCTGATTATATATCCAAAAGAAATGAAAACAGGATCTCAAAGAGTGATCTGTACTGCCATGTTCATTGCGGCATTCACAAAAGCCTAGCTAGCTATGGGAACAACCTGGGTCCATCCGTGGATGAAAAAATAAAGAAAATATGGCGTGTATACTATTCAAACATGAGAAAGAAGGACATCCTACCATTTGTATCAACTTAGATGAACCCTGAGGGCACTACACTAAGGGAAATAAGCCAAACTGAGAAAGACAGATACTGGGTGGTGTCACTTATAAGTGGAATCCAAAAAGCCAAACTCACAGCAACAGAGAATAGATTGGTGGTTACCAGGGGCTGGGGGGGGCGGGCGCAGGTGGGAGAAAGTGGAAGATGTTAGTCAAAGGGTACACACTTCCAGGTATAAGATAAGTATATTCTGGGGGATCCATTGTACAACATGGTGATTATAGCTAAAATACTGTATTATATACTTGCAAGTTGCCAAGGGTGTAAATGTTAAATCTTTTCAGCACAAAAAGGAAATGGCAATGTGACATGATAGCATTGTTAGGTAAGGCTATGGTGGTAATTCGTTTTGCAATATATAAGTTTATCAAGTCAGCACATTGTACCCCTTAAACCTCCACAATGTTACATGTCAATTTTACCTAGATAAAGCTGGAAAAATTCTATAATAGGAAATATTACAGTATTGCAGTGTTACAACAAATAATATTACACTCTTATAAAACCATAGTATATATTCTTTATGGGATGTGTAGACATAGAACAAAATCATAAACACGTGGTAGTTGATTCTGGGGAGGGAGGGAGAATAATGAGTTTGGAAAGGAATATACTGGAGCTTCAAATGTATCTGTAATTTTTAATCCTATAAACAAAGATACAAAATATAATAATAATAACTAAATAAGAGAAAAATAATAAACAGCTTAATAAATTAAAATGGTTGTCCAAGGACAGCAGGAATGATGGAGTGGGACAGGAGAAAGGAGGTGGGGGAATAGTTCTTATAATAAGCTGTACAGAACTATTCACCTTGAAACTATGCTAATATAAAACTATGATACGATAAAAATACAGCTTTATAAAAAGCAATTAACTACTTAAAAGCTACTTGATGGCCAATGACCCATGTCCACTATATACTGGGAGTCTCTCCAGAAATCCTATTACTCTCTTCATAGTAAAGGAATTCATAGTTTTTATTATAAACTCACAAATATTATATTTGACAGCAGAGAGCCCAACATTTTTCACCTATAAGAGAGGACACAAAGCTGAGGGTTTGAGTATATCTGTCTGATAAACAAAATCCATATTTCTCAATGTATATTATAAATTTCTTGTGTCTCTGTCAGGCTGGATTATAACTTTTGTGAGGATTACTGCTGTGTCTTTCCTATTCTTTATTATATCTCCAGCACCAAACATAGCAAGGCACATAATGGACATCAGAATGGATGGATGGATGGACGGGTGGATGGATGAATGAATGAATGAATGAGTAAACATGTATTTGTTTAACACAGGCAAGAGAATAGCAAGTAAAATAGCCATCTTTACTAGAGAAGGGATGATTACCTGGTCCCATCTATATTAGTGACCCAGGTCACTACTTGGTATCACCGTGGGTATGGGCATGATTATTCAGCCGAAGCAGTTTAAAAGCATAGTGTTAATCTCAAATAAGAGTTGATTCTTAAATTTTGGTAGAAGTATAACAACATAATCTCCTTTATGGTCAGTTTTATGTGATCAGTAATTCTTAAATCAGGTACGATAACAATTTCTCCCATCAGTTGTCTAAACCTCCCCCTAGTGTAGGGGGAAGCATTTTTAAATATTTGTATAAGAAGGAAAAAGAGCTCCTCAACCTTGTGTCTCAGTTAAAATCACGGTAATCCAATATGTATACTTGCATCTGTTCTCCCATTTGACAATGCAGGGCTATTTTAGAGATAATCAGTATAAAATATAGAGAGTAGAACTGTTTTCAGGGGAAGACTTACAGTTACATGTCTCCATTTAGGCAAAGAATTGAACAATTACCTGTTACATTCAAGGCCTCAGCTTCTGCTGGCTGTGGCATTTTTTAGCTCCCTCACTTCAAACTTAACCCAAAGCATTGTTGACTCTTAAATACAAGAATGACCTCAATGAGACTACATTCACCTTGAAGTTGAATGTGCTTTAACACACACACACACACACACACACACACACACACACACCAAGCTTTTAATTGAAGTAAAATATGCATTTTAAAAGTGCACCAATTCTAAATGTATAACATGAATTTTCACAAAATGAATATACCCAGTGCCTGTATCAAGAAATAGAACATTACCAGTCTTCTAGCAGCCTCCCTAGTAACGCCTCCAAATACCCTACTCCCCCACCCCAGGAAAGAGTCATTCTGAATTCTAACATCAGTATGAGTTTAGCCTGTTTATGAACTTTTATCTTTATGTAAATGAAATCACATGGTGTTCTTTTGTGTGTGTCTGGCTTCTTTTGCTCAACATAATGCTTGAGAGAATATGAGTGTTCTTTCATGGAATTATCATTTGTTATGAAATGTTGCATCTTCCTTATCATTTACTTTGAAAAATTTCCTAATTTTCATCATTACTTTTTTTTTTTTTTTTTTGCCTTGTGCTTTATTTAGAAGTCTATGGCTTAAATTTCAAGCAGTTAGTGATTTTCTAGATGATTTTTTGTTACTGATTTCTAGGTAAATTCCACTGAGGTAAAAATACATACTCCTATTTATTTCAGTCTTTAGAAATTTGCTTTATGACTCATCACACGGTCCATTTTTGTGAATATTGTATTTTCACTAAAGGTATTTTTATTCTGGTCTTATTAGGTGTAGTCTTCTATGTATGTCAAAAAGACCATTGTGTTCACTGGCTCTTCAGATCAAAATCTTAATGGATTTTGTTTTGGAGTATTTTATTATATATTTAGAGAGTTTCTTCGGTCCCCAAGGCTGATTGTGGATTTTTTTATTTCTTTCTTTAGTTCTGTAAATGTGTGTTTTATTATGTTGAAGCTATAATATTGAGTACCTAAAGATTGAGGGCTTTGGGGCACCTGGGTGGCTAGGTCGGTTAAGCATCTGCCTTCAGCTCAAGTTATGATCTCAGGCTCCTGGGATCAGCCCACATGGGGCTCCCTGCTCAGTAGGGGGTCTGCATCTCCCTGTGCCTCTCCCTCTCACTTGTTTTTGCTCTCTCTCTTATAAATAAATAAAATCTCTTTTATTTTTTATTTATTTTTTTTTAAGATTTTATTTATTTATTTGACAGAGATAGAGACAGCCAGCGAGAGAGGGAACACAAGCAGGGGGAGTGGGAGAGGAAGAAGCAGGCTCATAGCAGAAGAGCCTAATGTGGGGCTCGATCCCATAACGCCGGGATCACGCCCTGAGCCGAAGGCAGACGCTTAACCGCTGTGCCACCCTGGCGCCCCTAAAATCTCTTTTAAAACAAGATTTAGGACCTTTCTGTATTTTTTACCCTTTCTGTAAATGTCCCACTTGATCTCTACAAATGCATTTTTATTAATGCTTACTTAGGCTTATATTAGTATAGGTACACTATTTTTTTTGTTGCTGATTACAAAGTACATCTATTTCCTTTGTTCTATTTTTAAACAGTTCTCTCCTTATACTTGTGGTTTATTATAAAAAGCATATACTTAAATCCCATTGTTTCTTTAACTAGTCTGATAATCTTAGTCTTCTACTTGGAGCATTGAGTCCATTTACATGTAATGACATTACTGCATGGCTACGTTTAGATCACCATCTTACTTTTTCCATTTAATGCAACTTTTTTATATACCTTGTTCTTCTCTTTTCTTGCCCCTTTTTGGATTAATCAAATATTTAGATTTTTACATTTTCTCCATATTAAGTCAATTATGCACTATTTTTAAATTCTTTGGATGTTTATAGGCCAAAATATGTCATGCTTCATTGACTGATTTGAAGTTATTACAATTTTTTTCTCTGCTTTCCTGAGAATCCTAATATCTTAACCACTTTACATTTACTCCTCCCGTCTTTTCCATTATTACTCTCATGCATTTTAATTGTACGTATTTTTCAAATACCAAAGACATTATTATTATCATATTGAGCAATCAGTATTCGATTCTATTTATCCATCTATTCATTCTTTCCTGTGCTCCTTCCATTTCCATGTTTCTGTCCAAAATCATTTTCTTTCTGCTTAAAGAAAGTCTGTTAACATTTCTTTTAAGACAGGCCACTAATGACTAATTCTCTCAAGCTTATTTTCTTTAAAAAATGTTTTTAAAGATATTTCCTCAGGAATAGGATTCTAGGCTGGAAATTTTGTTTGGCATTTTTCTCTAAGCATTTTAAAGTTATTGCTCCCGTATCTCCTGTTTGTCTTGTTATTGTTGCCCTTTTGAAGATCTGATGTATTTTTCTTAGGCTGCTTTTTTTTTTCTTCTCTTTGGTTTTCAGCGCTTTTATCACCGTGTGTCTAGTTTCCTTTTGTTCTTTTGTTTGTTTTATTTTTTTATCCTGTTTGGGCTTCACGAACCTTGAATCTATGGATTTAACTTTTCATCAACTTTGCCATTATCTCTTTTAATATTGTTGCTGTCTCTTTCCTCCTTCTTGTGGTGCTCCAAATGTATGTCTTTCAGAACTTTCCACTGTGGTCCAGGTGGATCTAGTGCTCATTTTTAATGTATTTTAGTCCTTTTTTCTGTTAGAGTTGGCTTATCTACTTTCTAATAATCTGTCTCCTAGTTACCTATCTTGTCTTCTACTCTTCAAATCTGCTACCAAATCCGTCAAGTTCCTTTTTAAAAATTTTAATTCCAGTATAGTTAATATACAGTGTTATATTAGTTTTAGGTATACAATAGAGTGATTCCACAATTCAGTACATTACCCGGTGCTCATCATGGTAACTGGACTCTTAATCCCTTTGCCCTATTTCACCCACCTCCCTGCCCACCTCCCCTCTGGTAACCGTCTGTTCTCTATATAACAGCCTGGTTTTTTCTTTGCTAGTTTGTGTCTTTTTTGCTTTGTTCATTTGTTTTGTTTCTTAAATTTTACGTATGAGTGAAACCATATGGTATTTGTCTTTCTCTGACTGACTTATTACACTTAGTATTATACCGTCTAGATCCATCCATGTTGTTGCAAATGGCAAGATTTCATTCTTTTTTTTCCTGGCTGAGTAATATCCCATTATAGATAGATAGATAGATAGATAGATAGATAGAAAATAGAGACACACCATTATATATTTTATATATACCATTGTATATATTATATATATGTATATATGTATGTATGTGCATATACACACATATATATACATACACCACTCTTCTTATTCATTCATCTATTGATAGACACTTGGGCTGCTTCCATAATTTGGCTATTATAAATAATGCTGCTATAAACATAGGGGTGCATGTATCTCTTTGAATTAGTGCTTTCATATTCTTTGGGTAGATAGTAGCATGATTCCTGGATCATAGAATAGTTCTATTTTTAATTTTTTAAAATCCTCCATACTGTTTTCCAGAGTGACTGCACCAGTTTTCACCCCCACCAATAGTTCATGAGAAGTCCATTTTCTCCACGTCGTTGTCAACACATATTGTTTCTTGTGTTTTTGATTTTAGCCATTCTGACAGGTGTGAGATAATATTTCACTGTACTTTTGATTTGCATTTCCCTGTTGATGAGTGATGTTGAGCATCTTTTCATGTGTCTATTGGCCCTCTGGATGTCTTCTTCACAGAAATGTCTGTTGATGTCTTCTGCCCCTTTTTTAATTGTATTATTTGTTTTGTGGGTGTTGAGTTTTATAAGTTCCTTATATATTTTGGATACTAACCCTTTATCAGATATGTCATTTGCAAATATCTTCTCCCATTCCATAGGTTGCCTGTCAGTTTTATTATTTCGTTTGCAGTGCAGAAACTTTTTATTTTGATGTAGTCCCAATAGTTTATTTGCTTTTGTTTCCCTTGCCTCAAGAGACGTATCTGGGAAAAAGTTGCTATAACCAATGTCAAAGAAGTTACTAGGTTCTTTTCTAGGATTTTTATGGTTTCAGGTCTCATATTTAGTTCCTTATTCCATTTTGAGCTCACTTTTGTGTATGGTGTAAGAAAGTGGTAGAGTTTCTTTCTTTTGCATATTACTGTCCAGTTTTCCCATCACCATTTGTTGAAGAGACTGTCTTTTTCCCTTTGGATATTCTTTCTTGATTTGTTGAAGATTAATTGACCATACAAGCATGGTTTTATTTCTGGGCTCTGTATTCTATTCCACTGATTTATGTGTCTATTTTTGTGCCAGTGCCATACTGCTTTGATTGCTACGGCTTTGTAGGATATCTTGAAATCTGGGATTGTGATACCTCCAGTTTTGTTCTTCTTTTTCAGGATTGCTTTGGCTATTTGGGGTCTTGGGTGGTTCCATACAAATTACAGGGTTATTTGCTCTAGTTCTGTGAAAAATGCTGTGGTATTTTTATAAGGATTGCATTAAATCTGTAGACAGCTTTGGGTAGTAGGGGCATTTTAACAAAATTTGTTCTTCCAATATCTTTCCATTTGTTTGTGATCTTCAATTCCTTTCATCAGTGTTTTATAGTTTTCAGAGTACAGGTCTTTCACCTCCTCAGTTAAGGTTATTCCTAGGTATCTTTTCTTTTTGGTGTACTTGTAATCAGGATTATTTTCTTAATTTCCCATTCTGCTACTTGATTATTAATGTATAGAAATGCAACATATTTCTGTATATTGATTTTGTATCTGTGAGCTTACTGAATTCATTTATCAGTGCTAGCAGTTTTTTGGAGGAGTCTTTAGGGTTTTCTATATATAGTATCATAACATCTGCAAATAGTGAAAGTTTTCTTTCTTCCCCACCAATTTGGATGCCTTTTATTTCTTTCCTTTTTTTTTTTTTTTTTTTAAAGATTTATTTATTTTGCGGTGGGGACCTGGTAGGGAGGGGTAGAGGAAGAGGGAGAGAGAAACTCAAGCATGCTCCCCCTCTGAGCGTGGAGCCTGGTTCGGGACTTGATCTCACAACCCTGGGATCATGACCTGAGCTGAAATCAAGAGTGGGACAGTTAACCAACTGAGCCACCCAGGCACCTCGGATGCCTTTTATTCCATTTTCTTTTCTGATTGCTGTGGCTAGGACTTCCAGTATTATGTGGAATAAAAGTGATGACAGTGGACACCCTTGTCTTATTCCTGATCTTAGGAGAAAAGCTGTAGGTTTTCCCCACTGAGGATGATGTTTGCTGTGAGTTTTTCATTTAAGGCCTTTATTATGTTCAGGTGTATTCCCTCTAAACCTACTTTGTTGAGGGTTTTTATCATGAATGGATGTTGTACTTTGTGAAATATTTTTTCTGCACTGTTGAAATGATCATATGGTTTTTATCCTTTCTCTTACTGATATGATGTATCACATTGGTTTATTTGCAAATATTGAACCAACCTTGCATCCTCGGAATAAATCCAGGATTTATTTCCTAATTTATTTCCTAATATTTTATTGAGGATTTTTGTATCTATGTTCATCAGAGATGTTGGCCTGTAGTTCTCTTTTTTTGTGGCATCTTTATCTGGTTTTGGCATCAGGGTAGTGCTGGCCTCATAAAATGAATTTGGAAGTTTTCCTTCCTCTTCTATTTCTTGGAGTAGCTTGAGAAGAATAGGTATTAACTCTTCTCTAAATGTTTGGTAGAATTTACCCATGAGGCCCTCTGGTCCTGGACTTTTGTTTTTTGGGAGCTTTTTGATTACTGATTCAATTTCATTGATGGTAATTGGTCTGTTGAAATTTTCTATTTCTTCCTGATTCAGTTTTGAGAAGTCATGTGGTTCTTAGAATTTATTATTTCTTCTAGGTTGTCCAATTTGTTGGCATATATTTTTTCACAATATTTTCTTACAATCCTTTGTATTTCTGTGGTTTGTTGTTATTTCTCTGCTTTCTGATTTTGTTTATTTGAGTCCTCTCTCTCTCTCTCTCTTTATGAGCCTGGCTAGAGGTTTATCAACTTTTTTTATCTGTTCAAAGAACCAGCTCCTGGTTTCACTGATCTGTTCTATTGTTTTTTTTTTTTTTTTAAGTTTCTGTTTCATTTATTTCTGTTCTAGTCTTATTATTTCCTTCTTTTTACTGGTTTTGGGTTTCGTTTGTTCTTCTTTTTCTAGCTCCTTTAGGTGTAAGGTTAGGTTGTTTATTTGAGATTTTTCTTGCTTCTTGATGTAGGCCTGTATTGCTTATAAACTCCTTCTTAGAGCCACTTTTGCTGCCTCCCAAAGATTTTGGACCCTTGTGTTTTCATTTTCATTTGTCTCCGGGTGTTTTTTTATTTCTTCTTTGACTTCTTGGTTGACCCATTCATTATTTAGTAACATGTTGTTTAACCTCTTTGTATTTATGCTCTCTCCAGATTTTTTCTTATGGTTCACTTCTAGTTTCATAGCAGGTGGTCAGAAAAGATGCATGGTATGACTTTGATCTTTTTGAATTTGTTGAGAATTTGTTTTGTGGCCTAATATGTGATCTATTCTGGAGAATGTTCCATGTGCATTTGAAAAGAAAGTGTATTCTGCTGTTTTAGGATAGAATGCTCTGATTATCTCTGTTAGATCCATCTGGTCCAATGTGCCATTCAAAGCCGCTGTTTTCTTGTTGATTATCTGTTTGGATGATCTATCCATTGATGTAAGTGGGGTATCAAAGTCCCCTACTATTATTGCATTACTAACAATTACTTCCTTTTTGTTTGCTATTAACTGCTTTATGTATTGGGGTGCTCCCATGTTGGGTTCATTAATATCTATAATTGTTATATCTATAACAATTATTGGCTTATCCCCTTTATGATTACGTAGTGTCCTTCTTTCTCTCTTGTTAGAGTCTTTGTTTTAAAATCTATTTTGTCTGATCTAAATATTGCTACCCCAGCTTTCTTTTCACTTCCATGTGTATGATAAATGCTTTCCATCCCCTCACTTTCAATCTGCATATGTCTTTATGTCTGAAGTATGTCTCTTGTAGGCAACATATAGATGGCTCTTGCTTTTTTATCCATTCTGTCATCCTACATCTTTAGATTGGAGCATTTAGTCCATTTATATTGTAAGTAATTATTGATAGGTATGTCCTTATTGCCACTTTGTTACTTATTTTATGGTTGTTTTTGTGGTTCTCTTTTCCTTTCTTCTCTTGCTCTCTTCTGTCATGGTTTGCTAGCTCTTTTTAGTGATATACTTGGATTCCTTTCTCCTTATTTTTTGTCTATCTATTACTGGTTTTTGATTTGTGGTTCTCATTAGGTTTGTATATAACATCTCATGCATATAGCAGTCTATATTAAAGTTGATGGTTGCTCATTTTTGAGCCCATTCCTTACTCCTCTCCCCACTCCCTGCCAGTTTGGGTATATGGTGTCATACTTTACATCCTTTTATTCTGTGGATCCCTTAACTGATTTTAATAAATATACTTAAATTTACTGCTTTTGTACTTCCTACTTTTCTTACTCCTGTTTATGATCTTTCCTTTCCTGCCAAAAAAACCCTTTAACATTTCTGTAGGGCTGGTTTAGTGGTCATGAATTCCTTTAACTTTTGTTTGTCTGGGAAACTCTTCATCTCCTATTTTGAATGATAGTCTTGCTGGATAGAGTATTCTTGGCTGAAGGTTTTTTTTTTCTAGCACTTTCAATATATCATGCCACTCTCTTTTGCCCTGCAAAGTTTCTGCTGAAAAGTCAGCTGATAGCTTTATGGAGTTGACCTTGTGTGTAACTATTTTCTTTTCTTTTGCTACTTTTAAAATTCTCTCTTTATCACTACTCTTTGCCATTTTAATTACCATGTGTCATGGTGTGGATCTCCTTGGGTTGATTTTGTTGGGGGCTCTCTGGGCCTCTTGGATCTGGATTTCTGTTTCCTTCCCCAGATTCAGAAAGTTTTCAGCTATTATTTTTTTAAATCAATTTTCTGCCCCCTTCTCTCTCTCTCTTCTGTTTCTGGGATCTCTATAATGTGAATTTATATACTGTGAATGTTAGTGTGCTTGATGGTGTCACTAAGTTCCCTAAGTCTGCTTTCACCTTGTATTTTTTTTCTCTATGCTGCTCAGCTCGATTGCTTTCCATTAATCTGTCCTCCAGGTCACTCATCTGTCTTTTGCTTCCTATAGTCTACTATTTATTTCATCTCGTATATTTTTAATTTCAGTTATTGAGTTTTTCATCTCTGATTGGTCCTTTTTTGCTTTCTCTCTCTTTGTTGAGGGTCTCACTGAGGTCCTCCACTCTTTTCTCAAGTTCATTGAGTATCTTTATGACCATTACTTTCAATTCTCTCAGACATTACTTATCTCCATTTCATTTAGCTCTCTTGCTGTGATTTTGTCCTGTTCTTTCATTTGGGACTATTTCCTCTGTCTCCTCATTTTGTCTAACTCTCTGTGTCTCTTTCTATGCGTTAGGACACTCAGCTACATCTGCTTCTCTTGAAAGTAGTAGCCTTATGAAGAAAGGTCCTGCAGTGCCCTGTAGTACATTGTCCCCAGTTCACCAGAACTTGGTGCTTCAGGGGTGTCTCCTGTGTGTGTTGCATGTGCCCTATTGTTGTGGGTGAGCCACTTTTGCCTTCAGTCCAGTTGTCTGCAGAGGCTTTCTCTGTCTGCTATGGGCAGGGTTTGCTGCCTGTGTTGTTAGTGGGCCTGTCTGGGGTCACCTTGGACTTGAATTGAGTCAGACTTGGTGTTTGCCAGAGATGCAGTAGCATGGAATTGCAGGGCACTTTCCCTGGATTGTCCCCTGAGAAGCTTTTATTGGTGGCTGGGGCCTGCAGTCAGACCAGATGTCTGCCCCAGCCCACTGCTAGGGCTATAATGGAATTGGTGTGTGTGGTTATCTTCCCCTCTCCCCAGGAGGAGTCACTTTAGAGTGGTGCTGCTGCCTGTGGGGGCTGCTTTGCCCCATGCCAAGCTTGTGGCACTGTTTTGGATGGGCTCTAGCCAAGGGCATATTGGAGGGAGCAGGTCCACAAGAAAACATGGGGGTGAGGCATGCTATTAGCAAGTTAGGTGGAGAGTGTTGACAGAGTGCTGCCTCTCACAGGTGTCTACATGTCTAGGTTGTGGGGAGAAGGAGTGAAATGGTGCCTGCCAGCTCTCTTATTCCTGGAGAGGTCTCCCAATGATCCCTGCCCTTCCAGCATACACTCTGAGATTAGTACACAGATCTTTCCCCTATATACCTCAGGCATTTTTCAAACTGCTATTTCTATGTTGTATCTCTGTGGAGCTGTTTGTTGGCTGTTTCTTTAGGGGCAGAGACTTAGTTTCCTCTTGCGCTCATGGTTCTCTCAAAGCCAAGCCTGCTGATTTTTAAGCCTCGTGGATTGTAAGAACCTGTGAAATTCAGCTCCTCTGGTTTTCAAAGCCAAATGTTATGGGGATTTGTCTTCCTTGGGTAGGTTCCCCATGCCTGGGGTGCCTGCTGTGAGGATCTGGTCCTCTCTCCTCTCCACACTCACAGCATTGCTTCCTCTTGGGGACAGTCCCTTGGGTCCATTTAGCTCCCAACCTCGTCTCTGCTCTTTCTACCCTCTTAAATGTGGTCTCTTCTCTACATTTAGCTGTGGAGAGTCTGTTCTGCCAGGCTTCAGGTGGTTTTCTGGTTTATTTACACTGATGTGGATGTTATCTAGTTGTATCCATGGGACAAGGTGAAATTAGGGTCCTCCTCCGCCATCTTTCCCAGAAGTCCAGTCCATCTACTGAGTTCTTGTTTGCCCGTATGTGCTTCTCAGTTTGACAATTACCAGTTGATTCTTTTTTGTAGATTCTCATTCTCTAATGAAGTTTTCTTTTTTAAACTTTCCTTCTATTTTATCTATTTCTTAAGCCTATGAATCATAGTTACTATAAAATTCTTATCTGTGAATTACAATATCTGGCTCATTTTGAGTCTGTTTCTATATTCCACTTTTTCTCTTGATTTTAGTTCATAACATTCAAGTTTTCACTGACTGAACAGAGAGTTGAGGCTGAGTTTCAGCTTTGGAAAGGCTTAATATAACCCTGTTCTTAGACCATAGTACTGCAGGGCTTTCATCTGAGAGTATGGTACATTTGCTGTGACCTCTGTCTTTGGAAAGTCTAATCATTGTCTCTTTGACAGTAGAGACCAACACAAATTTTGTTCTACTTTTCAGAGTTCTTTCCTTGCATTTTTAGCCTTTATCATTATATAGTTTCAGAATTTGGTAAATAAATTGAGATTGAAGCAGCTCTGTTTTCAAGCTCCTTTGAATCTCTAATTTTATCACTCTATATTTCATTCTACCAGAAGCTCTGCTGGTTTTTCTGACATCAGTTTTCTGTTTGGTACATAACCTCTGTATTCATCTTCTTGCCTACACTAAGAATGATCATATACATCCAGCCACAGAATACAGAATATCAGACTCTCTCTCTCTGATTTCCCCCCTTTTTTTGGAGTATTAACTATTCTAGTTCTTTTTCCTTCAGCAGTCCTCAGATGTTTTTCATAGATTAATTTTATATTTGATTTGTTCATTCTAGTTTTTGTTTTATATTTTGTTCACTCGCCCTGGCTTTGGTCGGTTATTTAAACAATTAGTGGTCCTCACTTTCATGGAGACAGCATTGCCTAACAGTCTTGGGGGGAAAAAAAAGATAGATAGATAGATAGATAGATAGATAGATAGATAGATATAGATATATATATATGTCTGTATAGATATATATATCTCGCCCGTTTATTTGTAGGCACAAGAAGATCAAAACAGTGTTTCTATTTAAAATGTTTTCCTTCTCGTTGACATATTTACTTAATAGGTTCCATTTTTAATTGTGAACACATTAAAAGAATTATAGATATTTGAGAATATTGACTTTACTGTCAAAATTTTACTTGTTTTACATTGGAACCTTTTTTTTTTTTAATGTAGCTAAAGATTTATTTGGGAGAGACATTTTTGAGAGTATGATATTCAAAAGTCTAGTCAGTGAGACCATAAGAAGATATAATTAATTCATAATGAAACATGCAGATCAAAAAAATTCAGCAAAAACATTAATACATTTATTGTCACTCAAGATGGAATTGAGATCAAATGGCAAACTGCTAATAATTCTTATTTCTGAATCATTAGTATGAGCTATTTTCTCTCAGAACGAGCAAAAGAAGTAGAATAATTCTAGACCATCTCAAAATTTTCTAGGTTACTAGATACCTGTTGCATGCATGTTTTTTCTGTCAAGAGAAAGATAAAATCTGAAGTTACCATTGGGCCTCATGACCTATTGGATATAAGCATGCCTCATTCCAAAAAAGATTCGGGACAACTTACATTAATAGAAACTAAAAGTTCATTTTAAAAGAGTAGAAGCTATCAAGGTAAAGATAAAAGGGAGATAATTAGATGAAGCTAGGGGGATGTGACGCATGAGGTAAGGATCATGATTCATTCCGACAAAAAGCACATAGATTTTATTCATTCTTCTCTTCATCCTTTAAGGTATCCCTGAATTAATCCCTGAATTAATACCTTTAAGGTATCCCTGAAGTAGATCTAATGCTCATGGTTCATTTCTTACAGTTTGAAAAAAGAAATTCTTAAATAGATTGGCAGGTGGTCTTTATGATTACTTCCAACATTACAATTCTGTGAGGCAGGCCAACTCTGAAGACAAGTGCAATTAACACCTATCTATGAAATGTGCTATGAAGAAGGACATTCTGTTCCAAATAGCTTTCCTCTACTCCAAAATTTCCTTCTCCCTGACTTGGCCTACATTGTGGAAGCCATCTAATATTTAGTAATTCACAAAGCCTTAATTGAGAAGTAGGAGATTAAGAGAATTAAGATCCCTGCTAAATGCATACCTTTGATTTAGAAAGATAATGCTCATTACCAATTTAGTACTGTTATTTATTAACTTTAACTCAAGTCACACACCATCAGAGTGCTCAGTGAGATGCTTCCTGACTCTACCCTACCAATTTCAGTTGCTTCAGTGAGCCACTGACAAGCTTGGTGCAATGGGTCATAGAAGTACCCATTTATCACTTCCAACCAGTTGAGACATCTTAATGATGTGATTAAATATTTTGATATGAACCAATATTTTGATGAAGCTAGTAAAAATGTTTAGCATGTATCCTGTATGAATCTCCACCAAAGTTAGTTATAAACTAGTATATTCTGATTCTTCAGATCCATGTAGTATATTATATTTGATTTGACGCATTAAATTTTAAGGAGATCATCACAAACTAAAGTATAAACTGAGGAAAGTGGTGAGGAGAATAAGTAAAAAATGTGTCTAAAAATATTGAAAAGATTTGGGATGGCAAAAATGTAACATTTGTGAATATAATCACTATTAGCAATGGTTAAAGATAATCTTTTGGGAGAGGAAATTTATTTCTTCTCTGCTCTTCTACAGAAAAGTGAAAGAATAAAGATGAGTAAGTGAAAATAAAAGAAATATCCATTTTGTATCAATTTTAAAGCATTTTTTTTTACCATATAGAACCGCCTAACAATGGAAAGGGTTGCTTTGTAAAGCTATGCCCTTCTTGTCATTGAAAGTGTTCAAGCAGAGTCTGAATTATCATCCATTCCATGATTCATTCACTTAATAAATATTTATGGAGGGCTTATTATGTTCAAGGCACTGTGCTGAGACTACGGGAAAGGCAAAGATGAATCAGACTGAATTCTTCCCCAGTAGTAGATCTACGACTTGAACTGAATAATTAGAATACAAGGTAGGAAAGGAAAAGTGCCCTAGGAGACATCCAGATAATTTTGTATAGGAATGCAAAAGAGGGAGGCATGATTTTCAGTTCATGGATATTGGAGGAGTGTTCTCTTCTCCTCTATAATCCATTCTCTACAGAGCAGCAGGAAGTCAGGTCATATTATACTCCTGATCAAAACACTTAAACAATTTTTCATTGCACATGTTATAAACCCAGAGCCATCACGTTGGCTTCTAAGGTCAGATGTGATCTGGCTTCTGCCTGCATTCCCACCCTCATGTGCACCCGCCACAGCAGTGTTTCCGTTTCTGGAACACACCAAGCTCATTCATCCTCAAGCTTTTTTTGTCAGTTCATCTGCTGAATGCACTGCTCCCAGACTTTGGTTTCATTGACAGTGTCTTATTTTCCAATTTCAGCTCCCATGTCATTTCTTCCATGAGGCCATCCTTGGGCACAACATCTAAATTAGCTGACGGGGGTTTCTTTATCCTCCATCTCTCCATACCCATCATCATTTTATTTTCTTCCTAGTACTATCAAAATCTGAAACTGTCCTTTCTTTTGCCCATTTATGTATAAGTTGCCTATTATCTGTCTGTCTCAACTAGAATGTAGCAAGAGTGAGGATTTGTCCATCTTATTTGCGGTTGTGTCTCCAGCATGCAGATTAGAACAATACCTAACATGCCGTAGGCATACAATAAATACTTCTTGAAGGCTTACTGAATAAAGAGTTTCTTGCACAGGGTGAGTGTTTAGACAAGACTCTTTAACTCCTTCCAACTCTGATACCTTATAATATCAATGTTCTATCCTAATTCCTCTCAGCCGGATTAGCAATTTTATCACACCTGGGATTTCGGTCATTGTTTTCTTTTTCTTTACAGACACTCTTTCCAACTTTCTAGCTCAAATGAATGCATGTGTTTCAGTGATTCTTTTCTCTTTCTGAAAAATGATTAAATTTTTAAAAAGAAATTCCTAAAATCTCTACTAACTGGTCATACTTTTTACATGTTATTTCAGTATCATTTTGCTTCTGTTTCATAGATGTTGGGTCACCTATGCCAATTGAAATAAAATGCACACTACATATGTCACTTCTCAGTAGCCCCATTAAAAAAGGTAAAAAAAAAAAGTGAATTTAATTTTAATAATATACTTTAATTTAATTTAAAATATTATTTCAACATGTAGCAAAGTAAAAATTATTCATGAGGGGTACCTGGGTGGCTCAGTCACTTAAGCGTCTGGCTCTTGATTTTGGCTCAGGTCCTGACCTCAGGGTCATGAAATCCAGCCCCGCCTTAGCCTCCGTGCCCTCAGCATGGAGTCTGCTTGTTCCTCTCCCTCCACTACAACTCCCAGCTCTCTCCCTATCTCTCTATCTAAAATAATAAATATATAAAATCTTTAAAAAATTCTTCATGATATATTGTACATACAATAAAGTATTTAATGGCAAATTATTTTATACTGCTTAAGTATTAAAATGGAAAGTTATTAAAATTAAATAAAATTTAAAATTCAGTTCCTTCGTCACACTAGCTACATTTCAAATGCGCAGTTAACCACATATCGCTAGTGGTTGCATCTAGGTCAGCACACAACTACACAGCTGAATGGTAGATGCCCTGGTACAGGAACCATCTCTTCAACAGTGTACCTCATTTGTTGGAGAGGTAAATTAATAAATAAGACACTATTTAGTTTTTAATAAACAAATGAGAAAACATAAATGAAAAACATAAATGAATCATTTGTAGTGTTTCTCCAAATAAGTCTTTAGTTACTGATTTTGCCAGGAAATGGCATTAATAATAGCAAAAACAGCACTGGAAAATAAAAATGCCAGTGTAATTAATGAATGTCATGAGACTATGCTGTTGTGGTCAGAATAAGTACTCTGTATGCCTTAAGCAAATTTAATCATAGGGAGAGTTAACTCAGGGCTATCCTGAGCTTCTCAAGATTTTGCTTCCTCACACATGCTAAGAGCTCTGTTAAACATAGAGAGCAGCTGGAGAAACCCTTTATAATAAGGGCAAGCTATTACCCACTCATGCAGCCTTGCATTTCATATGAGCCTCTATTATGAAAACCAAGTCATAAAATAAATCAGTTCATTCATATACACATACATGTATACATCAGAAGAGGAAATGAAGAAAAGGAAAATGAAAGTAGAATAATAAATGGAAAATGAAATTTTAAAGGAAATTAATGAAATATTTTAAAACCTAATTAAATAACCATAAGAATTTAAACACAAAAAAAGCTTAAATATGGTTGATTATTTTAAGTCATGAAAATTTTGAATCATCAATATAAAAACGTTAAAATTTTCTAAAAACTTGAGAGTAATATAGAATAAAACCTAAGATTACGGAAAAAACTAAAAAGCTAACCAATGGAAATAGAATTATTTCTATCCTAATAACAGTATTTACTATTTATCAGGCACACACCATATGCCTGACACTTTGCTGGATGTATTAGGCTTTTAGCCTCTCTTTTCACAGCCAACCCTGAGTAATGTCCTCATTTTTTTTTTAAGATTTATTAATTTGAGAGAAAGAGAGAGAGCATGAGTGGGGGAGGGGTTAAGGGGCAGAGGGAGAGGGAGAAATAGACTCCCCACTGAGCAGGGAGCTCAACGCACAGGGGTGAGCCCAGGACTGTGAGATTATGACCGGAGCCGAAAGCAGGCACATAACAGACTGAACCTCCCAGGCACCCCAACAATGTCCTCATTTAAGAGGTTTAGAATTACCTGCAATTCACACTGCTAGTAAGTGGAAGAGCTAAAATTGGAAGGTGAGGATATTCAGTATGATTCCTATTTTAAATGTTTTGTTAAAGGGTGGCTAGGCTCTGAAAGAAGTAGAAATGAGGACTTCTATGATAAGAAAAAATAAATTCTACCCTCATAGCCCCGTCCACACACAGGGACAGTGCTGAGCTCATAGTATCCATGGTGAAGAGATAAGCGCTGGTCCGAAAGAGATTCTTACTCTCCTCACAGGCTCCCTGGGAGCATAAAGATATGTGAGTGCAGAATTCATGTGAGATTATTCATGGCGACAAGTGGAGGTGGAGAGGGATCTCCTGAATGACACCATATTCAGGAACCCGAATCTGAGGGGGTGGCCATACCATGTTCCTGCCAGTGTCATTGGGACAGAATTTCCTGAGTTCCAGTATGCAACACAAACTGAACTCTTTTTGATGGATTTTTTTTTTGCTATTTCACATTAAATTTTTTTAAAAAATGAAGAGGAAGGCAGATTAATCAAGATACATAAGCCACAGCCTGTCAGGAGAGGAAGAGAACAAAACATTAGCTATCCTTAGAGAAAATTGATTGAAATGGCAAAATCATCTCAGACACAAAATGCACACCCAAAAATATTTTAAAACAACCATGATATTTAGTCAAAGTAAAATTAGGCCCCAAATGATCACTTAGAGTAGATTTACTTTTTCAAAGAGTGTCTTCATCATTTTATAACCTATTTAATAGTAGTCTTTAAGGCCTTTTTTTTTTTTTTTCATCTTGGTTCTTTTCCTTTTTATTCCATAACAATTTTTTTTTTCTTGAATACTTTTTCCTGAATACTTTTCTGGGATTTTTTTTCCTCCTACCTATCCTCCCACATACACTAACTTCAATTGTGTCCCATGTCTTCTAGATAAACATCAAATTAATCTTGAAATCTCTAATTCTAGGAATGATGTGGATAAAGACTAAGAATGCTCTATGAGTGATGGGTCTGCCTTCCAGCAGCTCAGATACCACCAGAAAAGGATTCATATGTAACAAGGATCATAGTGTGCCTCTTTGGTCTTCCTCTAAAGTTTCTATTGTTTTTACATTTTTTCTGTGTTTCTCCAGCTGCTCCTCTGACTATGTTTAACAGAGCTCTTAGCATGTGTGAGGAAGCAAAATCTTGAGAAGCTCAGGATAGAACAGGAAGTGTTCTATCAAATTTTTACCCTCTTTTGCATCATTTTATCTGTCTCCCAAATAAATTAAAATCTGTGGCTTCATATAAAGAACACTGCTCTAAGGAAGAGGGTGGGGTGAATTGTAGTCTAATTTCTGTAGAAATGTTGCTGATGAGACCCCTCCAGTCACATAAGGGCCTCTCAAGTTTTACCTCAATCTTCACTAGAAACACAATTTGAAATAAAATCTTCAAACTGTTTTTTGGAAATGGGCAGGATATAAATTATAAATGAACTCAAAACAACTCATGAAAAAAATAAGCCAAACTCTTAGAAATTGTAAAATGAAATCCTTTTTTTTTTCTGTGAAATGAAATTCTAAAGTACCCATAGCTCATTTCCCCCTTTGTAAACTGAGAAAGCTGGTTGCCCCAGACTACACTGCATCAGACTAGAAGTGACTCTGCCAAGATAATTACTTTGAAGCCTTGACCTGAAGTCATCTACTGACTTCTACCTGTGATTTTAAACAGCTCAAAATTTTGATATAAAAAGTGAACAGCAATTTATAAGTACTTGGGTGTGAATATATCTTCTATGTGCATAGTCTCCATGGACCAGAGGGAAAAAAAAGGGGGGAGGTATGGGAGGTCTCCCTGGGCTTCCTTCTCATCCCTCTGCCCCATCTTCAAATACAGCAAGACAGCTTTCCCCTCTTCTGCTCCATCCCTTACCCTGCTATGTAGTTTTCCACTGAAGAGTCTGTGGGTATTCTTCAACTTCCTGTTCTCCCTAAGCTTCCTCCAACTACTCACAAAGCCCTTTTCCAGGGTGTTTAGCCATGTGTCCTCCAAACATGTCCTTCGACAAGGTTGTTCTGTTCCTCCCTGACACAGGCCCTTACTCTAAGTCCTGCCATATAAAGTGACTTCTAAGCAGTAGATAAGCACTAAATATTATCAGAGGGAGTATTATCATACTTTGTGTTTGAAATCATAAAATCTTATCTTTGTTTTCTCACAAGAGCACCATTATCTCCATTTTCCACAAGGGGAAACAGACCCGGAAAGATCGAGTGACTGCCTCCTTCAAGTCAGTAGCAAGCTTGGGCCTGGTGCTTCTATGCTTCAACTTCATTATGTTCTCCAGTTAGCCCATGTGCCAGTCATTAAATATTCTTTCATTCAAGAATTATTTACTCTGTCTTCCAGATCGTTAATAAAGACATTAAACAAAACCAGACCTCCCGCTGACCCTATAGTCAACACGTTGCCCTGAATCATTAGGACTTGTCTTCCAGCCAGTTCTCAGTCCATGTGACAGAGCACACAGCAAAGCCAATGCTAATGAGGTTGGCAAATAAGATTTATTGAGAAACTCTATCAAATACATTACAAAAATATAAATATATGTGTGTTAAGGTACATTCATTGTGCTCACGGTTTTAATTCTATTGAGAATGCCATCAAGCCTGTCTGGCACTCTTTGTTTTGGTAAATCTATTCTTTTATAGCAGAGCTCTTTTAGCTCGTTTGATTGTTATCCTCTCAGTGTTTCAATCTTAACAGTGGTGCTGTTATTTTTTTTTTTTTAAGGATTGATTTCACAATGGGAATACAAGTACAGATTCCTTATTCCAAGATGATTATTAGGAAAATTCATTATAATTAATCCCAGGGAAGAACAGGGCCAAAGAGAATTGTGGACATCTTAGTCAGTGCCTCTGGCCCTGAATGAGGATTTCTGATTTCCAGATCTCCTCCCTAGCACTAAACAACGTGGTTTCAGGGCCAAAATGGTGACACCTGAGAAAGAACTCCGAGAACTGTGCTTGTAAGTGTGTCCTCCAAGCGGAGCACCTCGCATTCACATGTCTGATTTTTACACTGGATTTTCTAGGGCTCTACTCCATTACGTTCCTTTTCTTGTCCCAGAATTCCTTGTACTGAACCGCTGCATGTGAACCTTTGCTGATACACTGTAAAACTCTACCTACATATTTTCTACCTGTTTAAGCAACTTGTTTCATAGAATTCTTCTGTCTCTTAGTGAAAATTTGAAATGGCATGAAAGGCAAGGAAATTCCATTTAAACCAAAGTCAAAGTAGTCTCCCGATGACTACCCCAAAGCATATTTTATATGAATAGAAATTGGGTCAGCTAGGAATTAAATTAACAACCACCATATTTCCCTAACCACAATTGCATAACCTTATGTCCAGGATATTCACAGCTGAGGACTTTGTCAGTGACTTGCCAGAAAACACGATGCACATACAGTTTTTGGCCTGCCTTTAAAAAGGTCCCTTCTGGGCGGGCTTTCTGTTTTCACTCTTGGCTTGAGCCATTTCCCCGGGACCATACACCATACATACATTCCAAGTAATGCGAGTTTTAAAATTGCAATATCCATTAACTAAATGATTATACTAGAAAGTAATAGCTAATTTAAAATGTAGATGTCACATATAAAGCTCTCTGCTGGTTAAGGGCACTACTCTTTGGAGTGAGAGCAAGGATGTTTTTAGTATTTTGATTTTTTTTTATTACAAGTGTGTGATATTTAAAAGGGTTCGAGACTTGCGTGGGAGGGAAGTGAATACACTTTAGCACACGGGCTAAAGAGATTTCCCAACTTTCACTATATTTTTTGAAATATATACAGAAGGGCCATTTTATACATAAAATACTATGAATTCATTTCTGTATGATAATTGTAAGAATTGCTGCAATTATAAGTGCTGTTTAGTCATATCAATTAATATGAAATATTTACATGCAAGAATAATGCATGATTCAGATTTGAAGAGTTGCTTGTGGGGTCCTGTTCCATCTGTTGAGCTCGCTTTCTGCCTGAGGGACATCCTGCGCAGACAAGTTTACAGTTGTCCTGGACTGAAAGACCAGGGTGCTTTATTATTAGCAACAAACGTATGCATGTTTTCCTTTACGGATATCAGCTGCTACAAGAACAAACTTGCAAAGCTTTTTCTGGGGTTACTCCTATGTGGCAGTGCAATAGCTTTCTCCAAACTGATTCTTTTGAGTGATATTACATCATCATTTTTATTAATTGTTGAGATACAGAAAATGAATATTCATATAACTATTCTAAATGCAAACATGAAAGTAATTTCATAGAAATTGATAATATCAAGACCCAATTCCAGAATGTAATTTACGTTCTTAAGTAACGTGATTTCACTATCGATTAATATTTGTTTACAAGTTTCATAAGAGTATGATATGGAAAGAAAAGTGACTCCCATTTCATATATTGTGAGTAGAACTATCTTATGAAATACTAAGTGCTGCTATTTTTTAGCATTTCCAAGGTTTTGCTCTGTGCTAAGTACATTACGTACAAATCTTGTATCATTTTACCGCCAACCACAAATCTCTCAGGCAAAATCTATAGTATCTCCATTTCGCAAATGAGGAGTATAAAGCACAGAGGGTATAAGTAATTTATCCAAAGTACACAGCCAGAAAGCAGAATCTGGACACAGGCAGTCCTACGCAGAGCTCTTGCTTTTGAACTCATGCTGCCAGAGAGTAAGGTAGGTTAGTGGTTCTCAGACTTGGGTAGAGGTCAGAGTCACGTGGTTGCTGGGCCACACCACCAGAGTTTCTGGGACAGCTGGTCCGGTCTGAAGCCTGAGAATTTGCATTTCTATCAAGCTCGCAGGTGATGTGATGCTGCTGTCTTGAGGACCACACTTTGAAAACCACGGAAGTGGATGACTTGAAGTCAAAGCAGCTGAGATGTGCTGCGGAGATTTCGGGAGCTGGAGATGCTCCCATGTGACCACAGAGAAAAGGGGCAATCGGACGCTAAGGGAGAGAGCAAAGCAGGAGATTCAGGAAGAGGAAGCCTGAGGAAGAGGAGCACAGGAGCTAGGGGGCTGTGTCAGTCAGTGTGCGAGTCTGTGGTCAGGAAGGGAGGGCAGGTGGAAAATCCCGCCATGAAAATAGATGTCAAATCCAAGGAGGGAACTTTAAAAAGGAACACTGAAAGTGCCACAGTAATTTCTACTTTAAAACTCAACCTTGGGAAGATAGTTGACTTTTCTAAAGCAGAAGGATATAGCAAATAGCAGACAGTAGTAGCAAAGGCGTCAATCTGGGAGACAGAAAATGACACTCAGCCCTAAACTGCTGGCGATCCTGTGGCAGCCACTTTGCCTCTCCGGGCCTCAGTCCCCTAGATCTTCATCTTACTTATTCCAGTTCATCTCTAGAGTCCTTTCTTGTTTTAATGGTCTGAGTTTCAATTAATGGGGATACTGGGTTATGACTCGCCAATATATTTGCTTTACAAATCTGCCTCGTTCTTTCATCTGCGTTGCTTATAAATTGATCATGCCATTACCCAGTCTGAGTTAGATTGGAGAAGTATGAACTTATTAATGATTGTTTATTAAAAGGGGTGACATTTACATTTGTCTCTGGTTTTGGTTTGAGTCTTTAGATAGCACTGCAGTTAAACTGATTTATTTTTAGCAGCCTGAAAAGAGAGGATTGCCTAATGTTTGTTGCCTTTTGGGCCTGCCTTCTATGTAGAAGTCTGGGAAAGCCATCGATACAGTCCGCGAGAGAAATGAGGTGCTCCGAGCTTGTTTTCTTGGTTATAATTAATGGAGGCCACTCAGGGACATGTAACATTTACTTTCAAATTAAGATGCTGTGCACCATCTCTTGCCCACCCAATTCTTTCTCTTAAAGAGTTGAGGCACTTTTTAAAAGGCAAAGGGTTTATGTCCATGTCCAGGTCTCAGAAGGATTTAAGAGGGAGATGTTCCAGACCAAGAGACCCACGGAGAAACACCAGCGTGCTTGTGTTCCTCTTACCGTCACCCCGTAGATGTCCTCTTCTCACCCAGGGTGGACCAGTAATCTCTCAGTCTCTATTCCTGTACTATTTTTTTTTAAGGTTTTTTTTTTTTTTTTTTTTTTGATAGAGAGAGAGAGAGAGACAACGAGAGAGGGAACATAAGCAAGGGGAGTGGGAGAGGGAGAAGCAGGCTTTCCGTTGAGCAGGGAGCCCAACGTAGGGCTTGATCCCAGGGCCCTGAGATCATGACCTGAGCTGAAGGCAGATGCTTCACAGCTGAGCCACCCAGGTGCCCCTATTCCTGTACTATTTTGACCCAAAAAGTGTGTGACAAGGGGGCTTGAGCCTGCCTTTGCACTTCTCAATCGTAGCCTCCTTTCTCCAGCTGTATATTCACTTTCTAATGTGTAGTAGGGCAGACCAAAGAGAATCAGGATGGCAATTTGGGGATACTTTTTATGGTACAGGGAGTTTATAGTACTTTTCATATACTCATTTTTCAAGTATTAAAAATTGTGATCCACAAGACAGAAGGTGGCTTCTCCGGATCACCCAGTGAAAGAGTAACAGAAGCTGACCCAGAGCCTGCGTCAGTCTGCGCCAAGAGATCCTGGGGCATACCACGTGTCGCAGACCTTGCTACCGGGTTTTCCTGCTGTGTTTATTTCCCACTTGTACACACACACACACACACACACTCACACATGCTTTCACTTTCACCTGCTCATAGTCATTCACTTACTTCTTTGCTCTCACACTCAGACACACTCATCGTCAACACACACACTGCCTCCCACATGCTCCCTCGCTGTCACGCCCCCGGAACTCGGAACTCCGAGACTCGTGTAACTTCAGGAGCGCTGGAACGTCCACTTCCCCATGTGGCTGCTGTTGGACGCCCAGCTCGTTCCCACAGATCCCTTTTGTTGAATCGACGTGATCCATGTGGGGTTTGAGACCTCATGTGAACACCCAGCCAGAGGGTCAAGCCAGGCCTTGGCCTGCATGGGAGTTCCCCGTGGAGGCTCCGACTCCTGTTTTTGTGTGTGTGCCAGATTAGGTGGCAGTCAGTGAGAAACAGAACTTTGGAAAGAAAGCAGTCAGAAGAGGATCCAGGGACAGGATTCTAAGGTGACGTGGTCAGAAGGGAATTGTTGCCAGGGAATCAATGACTTCAAGAGTGAATTTTAAAGACAAGAATCCACTGATTGAATAGGACCAGATTCCAGAAACAAAATCCAGGTACCTAAAAGTGAGGTGACCAAGAGGAACTAGATAGTATTGAGGTTTCTGTGGCATCAGAGGATAACTGGGAAGAAAGGTGGTTTGCTTGCAGCTGGGTTTTACTGGCCTCTATCTGGTGAGCCTCTTTGCTCTGGTCTGTGACAACTTCCGACACTTAGAGTCTTCACTTCTTCCTTGGACAAAGGAGGCAAAGGGGTCTATATCCAAGCCACACAGTGGCCAAGCTTAAGGAAGACTTTGATTTTATAATTCTTTTGGGTCAGTAACTATATATCTATCCCCCTCTCCACTGCCCTGGTTGGCGGTCTGACAAGTGTCACCCAGATGAGATGGGCCTTCCCGAAGGTGCTTTGAATTCTGCTGGGCCAACAATAAATTTTCTCAGGAAAGCACCTGCCATCTGGTGTGAGAACAATCTAGAACATGTTCTCACAACCCCCCAGAAGCTGAATATCAAGTTTATCCAGACTTGGATCTCAACGATCCTTGTACACAGCTTTTAATTAATCAACAAATTAGTCAACAATATGCAGATAGGTAGGATAATTATTTGGTACATCTATCACCTTCTGTCTTTCTGTAGCCTGTTTTATGTCTAGGCAAAGTGGGTGGCCACAGGCCCGGTGGGATTTAAGCAGTACAAGGTATGAAGGGTACTGCCTCAACTATAAATTTTGTCTCTTATTGGGGCATAGGCATAAACTGCTTTATTCAAGGGTCTATTTCTTTACCAATAATAATGTCAGAAGTTTTTCACTCTACAAAAAGTGTATTTATCTTGCCATATGCTTTCCTTAAAAAAATTCTTACTAAGAGACCACATAAACACAACAACAGAACTACCAAGTTTCAGTTCAGTTTCATATGCCACAGCGACTTTGCAAGTTTGGAGGTCTCACATTTTGACAAGAGAAGGTAGAGATGACCTCTTAGAAATAAAAAACAAGTACCGTTTCCTAGTGGAATTTGGCTTTTATTCTAAGTTGGCGTCTGGACTAATTATCCAATGAAGGCTTTATATTGTAAACCTTGAAAGGGAGAAAGAGTCTAAATAAATTTTATTTTAGGATTGACCTGGTCTCCTAATTTTTATCTCCACACAAACCTTCACTTCAGGTTAAATCATGATATGGCTCTTCTTTGATCTTTCTACATCAGTTAAATCGTGAGTCAGTTCTCAGTGTTTACTTTATGGTATCATGATCGTGAAAATATTGTAGCAGTTTTGTTTTACTATTTGGACTTTCTCAAAGAAGTTATCCTAATGCCAAATGAGTAATCAAAAACACCAAAGTGTTTTATCCGTTGTTAACATATCAATCACAAGAAAATCTGTGTGTAGGAAAATCACCTCTCTACAAGTGAATAAAACAGCAATCAACTGCGGAATGATTTTTTTTTTTTAGTTAGCATGTTAAATCTGTATAACAATCAAAAATATAAATATCATTTTTTTATATAATGTTCACTGGATATAATTCTTTCCTATAGTCCCTGATAAGTTATTGTTACAACTCATGATCACTGTTTTTATTTTGGGTTTTGTGTGTGTGTTGCCAAAACATATGCTACTGACCATATAAGGCAAAATTGCCCTTTGTGTAGAAAACCACATGGTAAATGCTTGCATTTCAATTAAAACCAGATCTCTTGACATCTTTATGCATCTGAGCCCTAGCCATATGAGGCTAGCTCTGTCAGCCTCCCCCACTCTTGATCAATGTAAGCACATCTATTCTTAGACTATGAAAGATGTGCCTTAGGTGCCGAGGGAAGGATTGCTGGCTTGCACAGCTGCAGCCTGATGGGGAGTACTTTGTGTGGTCTGTGAGCACAACTTTTCTGCTTTCCTTCCCGGCTGTGCACCTCTGAGTGGGAGAAGATGCACTCCAGGCTCATCTTCCACCTTGTGTTCTCACACCAAACTGGGAGGTTCAGGAAGAGCATAGAAAAGAGGCCACACACTTGTTTGTCATAGGTTGCCTGGAAGAAGACAGAGGCCGCTAAATGAATGAATCATTCTTTGGGAGTGGCTGTACCAAGCTGATCACTCTATTTGAGTCAAAACTAATTAACTTTTGGAGAGAAAAGCAGGGGAAAAAAACAAAATAGCATTTTATTTTTATCGACTGGTGATTAACGTGGTATAGAGTCCTTTGACGACCTCAAGGGTTGTTTAAATGGTGAAAAGACATCATTCCAGTATTTCCAAACTAACCAAAGATAGAGTTTTGTATTTCTACACCAGATTGTGGTTTCTTATAAATGGTTTTAGCTAAACAAAACAAAACAAAACAAAAACAAAAACAAAAAAAACCCAGCTAACCAAACAAACAAAAAACCCTACTTTTTTTTTTTTATTAAATTCCATTGTTTCCAGAATCAATCAGAGGTAATGGAAGAGTAGATGCGAAGTGAGGAATGAGGACTTTCATTTGGGTTACAAATAGAAGAACAAGCCAAACTCTTAGTGGCAGAAACCACTCCTAACATGTTCCGTATCATCTGAAGCCTAGAACTTAAAGCCTCCTACCCTAACTCAGGCTTCTAGTACGTGTTAGACATCGTCATGAAAAGTCCCAAAATCTCCTGTTTCTTGTTTCTTTGAGGATGTGACCATTATTCATTTTGTTCACTAGTCTAAAATTAAAGAGTCTAATATACAAAAAAATCAAAATCTGAAAGATAAAAAAAGGTTAAAATGTCTTCCTATTTTACTTCACTCTTTCCTACAGTTTATGCTTGGGTAACATTTCAAAAGACTGTACGACCCAGTTTACCACCACTAGTACAGAGGTATTAAACTATAACACAGATTACTCTAATGATAATAAAAGTGTCTTTAGACTTAAATAGCAATCTTGGAAGAAAAATTATTCTAACTCAATTAGTTAAGTTTGCCCTGGTAGCTGAAAGTAAGTTTATTTTTGTTGGAAAACATATAACTTTTAGAAAGAAGAAGTTTTATTTGCTTTTATTATTAGATGAAATCACATCCTTTAGGTTCAAGCTGTTCATTTGAAGACGACTTTTGTCTTCTTCTCAGAGTAAAAATTTTTTTGGATACCCTGCACCTGTTTTCACAACCATGACATAGTTGGAAAGTTTTCTTCTGCTTAACATTAGTTGCTAAGCAGACTATATTTCAGTATGCCAGCTGTCAAATCGTCGATCAAGCAAACATTGCAAGTGTAAGGCAATCTGATAACACTTAACAGCCGTTCTCTGCTATCTAGCAATCAATGCCAGGATATGTAGCTTCAGCAGAGTCATGCTTTTTATTGTGTGAAATCAGAAATGTGATGAAAAAAGTCTGAAATGTCAACATTTCCCAGGGTTTCATTGGGGTTCTTGTTTGACTCACTTAAGAGGGTTCCTCTCCAGTATCAATCGAGTAGCAATTATTTTGTAAAAACACATTTTCACTTCGTTGTACAAAAGGCTTAAATTTGTTTTCATAATTTTGGTCATTTATTCCTTCGGAATCGGAGGCAACATGCAGTGGAGGCAAGGCATTTGTACACCCTGGTTGTAAGGGCTGCTGGGTCAGGTGTGGGAGTAGAGATTTGTCAGGTGCTTCACCACCACAGCCAGGATGGGGTTACACGGAAAGCTTTCGTGTGTGAGTGTCCCTATGAGTATTATTCTGAATGTGCATTAAGCCATTGCTATGCAATAAAAGAGAAAGCGGACCATAGGAAGCTGTTCCCCTTACCTTGAATCCAGAGATACCAATGTAGGGATTATACGCTGGAGCAGGACTTGTCAGAATGGAGCTTAGTGCTGTGTTTGTTATTGCCCCTCCGTTTTCCAATAGATTGCATGTGACTGTGATAAAGAAACAGCCTGTGATAGCTGAACAAAGGGCTAGTCATCCCATTTTATGTTTGAACTTCCACTCTTCTGGACAAATCAAACAAAGTGGTATCCAGCTGCTTACTTACTCCAACCATAAAGCCCTGTTTTATCATATACTTCTATGCGTATCTATAAATATATTATATAAACCAGTGTAATATGAGAAAGTTGAGGTTTCACTTGCATCAGAATCAGGAAATACAGGGTTAGGATTGCCAAAGCAATTTAAACTTGGACCCCCCCCCCTCCTCACTATCAGCAATATAATAGTGCCTTTCATTTCATGAACTCATAGTTTGTTAACATTTATATTATAGTATGAGCCTCTGGTTATGGGTGACAGACAAGATGGTAAACGTGGGGAGAACTGTTCCTCCCTAGGGTCATAGCACGTTCTAGTTTGTCGTTTTACACGATGATCCCCACGTAGTGCAAGCTCGAGCTAGCCTCACGGGTCTTTCCATTGGATGCTCCTATCCCAGTACCCGTAGAACGGCAGGTGTAACACTGCCTCTGAGTTTAAGCAAATCACTGGACTCAGAGAAAGGCTTTGAATATTAATGAGTCTTTTTTAGTAACAATTATGGTATCTAATCACATAAGAAAGCACTCAGAAAAAAACTTGGAAAATATTTTTAAAATACGGGAAGAAAAATAATATTTTACATTTTGCTGAATGTTCTTCCTACCCTTCCAGATGCTTCTCCATTTCTATTTTCCACAATAAACATCGTATTCAAACAGCATACAGGGCACATCTTTCAATTGTTAATATTTTATGACCATTTTTCCCCCAGAATAAATACCTTTTTACAACATGGTTGTTTAAATCTACATCTTTCATTGTATGGATGTAAAAATATTTGACTACTCCCCTATTTTTGGACTTTTTAAAAATGTGCTATTATAAATATGTCTACATCATACCAACTTTCTTTTTTTCTTTTATTTATTTATTTTTTTTTTTTAAAGATTTTATTTATTTATTTGACAGAGATAGAGACAGCCAGCGAGAGAGGGAACACAAGCAGGGGGAGTGGGAGAGGAAGAAGCAGGCTCATAGCGGAGGAGCCTGATGTGGGGCTCGATCCCATAACGCCGGGATCACGCCCTGAGCCGAAGGCAGACGCTTAACCGCTGTGCCACCCAGGCGCCCCTCTTTTTTTTCTTTTAGAATAATTTTTTAGAAATAGATTTTTGGTTCTGCGGCAAGCCATTTTTTTATTGAAGTACAGTTGACATATAATGTTATATTAGTTTCAGGTGTACAACATAATGATTCAACAATTCTATGCATTACACAGTGCTCACCACAATGAGTACAGTTACCATCTGTCAGCATACAAAGTTATTACAATATTATTGACTATATTCCCTATGCTGTACTTTTCATCCCTGTGACTTATTTATTTTATAACTAGAATTTTGTACCTCTTAATTCCCTTCACCTCTTTTGCCCATCCCCCTAATCTCCCTCCCCTCTGGCAACCACCAGTTTGTTCTCTGTAAATAGGACACTGTTTTTGGTTTTTGTTTTCATTTTTTGGAATTCACATATAAATGAAATCATATGGTATTTGTTTTTCTCTGACTTATTTCACTTGGTATAAAACCCTCTAGGTTCATCCATGTTGTCACAAATGGCAAGATTTCATTCTTTTTTATGGCTGAGTAATATTCTATTTGTGTGTGTGTGTGTGTGTGTGTGTACAACATTGTGTGTGTGTATATATATGTATACATATATATACCACATCTTCTTTATTCATTATCTATCAGTGGACTCTTACATTCCTTCCCTACCTTGGCTACTATGAATAACGCTGCAATAACATGGCGGGGGGGAGCATATATCTTTTCAATTAGTATTTTCCTTTTCCTTGGGTAAATGCCCAGAAGTGAACTTGCTAGATTATATGATAATTCTATTTTTAATTTTTTGTGGAACCTCCACACTCTTTTCCACAGTGGCTGCCCAGGCTTCCATTCCCACCAACAGTGCAGCAACGGTTCCTTTTCCTCCACATCCTCACCAACACTTGTTATTTCTTGTGTTCTGAATACTAGCCATCTGTCTGATTTGAGGTGGTATCTCACTGTGGTTTTGATTTGCATTTCCCTAATAATGAGTGATACTGAGCATCTTTTCATGTGTCTGTTGGCCATCCATTTGTCTTTTTTGGAGAAATGTCTATCAGATCGTCTGCTCATTTTTAATCAGATTACTTGGGATTTTTCTGGTGTTGAGATGTATGAGTTCTTTATATATTTTGGATATTTACCTCTTATCAAATATATCATTTACAAATATCTTCTCCCATTCAGTAGGTTACCTTTATCTTTTGTTGATGGCTTCCTTCAATGTGCAAAAGCTTCTCGGTTTGATGTAGTCCCAACAGTTTATTTTTGGTTTTGTTTCTCTTGCCTGAGGAGATAGACCCAGAAAAATGTTAAGGCTAATGTCAAGTGATTATGTTAGAGCAAGACAATTTTAAAGTTGAAAGCTATTGTTGTATTATCTTTCAGAAAATCTATCCTGTACCTATATATATATATATATATCTAAGTATAACTGTTCATGAATCCTTCTATGCTTGTATTACTCTCTGCCTTAATATCTTGACTTCTACACACTCACAGAAGTCCCCTTGAATTTGTAAAGGTTTCACTGCTGCTGTAGGTGTCACTTCTCACTTCCTGCACCGAAGGCAGCATATGACGGAGATGTCTCTCTTCTTTAAGCTACCGAAACTAGAAGAGTTGTGCCAAAATATACAGTTTGACAAGACTACCCGTGCTCAGGTGGCACTGGTTGTACACCACCGAAGTGAGGCAGACAGGTGCGTTTTTACTTTGGTCGTGGGCTGTGCCTTCCCTGACCTGCACGATGATGCCCAGTAGTCTATAAGCAGTGTGAAGTGGCTGTGGTATTAACGATGGCCTCCTCTCTCTCTCCCTCCCCCTCTCTGTCTCTCTCCCCTTTCCTGTCCCCCTCCCTTACCTCCTCTCCCCCTTCCCTCACTCCCTCTTACTGTCCTTCCCTCCTTCTCTCTCTCCCTTTCTTTCTTCTTCTGTCTCTTTTATGATGAAAGAGTCAAAAGAAGGAATGCAATCAATGAGAAAACGCTCCAGCGAGGGTAGATGACAAGCAGCTGCTGCCCAGTGCCCAAAAATGCACAGATCAGGCCCAGTCTTGTTTGCATGTGAGTTTGGATGGATCACAGCCTTTGGCATAATTATTTGAGGATAATGTTTCTTTTTTTAAACTTGTGAATCTCTCAGTAAAGAACAGTAGAAGGGAAACTTGGTCATAAGGTGAAGCAGAAAGACTGAGTGTGTGAGCTCACCAACACATGCACGCCTCGATGCATATTTGTGGGCTTATCGGAAACTGATCAAACATGCAGCTGATAGGGAGCTAAAAGGTCAAGAATATAGAACATAGAAAATATAGTGCAATATTTGAGATATTTTATGACCACGATCTTATTATCCCTTTGGCAGAAGGTAACTGAGACACACAGATTTATAAAAGCTTGATCTTCTGATTTTTAAGTGAATGATCCATATTTCTGGTTGGGTGCCTCCATCAGCATCCCTATACGTTTCTTTTTGAAAAATAGTATTTTATTTCCCTTTATCTTACATTTCAGCCACGTTCCCACATCCTTTCCTTTTTATTAACTGTGGATGGATTCCACCCCATTCACCCTGGTAGAGGAGGCAGATTTTTCAAGCTTATAGCAGCTGTTTATCTCATTGCCTTTTAATGGGGGTACACATTGTTGTTGGGTATTTTTGCTGCAGCACCATTTTAACCCTTTCAATGAGTGGGTCTTGAATTGGTGTGCTGTTGTCCTTTACAAACACACACACACACACACACACACACACACGCACATTCTACATACAAAACCATGGGAAAGTTAAGGAGAGCTCCTATTGAAAGGAAAGGCTATGTTTGGGCAGGGAATATCCTGACTCAAGAAAGCCAAAGTATTCAAAGGCAGCAGTTTTCTCAGGCTCCATCTGTCTTGATGAAAATTCAGTCTCATGAAGGAACACACACACACACACACACACACACACACACACATTCACTCACTCATACCTGCACCTGGGAATCCTAGGCACTCCATAGCCTGAAGCATCATTCCCCAGTGTAGGAAATGAAAAGGGCTCCCCTGAGAACCCTACATACTCACACTGTGTTTCAGTTTCATTGTTTTGGTGGTGGTGGTTGGTTTCTGTTGGACCCCAGGTGCAGAGAGTCGATTAAATCACCAGTGGTCTGGATGAGACCCCTCAAATGTATGTATTTATTCCCTTTTGGCCCCATTTTCTCTCCCCCAAATAGTAGCCATTCTGGTGTGCTTAATATATATCTTCCATTTGGAAGGGTACTCTGCAAAACATTTGGTAAGTGTGTGCTATCATTCTGTTAAATTTTCCAAGAGACAAAACATCTACTGTTTCTTTCAGCTTTTAAATGTTTCAAAGTGTACCTTGTGCTCTCATCTTTGTTAAAAAAAAAAAAAAAGCCTCTCCATCCAATACTAGTACTGTTAGAAATGAATTAATCCCCCTGGGTGACTTTTCCGTCTAGTCCTGGTCTGCCTGCTACTCTCCTAGGACAAGTCCCACACATCTTTGCTCCTTTCCTCCTGTTTCTCTTCCAGCCCTTTACACAAAATGCAATGAAAATTATACACATTATTTGCAGGAATATTAATGCATGGATAGAATCAGGAAGTTCCAAACAGATTTTTCTTAATAAGCTTTATTTGTCCTGACTTTTTTATTTGCATGTTCTTCCATACCCATCCCCTATATGCTATGGTTTGTAGAAAGAACCCAGACGAAGGCTTATGTGTAATCTGTATTAAGTGCTTGGGAAAACAAAGAAAAATGTTTTTTTCTTGAATCACTTCATTCTTGTTATCATATTAAGATTTAGGAAAACACATATTAGAATATCATCAAAGCAGTTTTTAATTAAGAACCAAATTTTCTAGATCTTATTTTTTTCACTTTAGCAAAATCATTGGTGTTGATGTGGTCAAACAAATCTTCACTCTAGACCTCTTCCCTTTTTGCCATAAATCCATTATTTACAGATTTAACCCTAATATGCAGATGAGGAAATTGAGACTTCAAGTCTGCTTATCCATGGCCATACAAGTTTTCAGGACTGAAATCTATTTTTTTTTAACCCTAAAGTCCATGCACTAAAATGAGTTCTCCAATAGTCTACTACTATGGTCAAAATTTGGTTTGACATTACAGGTATGCCTACATTACTCTGTAGTCTTCCTTATTTGGTTACTCTTGTCCCAATCTATGGGCCACGTGTTGTGCTGAGCACTGGAGATAGAGGGATTGGTTGGCATTGAGTCTTCTCTAGTGAGCTCAAGGCCTAAGCAAAGCCAGCAAGGTGTTACCTAAGTCCAGACATTCTTACTCAGGCCAAGTTCAGTAAGGTGCACACCAAGGGCATCCTCAAAGGAATAGAATGTGATAAGGAAGCCTAAACAACAATGAACACAGAACTGAAACCCCTTGTGATTTCTTACGGTAACAACTGCTTTTTCTGCAAAATGAGTCTCCCATTCCTGACTGCAGACTCACCCGATTGGTTTCTCACATATTGGACTCAATATTGGACTCAGTATGTGAGATACTAGTACACATTTATTAACCTGATTCCCCAAAATGATGATTTGGATGTTAGTATCCGGTTCCTAATTTTATAGGCATAAAAACAGTATATGAAAATCTGCTTCTGATTAATAGAGGAAGACTTCGTAAAATCCATGTAATGATCTACTTGTTCTAGTCTTTGAAAAACTGTTCGTTGAAGTCCATAAAGCAGCAACAGACTAAAATCAGGAAAGTGCCATTTTGAAAGCTATTTTCTAGAATTTTCTGTAGGTAACCTAGAGTTTACAGCTTGTGAAGCCATACTTTGGATTCCTCGCCTGTCTGATGCTACCGATCAGATCCTCAAATGCTATAAGCAGCATCCTAACAAAATAGACATGCTATGGAAACAAATGCTGGTCGAGAGGCCCGCTCAGGTCACCTCCAGGTCACTCATCCACACGAGCAGCATTTTATGATTTCGTTCAGCGCTGCCCTGAGGTACACATTAACTTTAACTGAAGCGAATTGCTGGAAATTTCCTCAGAAATGAGTCCAAGCAATTTCCCTTCTTTCTTCATTTATAATGTGTTGACATTAATTAGTACCTAATTCCTGGAGTGTTTTCAGGCCTCAGTGACAGACAGAAAGGAACGATTTCTGAGCAGATTAGGGACATAGCCTCCTGGCGCAGGTCCAGGGGACGGCGGTACAGCCCGGCTGCTCTCAGGAGCAGGTCCTCCTCAGCCTGGCCCCCATTCCTCATTAGGACCCAAAGATCTTAAAAAGACTACAGGAAATGGTTCTACTTAATAGTAATAATCACTTTTCCTTAAGAAACTCAAGCTATTCTGAGATATTGGCTAAGATCTATGAAGAAAAAAAAGGTAGAGTCACTTAATGACCATGCATGGTTACTGAGCAAGCCAATGTTACAAGCAGGTCTGATTCCAGCACCTTCTGGCTTTATGTTGTTTTAAATTTATGTATTTCTTCATGCATCCCTGATCCCACATCTGTGCAAGCAGCTTCTATGTTTCAATGCAAATGAGCGCTCTAAAGGATAGCTTTATGACATCAGTGGGGCTGTATTTAGATTAAAGCATGGGGAGACTGGGAGAGTAATACAGGGTATTTCATGTATATTATGTCTTCGTCTAATAAGGGAAGTCCTCTCTTTGGTCAGAGAGCTGTGATGTTCCTATGCTGTTACAGAACTTCACTGGAAATTGTTAGTAAAGGCTGCTGTTTGCCTTCTTTCTGGTGTGTTAAATCTTCATTTACAAACCGTATTTGATTATGAAAAAGATGGAGGTAGAGAATGAACACATTAATAGCGAACATCAGGGAAGACAACCCAAATTGTGCTTTTGAAAAGCGAGTGTGAGTACTACACAGATCCTAATAAATGATACAACAGTGAGCGGCCTGAAGGAGTAGAAAAACAGCCAGCAACATAAACAGAACCTGAGTGATACAGAGAAAAACTGATTAAGATTTATAACCTAGGCCCACTTGTGAAAATTAAAAAGACAAGGACACAAAAGAACACATGTTTGACAACACATTCAAAGATGCATAACAAACATGTTAGGCTATGTTTTGGAGGAAAGAAAGAAATAGGCATGGAAAATGGGGACAAGATAAGGAAATGGAGGGACTGGCCCCAGAAAGAATAATTATAATGAGCTATGAGATAGGGGATGTGATCAGCTCAACTCTACACCTGAATTTTTTTTTTTTTAAGATTTTATTTATTGGGGCGCCTGGGTGGCACAGCCGTTAAGCGTCTACCTTCGGCTCAGGGCGTGATCCCGGCGTTCTGGGATCAAGCCCCACATCAGGCTCCTCCGCTAGGAGCCTGCTTCTTCCTCTCCCACTCCCCCTGCTTGTGTTCCCTCTCTCGCTGGCTGTCTCTATCTCTGTCAAATAAATAAAATCTTTAAAAAAAAAGATTTTATTTATTTATTTGACAGAGAGACAGCTAGAGAGGGAACACAAGCAGGATTGGGAGAGGGAGAAGCAAGCCTCCCGCCAAGCAGGGAGCCCGATGCGGGGCTCTATCCCAGGACCCTGGGATCATGACCTGAGCTGAAGGCAGACGCTTAATGACTGAGCCACCCAGGCACCCCCTGAATTTTTAAAATCTATATGCATGTGTATGTGTGTGTGTGTCCCACTAATGTCCTAAGGAATACAGACATTAGAATTTTTAGCCAGTTTTAATCCCGTGCTGTGCTTTATGAAGACATGAGACCTGTGAACCAACACATCCCAATCTCCTTGCCGTGTATGTTCGTGACTATCACTGTTCATGGTATATTTTAAATACATAAAGCCATTATATTGCGACACTATAGAGACACCTGTAGGAAAGAAGATTATGCCCCTGCTGTACATGTTGCCTTCTCAGATGTGATCCAGGAAAAGTACAACTTTCATGCCGTAACAGAAAGAAGCAAGTCTCTGAGTACATGTGATTTTCTTGCATTTCTTTGAGCTCTTTTAGTTTGTTACCATCTATTAAAGAAGTATCAGCTAAACTCGATCAACTTTCAGGCGAAAGTAAAATTACCTATTACAGTCCATTTTTTTCCCAGCTAAAAAACTTAGATTCACTAGTCAGAACCTATATATCTAAAGCACTGTTATTTGCAGCAAGATAGTAACTGAACAAATATTCTCCTGTTATCTTACCTTTAGCTCACACTCCAAGGTGTGAGTGCCCATATTTATCCATAGCCTTTAAGAGTAGTCTAACATCATGAATAACTTGCCCAGAGAAGGAGGAAATAGTGACATTATTAAAGTAAGACTTCACAGCAATTGTAAAAATAGAAGCCTCCTGCAGGTTAATTTTTAAAACAATTAATGGATATTTTAAGTACCAGCTTTTTGTTGTCTTTTTCACTTGAAAGTTTTAATACTTTAGACGCTTTCAGATTTTATGTGCCAAAATATAATGCATATAAATACACACCCATGGAGAACTTCAGCCTGAAACTTCCTTTCAGAGAAAAGACTGAGTATTGAAAATGCAGCAGATCTGGTTTTTAAATATTTGAGCTTTTCAAGGGAATGGGAGCATAATGGAGCATTAGCTTCATGTAAAAAGTATACATTTACGCTTCTCTTTTTATGATGTCATTTTGATCTTTACTCCTAGCATTCTTATTCTGTGATCAGAGTGTGAAAATAACACAGAAATAAGTGACAAGAGAGTTTATTTGCCAGTTAGTTAAGGTCATAAACTTGTTGCCCATTAGATTTTTAATACAACATAAAAAGGAGCTTATTATCTATCATTGTCAAAGAAATGTAGGCTGTACTTCGCGTAATTAAAGTAACTTCTAATTCCGTGAGGTTGGATTTGCTTTCTCCATAGTTCATTTCAAATGGAATGAGTCAAAGAATTCATCCACTTTTTTTTTTTTTTTTTTTTTTTTTAGTATCAGTAGACTCGTGCCTCTTTCCCGAACAAGATATATGACACAGCTGGGATGCTGTGTGGATCAACCTAGTGACATGCCCAAAGTGAAAGAAAGTCCCAGCATTACCTCCTCCCAAAATTGGGAGTTATTTAAGGGTGGATGAATAGAAATCTGGGCCTTTCTCTTTCTCCTAATGTAACTTGGTATACACAGATTCTTTTCTTTTAAATCACTGATTCATTCCTTTAAATCTTTATTTATAAAGGAACCCTAATTGTACAGTCAGTCAAAAAATATCTATTAAGCCCTTACAATAGACCAACCATTATTCTAGTCTCTAGAGGTGTGTTTTTCCCAGTGTGGTCTCTACATCACCTGCAGCTTACTTACTGGAAGGGATGCAGATAAAGTGATGACCACGCCCCATCCCACACCAATTAAATCAGACCTTGAAAGGTGGGACCCAGGAATCTAAATTGTTAAAAGTACTTCAAATTATTTTGAAAATCCCAATAAGAAAATTTAGTCCCTGTCAACAAGGCCTAATAAAAAGATGGAAACAGCAGATCCAGACTTACAGTCAATAAAATCCTAGCAATGATTTATGTTATTTCTAGGATAAGCCATTTAACTGACAATGCTCTACTATCTGTCTCATCTTCTTCTGACATGGCAGACCCTGAAACCTCATGTCGAGTTGGTGGTATCGTAAATGTTAGCATCTCAGCGATGGGTAGAACCTTGTTGCCAATCCACACTGCCCGTGTAGCGTGAGCAAAAAATATACCTTTGTTGTTTTAAGCCAGTGAGATTTGGGGGACTATTTGTTGCTGCGGCATACCCAATTTACCCTGACTGATGCAGATGATTCATCTTCTGTCATTTTTCCTATAGGGAGTGTTGTTATCACACATCCCTTACTTCAAAAATAGTGTTAAAGCTTTTCCATGCACTGCCCCTCCCCCAGCTCATGCTCTCCCTTTGTATCTCTAATAAATAAATAAAATCTTTTAAAAAATAATTTTTCCATGTGAAAATCTATGGATAGAACTTGCCAAACAGAGGTAACTGCAAGAGCAAAGATCCTAAGATCACAGTGAACTTGCCCTGTTATTGGAATAGGAAAAAAAAAAAAAAAAAGGCTAATGTACCAAAAGAATATGGGAGCATAGGGCAAAGTGGTGGAGGAGAGAGGTAAGAGGTAGGATCAGAGAATTTGTTAGGGATCAGATTACAGAGGCTTTGTGAGCCATGATAAACACTTTAGATTTTAATCTTTGTGCAAGGGATGCCACTGGAAAATTTTAAGCAAGAAACTATACAATATGAATTACGTTTCCAAAAGATCACTCTGACTGCCAGGGGGACGGTGCAGAGGAGCACAAACCATCAGACAGAGAGAAAAAATGAATTTCCCATTGAATACCCTTCTGCTTAACCTCCATCTTTGGTCCATTTTATTATTCGTGTGTCCTATGCCATAACTCAAATTTAATCTAGGTTTTATTAAAATATTATTTCTCCAAAATTGACATTAAAAAAAAATGCTTGTCTTTGTGGTGGAATCCCAACAATAATTCCTGCTTCGTTTAACAAACATCTGTAAGGCATTTTTATGTGACAGACACTGTGGTACAAAGATAATTGGAGCGACATGTCAAGACCCCGTGGGGAATCTCTGCAGGGTCCCCAGCCCTTACTTCATAAGACCATTTCATCTTCTTTCCAGTGAATTCTCTGTTTGTCTTCAGCCACCATCAATCTTCTTTGTTTATAGACTTGCCTGTAAATTCCTCAACATTCTTGGTTCCTTGTCCCTCCACTCCCCCCACCCCCATGTTTAACACTGTTGACCTGACCTTGACTTCAAAGTTGTATCCTATTGGAACTATCACAGAGTTTGGGCCCTCTAGGACTTGAGCCTTTTTGTTGTCACTATCCATGAGGTGGGTGGGGGTACTGTCAGGGTATGAGGATCCTAGGAAACAATCAGATCCCCATGTTGGACTGAGCCTCACTGAGCTCTGTTGTGCTGTGACATCAGAGGAGGAAGAATTACAGTTTCTACATTCTGTCCCATTGCAGCAAGTCACCTCATCAGCACAATTCTCCCCTTTATGTGGGATGCTATAGTTAAAAAACGAAGTGCAGGGGCGCCTGGGTGGCACAGCAGTTAAGCGTCTGCCTTCAGCTCAGGGCGTGATCCCGGCGTTATGGGATCGAGCCCCACGTCAGGCTCCTCTGCTATGAGCCTGCTTCTTCCTCTCCCACTCCCCCTGCTTGTGTTCCCTCTCTCGCTGGCTGTCTCTATCTCTGTCAAATAAATAAATAAAATCTTAAAAAAAAAAAAAAAAACAAAAAACGAAGTGCAGCATTTCCTTCAGAGTCCATAAAACCAACATTGCCTGCCAGATTGCTTGGAATAGAGAGAGGTACTGCCATTCACAGCCTATCAAAACCAGTTTGGAAAGCCATCCCCTCAATCATTGTTTGTAAATATAGACAGGCGGTCCTCACTTTGCAGTCCCAGTATGCACCATGCAGGTACACGGTTTAGTTAAATTACACTGATCCCTGACAACCTGGTCCACATTTCTATTACCACAGTACATTAACTGTGAGTACTTGTATAAAGTACAAATTTTGCTGCTGGTTTTTTCGTCCATAAATCGCTATGTGACTAGCAGAGGCCTGTCCTGATCAGTGGCCAGTCATGTCATTTCTTTCAAAGTTCGTCAGTGATGGGTCTCTGCCTGTGTTACTCAATCACATACAGGCAGCAAAGCAGGTAGTTTTGCCTCTTTGTATCCCAGTGATAAATCCCCATGAAATTTTACAAAAATGAATAATAAGAGAGGGAATTGGCCAACAAAGATGAAAGTACAGCAAAGAAATGAAAGGTGATAATGCTAAAATGAAATTGGAGTCTAACATTCATGGAGTTAGAGGAGAAATGGCTGATGGTGGTAATCTTGGTTCTACCACAGTGGGGGACACTCTAGATGTGCAGTTAGAGGAGTTTCGGGAAGGCCAGCTCATGGACGTAAATGAGGAAAATGGCTGTGACAAAGAGGAGGCAGGTGTCCCATAGGAAATGCCTGATGTTGGCAAAAGATTTCACATCAAAGGCACTCTCAGAGATACTGCCTGAGACTAAAAGAGTCAAGGATTAAATGTCAGAAGCTGATCAAAATTTGCCAAGGCATAGAAGAGGTGCATTGAATACATCGTAAGTTATTTACAAGAATATGGCAATCGCTGTTCAAACAACTTTTGATAAGTTTTTTACAAAGAAATAAAACATTGAATTCTCAATATTTGTACTATTTTATGTTACGATGTACTAAATAAGCATTAGTTTTGCTATTCTTTTTTTTAAAGATTTTATTTATTTATTTGACAGCGAGAGAGGAAACACAAGCAGGCGGAGTGGGAGAGGGAGAAGCAGGCTTCCCGCTGCACAGGGAGCCTGATGCGGGGCTCCATCCCAGGACCCTGGGATCATAACCTAAGCTGAAGGCAGATGTTTTACGACTGAGCCACCCAGGCGCCCCCTGAGCCACCCAGACGCCCCAGCTATTCTTTTCTGTTTCACTGTACAGTACTTTCATAACCAATAGAGAATTTTCAACGTTTGATAGAAATTTTTAAAGGTCATGGAGCAATCTTACATTTTCTCATTCACTATGAGTTTACTTTGCACGGTTTCAGTCTGCATGGCTGTTTTCACAGTCCTGCACTCCTGTGCAAAGTGAGAATTGCCTGTGCAGAGAAACTCAGCATGCATCCATATTATCTACTCTCTCTACTCTCTGGAGCGTGTAGCTCCTGTTTTTCTTGCATTTTGTCTTAGAAACTTGTTTTGATTCCCTTGTGTTGTTCTCTATTGCTGGTAAGCGATTTCAAATACAATAATTTGATGGGATAACCTTGTTGGAATAGAAAACTTGTTATACTACTCACTCACTCCTTCCAAAATTTTCTCTTTTAGCTAAAAACTGTTTAACAGTCGTTGTTTAACAATAGCAATAAGATTGAAAACTAACTCTCAAAAATTAGGAGATTAAGGAAGTCACATTTCATTTCTGTGGTGGATTATTTACATCTATTTAAAAGAATCATGAAGGAGAACTTTTAAATGATGTGAAAGAATTTTAGGACTACCTTATGAAGTGGAAAAGCAGGTGACAAAATACTTTCCAGTGTGATTCTATTATTTGCAAAATACACATGTATACGTGTGCATGAATATATACACACATATGTGTGCATATATGTACATAAATAATCATAAAGAAGGACGTAATCAAAATGTCAAGGGTAGTTATCTTTGAGTGGGAGGCTTAGGAGAAATTTTGTTTCCTGTTCTCTGTTTTCTGCTTTGTCCACAATCAGAATAGAACCCTTCTGCAGGTAGACTCTGTCAGAAAACTTCTGCTCTGACCTCTACATTTTCTTAATATTTTGGTAATAAAAACGAGCAGTGAAGCAGACATTTAATTGTTTTATTTCACTCTCTCAGCCTTTCTCCCTTGCTTCTTTCCTATCGCAGACTCAGAACATGGCCTAATGAATCAGGCAGCCCTGACGGTGCTGACTCTGTAAAAATATATATATTTAGAAAAATCCACTTTTCCAGTATCGGAGGTGAAGCACTCAGGAGTTTAAAAACATTCCAGGAATCTCAAGATTCGAAAGCTCAAATTTCCTCGCCTCTAACTTTTAAAGTGCCCAGTCCCACCATTGCCACGCCCAGGCATCGCTGATGGATTGAAGAAGCCATCTGTGCCGTGTGGATGGCATTGCCTGTGTCTGATTAGTTGAAAATAGTTGACAAAATCCACATGGTTAAATAAATCAGGAAAATGGCAACCAAGGCACAGATGTTTACAATCTTTATGCACAGTCATATAAACATAGTCTGCCAGGAAAACAATGCCTGCTGGACTGTTTCTCATATTCGCACACTCAATTGTTTTAAACTATTTACTGAGCATTTACTATGCACCCCATCCTATGTTTAATGCTTACATTCATTTTCTCATTTAATCCTCATAAGAACTCTGTAAACAGAATACTATTAATTATTTTCACTTTATAGATTTTATAGGAAATTACAGCTCAGAATGTTGGGTAACTCATCCAGGGTCAGACACCAAGCACGTAATAATAACCACTTAATGAACAAGAATACAGGGTTTTACTTCAGGCTTAAATCTATTTATTTAGAACTATATTTGGTTTTTAAAAAAACCTTGCATCTGCAAACAAAACATGACACGAGAACTAGTTATAAAATAAGCGACTCTGTGTAAATAATGTATTCTAGAAAACCTCCCATACGTAAAAGTATTTCGTTAACTTCTTGTATAGTTGCCAATTGCTTATAAGAAGGAAAGAGATTTTATTTAAAGCATAAAAATTTTAGCACTGTTTTAAAAAGTGGCTTTGGATAAAATTTAACAAAAATATAATGAAAAACACTAAGGGGAAATTAAAATAACTTTTTAGTATTACTAAATAAGGAAATTGTTTTGATGAGCCAAAAGTACTATTTTAATTAGAAATCATATGACAACAACAAGATTAACCAAAACTGTTCCTTTTAGACGCTTCAGTTGTATCTCCCACCCCCTCAAATAGACAAAATTCTATCATGTTGGTGATTCTCACAGAAGACGTGGCCATTCTTGCTCCGATTGGTGGTTTTCACTGCAGAAGCTCAAAGCCCTTTTCCTCCACCTTGGCCTTCCATCTCTGACCTTTCAAGTCTTCCTGAAATCAAATTGCCAAATCCTGTTTTCTCCTTGCAGAGCGTCTCCTAATCCTCCTAATGTAATTTAGACTGACAGGACTGAGCTACAGTGTTCAATATTATATCTGCAGATGAAAAGAAGGGTGGCTCGAGGGGTACTCCAAGCTAGCTTCCAACTGGACAAACCAGACTAGAGAAAGCCTGTGCCTGTCCCCATCCCTGGGTGTGGGGGCCACAACTGCTACCCCTTTGTAACTACGACTTGTTCCTGGCCTCCAGGGCTGAGGGCTCAGGCTTCTGACTATATGGAGACAGATTATTTTTATTAATAATAATATCCTTATTTATAGAGTGGTTATTATGTGTCAGGCACCTTGCCAAGTGAGGTTGTATGTCTTTATAGGACTTATCTAATTAAATTATATCTCTTTCTGCTTTCTGCATTCGGGGAGATTAGCAGGCTTATTCAGTGGCCAAAATAGTGAGTAAGAACAAAAACAGTACTTTGTTTTTGTCTCCCCCTCATTCTTTTACCAGTAAACTTTTATTGAACACCTACTATGTGTTAGGAATTGCACTGAGTATAGATCTCACCTTTATGGAATAAAAATTTCTTGGGAGCAGACACATGCAAATAAATACTACAATGGAAACTTGTTAAGAAATATATATAATTCATATTCTACAAAATTCACCTTTTAAAAATGTACAACCCCATGATTTTTAAGTTTCTTTACAATGTGCTACCATCTAATTCTAGAACATTTTCATCATCCCCCAAAAGAAACCCTTAACCTATTAGCAGTCATTCCCCATCCCCTTGCCCTTGGAAGCCACTAATCTACTTTCTGTCTCTATGGATTTGCTTATTATGGACATTTCAAATAAATGGAATCATATCAAAAAAAAAAAGAGAGAGAGAGAAAGAAAGAAAGACGTAGAAAGCAATCTCGTATTTAAGAAATGGAGGATGCCTAAGTAAATTAGTTAAAAGGATCTTCTACCTCTCAAGCCTGTTTCATCATTAGAGTTTTGTTAAGGGGGTGGCCTACAAAAGAATTTTTATCACCTTGAGTCAGTCTCCTTGCTACAGAGCCATCTAGAAAGATCTTTGTCACAAACAGGTGCTAATGACTCTCACAGTCAGAACAGTATTTAACACCCTGCTCCAAGACTCTTTGTCCAAGGTTAGCTGCCACTCACACAGATAAATTATGTTTTTGAAGAGTATTTATGAATGTGTATAAATGATCACATACATAGGAAACAACAAGGAGAAAATTGTATATGAGTTATGATCCCATATTGAAACAAACAGAAAAACCCAGTAGATAAACACATATCTGCAAAGACAAATATTAGGAGAAAATGTGATACAGTATTTGAATAATTGGACATTTTTTTTCTCCATATATCATTCTATGTTGTGCACATCTATAAATATCGCCATTAAGGAGTTTTATAATCAGAAAAAGGAAATATTTTATACAAATTAAAATCAAAAGTAGAATGAGTAAAAGTCTGCTTGGTATAATATATCTCTAATTACTGTTTTATTGAGTTTACCAATGAACCAGTTTATGATTCTAAGTAGTATGGTTATATTATTTTGAAATTATTTTTTAATACAAAAGAAAACAAAAACAAACAGGTTTTCTTCAGCTAGAAGTTCCTAATTCTAAACAGATCCTATTCACTATCTTGTCACCAGACTTGAGTTCACACAAAATGGCTTCTCGCTATCTACCTATTAGAAAAAGAAAAGAAAGGTGACTGGCTGCTCAGATTGCTATTTTCACACACTCCTTTTTTGGAGGCAATCATTTCCTTTAAGGTTCTTCCTCAACTTCCTTGAAGAGAAATTTACCATTCAGATATACACCCGCGTGAGCACACACACACACAGCCCCCCCTAAGAATTTGTATTTTTTTAAAAATTCCTTTAAGATATAAAAAGTGCAGAGCTGGTGATGAAAACAGGAAGTAACTAGAATTGGGCACATGAAATCTGTTCGCAGTACTAGAAATGTTTTGGAACTTGATTGTTGTGATGGTTACGTGCATAACTCTGTAAACTGAGTAATCATCGTTGTACTGTACACTTAAAATAAGTGAATCTTATACCTCCGTGAAGCTTACAAGATAAAAAAAAAAAGAATTGCGTTGGATACAGGAAAAAATTACTATAGCAGAAGAAAATGTTTGAGGAATCCTAAAAGCAATTAAGGAATCAAGGGTGTAGTGAAAGCCATATTAGACAGGCCCAGCTACATGTTTGGGTAGTCCCAGTGCAAAATGAAAATCCAGCACCATTGTTTAAAAATCATTAAGAATTTCAAGATGGCAACGTTCAACCAAGCGCAGGGCCCTCCTGAGTATCAGGTAGCATGCCCTGAGACCAGCCGTGAAGACTGGAGAAAGCATAGCCTAACCATGGAAAGGAGAAGAATTCCATGAAATCTGAGAGGTGTTCCAAACGAAGAGTAAATAGATGCAAAGAATGGGTAGGGCTTGGTGGTGATCACCAGGAGAACTGGGGAAGACACATGCAGCAACATGGTGGGGTAGCACCTTCTTCCACGTCTGCTTATGCTGAACAATAGTTGAGAAGTAAGAGTAGCATTTACTTCTGGACTGAAGCAATGAATGCAAGAAATGGGATCGCAGAGGCATTTACCAAGAGCAGGACGAACTCACAAACTGAAAAGACACATCACCTGCGCTTCCCACCCCAGAGGCACAAACGAAACCTCTTTCGCAATAACGGGAGGGCAGTTGCTCTAATGAGAACCTTCATTCACAAATGGGGAATCAGGAAGTTTAAACGCCAATGTGAAATAAACAAGGAATAATCATAATTTACAAAACCCAAACACAGTGAAAGAAACTCTGTAAACAGAAAAATGAAAATCCGTGAGTAAGTATTGAAACCATTTTAAAATTAGCATAATTAACATTTGCAAATAAATGTAAGGGATGATCCTATCTAAAATATAAACAAAAGAGGTGTTTGTGGAATAAAAACATTCGCAGATCTTGACTTTTTAAAACATAAACAATGGCTTACCTGTTCAGTCTATTAAAAGGATATTTTGATAGAAGATTCTAGTTTCAATGTATTTTAATTTATCAATCTTACCCTTTATAGCTAGTGATTTTTGCAACTGTGTTTAAGAAATCTTTCATTATCTTAAGGTCAAAAAGATACTCCTGTATATTATCTAGGAAATGCCATCTTTCTTAGCCTTCCACATGTATAATTACAACCCACCTTACGGCTCTTGTGTGGCTCAGAAGGTCAAGCATCCCTTAGGCTCAGGTCATGATCTCCAGGTCCTGGGATCCACTCCCACATCAGGCTCCCAGCTCGGCAGGGAATCTGCTTCTCCCTCTCCGCCTGCTTGTGCTCTCTCTGTCTCTCTGTCTCTCTCTCTCTCAAATGAATAAATAAAATCTTAAAACAAAAACCAAAAACAATCCACCTGGAATTGCTTTGTGCGCTGTATAGGGTGAGAGGAGGGGAGCTTGTCAAGTTCCTGCCCCCACCCCACTGTGCAGAGATATTGAACAAACCCAGCACCAATCATTGAAAGAACTGTTCTTTCCCCACTGCTCTGCAGTGCTGACTGTGTCACATAGCATCCGCATGTGAGGCTCTATCTGCGTTTTCTACTTATTTACATTGGGTTTTCATGTATACATTGTACAGTGTTAATGTCTTAATTGTTCTAACTTCATGTTAAGCCTTGATGTTCAGTAGTTTGTATTTCAACTTTATCCTTCTTAAAGATTGTCTTGGCTCTTTTGTGCCCTCTAATTCGCCGTGTAAATTCTAGAATCAGCTTTTTAGTTTCCACTAAAAAAAAAAAAAAAATGCTGAGATTTTGAGTGGAAATGCAATGAGTCCATAGATTGATTTAGGGGAATTGATGTCTTTAAAATGTTGACTCTTTTCATCAGTGAATATCCCTCCATTTATTTAAGTCTATGAGTGTCTCAATAATTCTTTCTAGTTTTCTTTTTTGTGGATTTGCCTAAGTACTTGATACTTCTTGATGCTATTTATAAAGAGCATTTAAATTGTTTTTTAATTTTTAATATATTATAGTTTTTGTTGGTTAGAATAAAACTGATTGTTTTTCGCTGACCATTATCTGTAGACTCTTGGGATTTTCTACATGAGGAAATGTATCATCCACTAATAATGACAATTTTATTTATTATTTTCCAATCACACTTCCTTTTTTAAACCTTACTGCTCTGGCTAGAACTATAGTATAAAGCTGAGTAGAAGTGGTGAGTGCAAGAATTCTTGTCTCATTTCTAATCCCAAAAGTTTTATAGGGTATGGCTAAGTCAACTTCAATAAATTATACTGTATGACTTTCCAAAGTCGTTTTATGATTTTGTACTTCCAATGGCAGGGCAATAGTTCTAGCGGGAATACTAAGCATCTATGTGAATCTAGACTTCTAGTAGTCTGTTTTAATATTTCTCCCTTCTCTCTTCCATTTCAAAATTCAAACACTGGAAGAAAAAACAAAACCATTACAGAGATTTGTTTCTGAGCATGAAGGGAAAATGAAGAGGTTTGAGAACAGGGGTGGGGTTGGACAGAAAGCAGGATCCAGAAAGACGTATTTGGTTTACTCCATATTCTTCCATACTGTTACATTCTTCATATCACTAGTATAGTCTAGTGTGTCATTTTTAATTCCTAGGGGAAAAAATAGGGGAAAAGATAAAAGGGTAAAATAAAAATAGTATTTTAGGGGCGCCTGGGTAGCGCAGTGGTTAGGTGGCTGCCTTCGGCTCAGGGCATGATCCCGGAGTCCTGGGATCGAGCCCCACATCAGGCTCCTCCGCTATGAGCCTGCTTCTTCCTCTCCCACTCCCCTGCTGTGTTCCCTCTCTCGCTGGCTGTCTCTCTCTGTCAAATAAATAAATAAAATCTTTAAAAAAATAGTATTTTAAATGAACAAACTTGAAAACATTAAAATTACTTAAGTGTACATGAGCAAAAATGCATTTTTATTTTTACTTCACAGATCTTGGCTAATGACAGAGAAAAAGACCGAGTGCGGGTATGTACTCCACAAATCTGGACATAATTGCATCCTTCCACTGCCCTCACAGTCTGAGGCTTTCCTTCACACCCAAGAGAGGCTTGTGGTAAAATAATATGTGAAGAAGACATATCGTGACAAACTTACACTTCATTTGAAGTTTTTTATTTTAGTTTTTCTACAAATTATTTGGATATTTAAATATGGGTTTTATAATATTAAATAATTATTTGGATCTGAATGTTTGTTTTAAAAAAACTGATTTTCTTCCCAATACAATTTCATAATGATTTTCCACTGATGAAAAACCACATTCATATTTCTTTTCCTACATATTTTGAAAAATGAAACTAATGAGACTCTGGAAACCCAGAAAGTATTTAATCTTCAAAACTGCGTTTAAATATAATTATATTCAGATCTCCTTCACATTTCTACCTGCTTTGAAGTTCTCTTCCACAGCACAAAGGTTTTATTGGAGGATACTGGAGAGCTTATCAGCTGGCATGCTGTTAATTCTATCTTGTCAGTATTGCTTTCGTTGGTACAACAAAAAGAAAATTGCATGATATTCCCCTTTTTAAGTCCAATTCTTATTCCAAGTTTTATGTACTTCTCTCTTCCTTGGCAAAAAAGTTTCTTTTAAAGAATGCCAAGTTCTTATGTGAACCTAAATGCGATGGTGATGAAAATAGTAGTTCAGTGGGTTCTTGGACTCCTCATCGGAACAGATAGGCTACAAGACTGGCCTTTAGATATAGGAGGACGCCTGAGCGTGTCCTTTTACCGTGATCCTTTCTCTAAGCCATCCCTTCTTATGAAGGGATGCACGATTGAGCTATTGTTCTATTTTCAAATATCTCTATAGTGTATAAAAACAGATCATGTCATCTCATGCACGTATGGAAGAGAGAACTCAAGTGTGCTGCAGAAGACCTGGTTTTAATCTTGGTTAGTTTCTAGTCCTCAGCTAGATGATTATTGAGGCCTGTTGTCTAACCTGGAAATGAGGCATCTGTATTTGATGATACATAAAAGCCATTCGTGTTCTAATAATCTACATAGAGCTTGAGAAGGGAACTATTCTATTAATTTCTTAACGATGCAGCTTTAAGTTGTAGTAGAGGGAGAAATAAGGTGGTTTTAAATTTTTTATTTATATTTAGAATGGAATCGAGCAGTTAGGTGAGAACACTGATACGTAGCAGTGATATATTTTGTGATACCTTTTGTTGAAAGAAACAGTTTGGAAGGATGCCACAAGTTTGCTCCTTCCCCCCTCACTCCTGGGCTTCCTACACAACCCTCAATTTCTAGAAATAAGGCAAAGAACAAAGTCTTTAGCAATTGGTTTCAAACTGCACTTGTAAAACCCTAGAGTTCTACATAGCCCTTCAGAGAGTTTACAAACATTTGATATGAATTTCCTTTTTTAAAATAAATATTATATATTTTATATATAAAACATATATACCTTTATTTTAAAGTATAGTACATACTTATTTAACAAATATTCACAGAGTGCATATTATATGTTGAGAACAGTCCTCAGGTCTCAGAATTCAAGAATAAACAGAAACAGACAAAAATCCCTGCCCTCCATTAAATTTATATTCCAATGGTGATGAAAGAAAGAAAAAAGAGAAAGAAAGAAAGGTAGAGAGAGGGAGAAAGGAAAAGAAAGAGAGAAAAGAAATGAAAAAGGTTAACTATATAATATGAAAATTTTATAAGGGTAACAGGAAAATTAAGCAGAGGCTACAAAATCAATCAGGAGATTAGAGTGCATCTGTCTGAAAAGATGTGGCTTAATAAAGACATGAAGGCAGTGGGGAGAGAGCCAGAGGGACAGCAGATGCAAAGGCCCTAAGGCAGGATGGAGCATACCTGGTGGGCTAAATCAAGAGGGCAATAGAAAGAGAAGAGGCCAGGGAAGAATAGAGGCCTGTGGGCCATCACAGGTCTCTGGCTTCAACACACTGGAAAGCTTTAACCCCTTCATCAGTGCTACGTGGTCCAGCACTTTTATGAGAAGCTTACCTATATTCTCTTCATACACATTTGAATATGGTACTGAACAAGAATGTTTATTTTTATACTAATCTTGTTCAAAATCAGGCCTATAGCACTCAATTCAAACAAAAACTACACATTTTTGGGACATCTGGGTGGCTCAGTAGGTTAAGTGTCTGCCTTTGGCTCAGGTCATGATCTCAGCGTTCTGGGATCGAGCCCTGCATCCGGGCTTCCTGCTCAGCAAGGAGTCTGCTTCTCCCTCTTTCTCTGCCTCTCCCCCTGGCCTGTGATATCTCTCTCTCTCTCTCTCAAATAAATAAAATCTTAAAAAAAAACAAAAAAAAAAAAAACAACTATACAGTTTTATGGCAACAAATGTGGTTTAAGTTAAATTACATGCCAGGCAAGACTTAGGTATATCTGCTTACTTTTGCCACAACGAGCAAATTCATAACATATTGATAACATTAAATTATAATTAGCTGTAATCATCATTTTAGGTTTAGATTACTTCTAATCTAACATATTTATTGATAAGAAATGCAAACTATTTTTTATATATTGCTATTCCATGCAACTCATAATTAAAACTGTCATTTGCATCCCTTTCAGGCTTCCGGAGTGGTTAACTAATAACGTCTTGAGACTTCACAATAAACTGCTATCTTTTACAAAATTCGTAATTTTTTTTTACTGGATAACCAAACAAAATTCAACTATAAGTTGGGTGTTGAAACTGCCATGACCTCAAATACCATCCAGAGACCCCAATATCAAGTTATTATGTTCATTGAAACAGGCTCATGGATCTCACAAATTGGATGAATAAAAAATAAATGCTATAAATTTGAAATTATAAAATAAATTTATATTAATGAAATTGCCCCTCTATCTGGTTAATCTATGTAATTTTTACAGACTTGGTACCCAGCGAGAAATGGATGGAAGGTGATTCTGGAGAAGTCATAAGTGCAAGCAGGTAAGGGAGTGTATTCTCCTCTTTTCAGTCTTTGTTTATTCATCCCCCCATGTAAGTAGAAAAATGAGCTTTTCATTTAAAAATTATATATTTCCATCCTTATCATTATTTGGGGACCCATTCTGGATGAAGCCATTGATGCTAAAATCATTCGGTGAAAGTGTGCTGGAAAACAGAATATTCACATTATTTATATGAGGACATAGAATTACCTCATAGGTTAGTTAACTTAGAAAGGAGAAATGGTACCTTTGTGAAAAAGAGCTTTCATAAACTACTTTACCCAAGTGATTAAATTTATTATTATGTGCCTCCAGAGATGATGAAATGGCAAGTATACAATGCCGCCTATGTAGTATTGTCAACAAAATTTCTAGAATCTAATCATGAGGAAATAAACAGTAACATCCAAACTGTAAGCTATTCAAAGACAACTGGACTATACTCTTCAAACTGTCTCTGTCATAAAAGATAAAAAGTAGCTCCAGGGGCACTTGGGTGGCTCAGTTAATTGAGTGTCCGACTCTTGGTTTAGGCTCAGGTCATGATCTCAGGGTCTGGGATCGCCCCACATTGGACTCCACACTCAGCGGGGAGTCTGCTTGAGATTCTCTCTCTTCCTCTCCCCCGTTCTCTCTAAATAAATAAATAAATAAATAAATAAATAAATAAATAATATTTTGTAAGTGGTTCCAAATGAAGGAAGGCTGAAAGTATATCAAAACTAAATGTAATACATGAACCTTGATTGGATTTTTAAAAAAGCTATAAAGGACATTTAAAGGACAATTAAAAATTTTTAATCTGTACTCTATTTTAGATGTTATTGTATGTTATACCACTTTTTAAATTCTTGGGAGTGAAAATGGCATTGTGATAATATAGGAAAATGTCTTTATCCTTAAGTGTTAAATACTGAGGTATTTAGAGGAGGAGTAACATGATGTTATATGTTATTTTGAAATGCGTCAAAGAAAAAAAGGAAGTTGGAAAAGATACATATTTATGTAGATAGATAGATGATAGATAGATAGATAGATAGATAGATAGATAGATAGATAGATAAATGATAATAGATAAATAGCACACATGTGTTATAACATTTAACCATTTGTGAATTTAAGTGAAGGGTATATGAGTGTTCATTGTGCTATTCTTTCAACACTTCTGCAAGGTTGGAATATTTCAAAAAAAAGATTGGGGAAGACAAAAGAGAGAGACTGGTGTCCCTGAACAACATAGTCCGAATAATTCTGACTTCAGAGTCACTTCTCACATCAGGGGGATGTTTGCCCACTCTGGTCACCAAATGAGGCGAATTAGCAGCGTCAGTCAAGACAGCCTAAGTCAGGCTGCAGAATGGCTGTAGACTAATTAGTTAGCCTCATCCAACCTCAGTCTAGTTAATTTTATTGCCTTAATTCACGTAACAAAAAAAGAAAAATCACCCGGACGAAAAATGTAAACCTCTCTACCCGAACTCAAGAAAGAGCTTTAGAGCACATGGAATTTAGCACCAAAGGAATTATGAACTGATATTTGCTCAGATTTGTTATGTTTATTTACTCACCCTAAGAAAAATATTTGCCTTTTGTAACAAGATTCTTTGAATTCATGGGAGAGCAAAGCTGATCCTGCACATTTGGTGGTGGGGAGTAGAGGGGAGAAGCAAACATACATTTTGGAATCCTACATCATGGCCTCCAGGAAAGAGAGGCCCTTTGCTTTCTACCCTCAAGATGCCACTCTCCAGGTTGAAGGAAAAGGTGTCAACTGTTGTACGAGTCCCAACTGCCCAGAGTTCAGCATAAAGGGAGCGTTTGGGTTGGCAGTGGGACTGTGGCTTTCAATTCGAATCTGCCCTGCTAAGTGTCCTGGGCTCCCTGGCAGTGTTCTAGCTAGCCTGTTAAAATTCAAGGGGTCATGAACTACAGGCATACCAGAAACCAAATGGGATAGGCAGGCACCTCAACTGTCATTTGTAAGGCTGAGAGAAACAATGAAACTATTGAACAATAGAAAAGGGCTTTTCTTCCTCTCACCAGTGAAACAAATCTTAAAATATGAAGATCAGGGACTGCTAGAGATAAGAGACTCGGAAGAACTGACACCTCTTAACAGCAGGTGGTAACAGTGGGGTCTGTGCTTTGAAAAATGTGTCAGATCCTTTTAGGACTATGTAAAACACTTCTGGTTCCTATGGTGACACTGATAATACTTTGTCAATCATTGTGATATCGAGATCTACATTAAGCAGTTTAAAAAGCACCTTGAAATGCTTGAAGGTTAAATTAGTTTCTCCTCTCAATTGCTTGGTGTCAATTGTAGCTGCGATAATTGGAGGAGATACACTCAGTTTGTGAGAAATACTGACCAATGTGTCTTACCTCTTACAAAGCTCAGACAGGGATGAAGCCATAAACTGTTGCAAACAGCCCAGACTCTAATCAAAGTACACGTCTCCAGAGTGAAAGAGACTAAGGAATTCATTAGTCTTCATGCTGTGCCCAGACCCTCACTTAAGGAAGGCCATTCACTGCAGTATCGCCCGTTCTCGAGGAGAGCAGTTTATTTGTCTGGTCTTTCCTAAATTAATTTGTTTCTCAGGAAAGGGCATTGTCTAATAAAATTCTGTGGAAACATTCCACGACTCCAAGGCAGGACTCCTGCCACTGACCCGTATCAAAAACTGTTTTTTGTGGTGTTAGATTAACCATCAACCATAAATCTTTCGCAAATCTGGAAAAGATGGGCTTTCTGTTTTTTTTCTCTTTTACTGGCTTTTGCACATAATTCTATTAACAGTAAATAGAATTTTGCCAAGTAAAGTAAGAAACTGATTTTCCAGGTAGACAGATCCCCAGAAGGTTTGTTAGCTGCATTCCTTCAGAAGTCTAGATTGATTCTAAACCTCTGCAGACTTATCTTTTCCAGTGGGGCTAGACTGGCTGGAGGGACACTCCCTCCCCAGTTCTGCCCATTTCTCGTTGACACAACAGCAGTGTTCCAACACCTTTGCCTGGAACTCTGGTGTTCTCCACATGCCTCAATGTGTGACTTCAGTGTCACTTTTGAGAAGTTACTTTCAATGAGTTTCTGAATATCCTGCTATAGAAACAGGTAATTATTCTTTAGAATAAGGAATACGTTATTAAGTATTTAACACAGACACTATAGGACCCATACTGAAAAAAAAATCATTTTAGTATGCTATTTAAAAAATTCAGAAAAGTAAAGGATTCCACCACCAACACAATTCCAAAAGAAAAAGAAAAACTAGTTTTCATTCACATTAAATCAGAATTGTACCAAATCTTTTATGAGTATAGCATTTGTGATTTTAGTTTATAAAAGATAATAAGCACATTTGTTCATTTGCAGTACATGAAATTGACACAATGTTTTGTCTATATTCATGTCATAATAATAGTAATAACAGCTAACATTAACTGAGCACTTAAGGCCTGCCGTGACTCTATTACACATATGATCAATCTCATTAAGTAGAATCCATTACTGTTCCAATTATGCAAATGAAGAAACTGAAGTCTGGTGAGGTGACAAAACAAGGAAAATGGGAAAGCTGTTCTGACTGACTCTAGTTTCTGAGATCTTAATTACCACCCTGATAATGTGTCATAGCCACCCTTGTCCCTAAATTTCATATTTTCTCACATTTCATACAAGTTTACAGTTGTATTAATCTGCCTGGGGCACCATAACAAAATATCATAGACTGAGAAGCTTAAACAACAGAAATTTATTTCTCACAGCTCTGGAGGCTGTGAAATCCAAAATCAAAGTGCCAGCAAGGTAGGGTTTCTTCTGAAGCCTTTTCTCTTGGCGTATACATGGTTGCCATCTTGCTGTGTGCTCACATGACCTCTTCGTTTGCATTTACACACACACACACACACACACACACACACAGAGGGAGGAAAGAGAAAGAGAGCTCTAGTGTCTCTTCTTATAAAGACACTGATTTTATCTAACCATGTCAGGACCCCCCACCCCATGATCTCATTTGACTATAATTACTTCCTTAGAGGTCCCATCTCCAAATAGTCACATTGGAGCTTCTAGTTTATGACTTTGGTGGAGAGACACACAAACATTCAGTCCTTTAAAACAGGTAACTTAGTGTAGTTCCAAAAGAAAATTATTCCAGGTTCATTAAAATGCTAACAAATAGGAACTTCTTCAAGTCCCAAATTCCCCCTTTAAAACACCTGCAACATCATGTGTACTACAGACCTCATATGGATGGAAAGATGGAGGAAGTGAAATTCATCATTGCTCACATCATCTTAGCTAAATGGATGATGAGAGGTGACCCCTGAGAGGGGATCGTATCAGAGAACTAAAGCAAACATTCAAGCAAAACCATGACGCCCTGCCTGAGTCATTGGGAAGACGGCTCTGATCAGACTCTAGATGATTTCAATAGCCAGGAGCATTAGTGAATACTTTTCTTCCTGGGCTATGCTCAGCTTTCGCTTGTTATGAGAGAAAAAAATGCATTAACCTAATCACATTCTATAATCCAGGTACATATATATTTATGCACTTAGAGGTTAGCGTACAAATCCCAAATAACAAAGTAAGAAATGATTGGTCATGGCGTTTTCTAGAAACATAGTTTGTATTTCTTTTTTAATTAAGCCTTGTGACTTATATGGAAAAACAAGACTCAGCATGTACGTTGTATACAGTTGTTGATTCAATAAAAACGAAGCTATCTAGAAACAAAGCTCTGCAGCCTCTGTAAAAACATGTGCTCTGCTAGAATTTCAATTGTCTGACATGGTTCAGATCCTACTCAACTCATTACGATGTTCACGGTCGATATTTTTCAACAGCACAATGAAACATGCCACAGTATTTGAAACCATAGCCTGTAAACATTACTGTTACACAGCCTTCTGCTCCCACAATGGTGAATCAAGATAAATGCTATGGATTTTCTCAAATTTATTCTTTCTACTTTATACAGTAGCAAGCTGGTCAGGCAGAGACACCTCTAAGCATCTATGCAACAAATTTAGGACCTTCCAGGCAGCCACAATATCTATTAGCAGGTGCCAAATCAGAGTATTCCACAAGAAACATTCTGTCCCGATGAATATAGTGGCAGTTTCCTGATCTCATAGAATTTCAGTGTGAGGGAGAGCAAGTTGACTGAAAGTGCCAGTCATTTAGCAAGCATGTAATTAAATAGACAGATGAAATGTAGATGATACATGGATAGATAGACCTTCTTATTAGTCCACCAGACTTCCAATGCAATGGCATTTGGAAAAACTAGCATTTTGCGATGTGTGTGTCAGGGGGAAAATAGGCTTAACTCTTATTTCCTTTTGAATTCACACGTTTTTTTCTTTCTCCCTACCTCTGTGTCTTACTACAGTGTTCCTTGTGAAACAGAGCAGAGTCAAGAAATATCATATTTAGAGGAGGAAAATCCTTCACAGCCTTCTAAGCTGCTAATTCTTTCCCAATCAGACAGACACAGCACTTCTCTCTTTGGAATAAATATGTTGGGATCAAATGAATTGCCAGAAAAGGGTGTTGTGCTTTGTTCTGTTTTAATTCACTTGCACATGGCTTGACTTTTGTTTGTCTTCCTGTCAGCCTTCTACACTTACCTTGGCATTTCTCCTAATCAGCCAGCAGGACTACGTAGGAATGTCCGTCTACAAGTCAGTTTAGGTAAACCTGGCCACCCGCCTCCCTGTAGGACTTTCTCACCAACCCTCAGCTCACATTATCCAGTGCCAACCAGACAGAAATAACCACAGGATTCTAAACTTGCCCTTCCTTTGGAAGGGCCACTCTCCCTCTTCCCACTCCTTTCTATGGGCTCTTTGGGCTCCCATGGCTTCGTGGGTATCCTCCTCCTTTGGCTGAGGAATATTTTCCATCTCTAGACCACTGATACTGAATGAGACACTATGAACAATATTATTTTTCTATCTTTAAAAACTACATTTCCTATAAAAATAAGATTCCAGGATTCTACCCAAATTCCACAGATACTTCCTCTGCAGCATATTAATGGATATAAGACGTAGTTCCTGCCCATAGAGAAAACTGTGCGTGAGTAATAACACTGTAACACATGGCAAGTGGGATATGTAACGTAAAAAAGGGTGTAATGGAGCACAGAACAAAAGGAGAGAGAAACTATGAAGGGGAGAGTTACCATTATGGGGAGAAGGATAGCATGTGAGCCAGTTCTCAGTAAGGATGCCTCGAGAATTGAGGGGCATGGGGAATAATTAAGAAGCTTGTAATTCAGAAAAAAGAGAATGGGCAAGGCATGGAAGAGGGAATTTTCAAAATGCATTGTGAAACAATAAAGAACTATATTTTGCCTACACAAACCAAAGCTTCGTATAGGATTGGGTCGCAAATGCTATGCTCAGAATTCTTACTTTATTCTGCACGCCAGTGATTTCTAAAAGCTGGCCAGGGACCAGTGATGGTTTCAGTCTAAGTTTTGACCAGACTGGTGAGAAATGAGAAAAATAAAGACAATTTGTAAGGGTTTTTTGTTTTGTTTTGTTTTGTTTTAATGAAACAAAGTGCTTTCAAATCAAAGGTCTTTCCTGTATTATGGGGTTGCATCTTTCCTATATTTGGAATCAAATGCAATTGCTATTTTGAAATGATGGTAAGACTAGATGGCAGATTGGTAGGAGGCTCTAATGCTCTTAGTTGGCAAGATAAAAACTGGCAACAGTGTTTTGGAATCCCATGTATATTTTTATTTTATTTGGTCCATGTGATCCAAAATTTGGGGGCTACTCCCAAAGGTAGTGTGGCTCCTAGAAAGGGAGATAATGGGGTGGATATTTTTCTCTAGGAGACACACTGTGAAAGTAATAACATGAAAAGAGAAAAAATAACAGAAAAAGAGAAAAGGAAGGAGGAAAGACAATAAATTAGATAGATAGTGTAAGGATACAAGGAAGCTAGTTAGAAATCTAGGGCAAGGGGCGCCTGGGTGGCACAGCGGTTAAGCGTCTGCCTTCGGCTCAGGGCGTGATCCCGGTGTTATGGGATCGAGCCCCACATCAGGCTCCTCTGCCATGAGCCTGCTTCTTCCTCTCCCACTCCCCCTGCTTGTGTTCCCTCTCTCGCTGGCTGTCTCTATCTCTGTCGAATAAATAAATAAAAAATCTTAAAAAAAAAAAAAAGAAAGAAAGAAAAGAAATCTAGGGCAAGAAGCAGTGAGGACCAGGGCTCCTGGGTAGCTCAGTCAGTTAAGTGTCTGCCTTTGGCTCAGGTCATGATCCCAGGGTCCTGGGATCAAGCCCCTCAGGCTCCCCGCTCAGCAGAGAGTCTGCTTCTCCCTCTTCCTCTGCCCCTTCCCTGACTTGTGCGTGTGTGCGCACTCTCTCTCTCTCTCACATAAATAAATAAAATATTTAAAAAAAGAAGAAGAAGAAGCAGAGAGGACCTAATCCGGGACACTGACACAGAGAATTGAAAGAAAGCAATGGATGTGAGGGATAGGATCTACAGCATTGGCAATTGTGTAAAGTACAAGCTAAGATGATATCATGGGCCAGGAGTCTGAGCCACTTGGATTCCTGTAAAGAAAGGTGGGAAAGATCCAACAGAGATTTGGAGGAGACTTGGAGATGTGACAGACTGGGCCTGGGAATTTGGTAAAGTTTAGAGAGATACACCTGGGAATCATCTGCATAAAAGTAAAAGCTTAGAAAGTCGAGTCAAAGAAAAGATGGTGGAAGACAGACCTCTGAGTAGAGAGCACCCCTACCACTTGAATTCTCCTTCATTAATCCAGGTCATCTGTTGAGAATGACCAAGGTTGAAATTTACCTTTTCTGGACATACTATGATCAGTGAACTTTGATATTTGCTATCCTCATTTGCTTATGGTCAACCTCTAATACCATCATCTTGAAAAATCTCATTTCTCAAGATCTTCTCTATTAGCACATTTCTCTGTTACCACAAACTTCAATTAAGTCAGCATCACATATTGGGGTGAGCTGAGAAGTTAGGAAGTAGCAATTATTGGGCTTAAGGAATTTAACTCTTTCTATCAAATATAAGGAGAAAGAAAGAATGAAATTTGAACTAGAATGACCCTTTAGCATTATAAGAAACTGTGTCATATTAGCAAAAGAAGGACACTCGGATTTTAAGGTTCTTTGGAGAAATTTTTTTGTCCTGGATATTAGGGTTGTGGTACAATTTAATTTTTGCATGGTAACAATAGTTAATATTTATTGAGCATTTACCGTAGGTAGGCACTTGACAAGCACAACCTCACTTAAGCTTCAAAAAAACCTATCAAGTGGGTAATTTTAGTGTGCTTTTTTTTCTAGTAATAGAAGTAATATTGATAGAAGATGAGTTACTTGTCCAAAGTGACCAAATACAAAGTGACTGAGCCAGGATTAGAATTCACTCAGTTAGGCTTCATTCTTTGGCAAATGACAGAAAACCCAGACAACTAGTTTAAGGAAATTTGTCTTTATGAGTTTCCATAACCAAGAGGGCCAAGAGCTGGACAGGGGCTAACTCCAGAAGGAACATAACAAATAACTCACACCATGTCCTCAGCATACAGTTTCCCTCTCTTCTTCCTTACCCAGATGCCTCTGTGTTGGCTCCATTCTCAAACATCCCCTCCTGTTATCAGAATGTCTCCAGGTGATCTGGCCTCATAGCCAGGCTTACCCAAGACCAGCAGGAAATCACTACTGTCTCTAGCCCAGCAGTCGTAGGAAGAATCTCATTAAATCTTTTCATTGTGATTGGGTCAAAGCCTGCCCCTAAAGGAATCATGGGAATCTGAGCAATGTTACATACTATATGGCCAAGCCTGGAATGAAGGGTGCAATAATCCAGGATGCCATTAGCAGAACTTGGGTGCACAGGTGCTGGGTGGCATGATCACTAAAGAGCTCTGACAAGTGAACTTTCTTGCTGAACAACCTCAGGTTTAACCACTGTATTTTTCCAGCTAAACAGTGAAGATCCACAGAGAACAGAGAGGAGACTTTGAACATTAAAAAGAAGATACTGCTCTCGACTCATCTTTATATTAGGGGTAAAAGGCCTCTAGGAAGAACTAGATCTATTTCTGCTGTGGTAACGACATAAATGAACACATTCCTCCAAAGAGACTTCCTTCGGGGGGCCAGGAAGGAAGGGAATGGACACTGAACATTTGTCCCAGATTGCTCTTGAGTTAGATGAGAAAGAGACACAGGCCTCAATTTCTCCCTTCTAAGCCAAGGTCAACTCCAAACTCCTGTCCATCTCGATTTTCTTCCATTTTCTCTCTAATACACTGGATTTAGATTGAGGTAGGGTAGCATTAATACCCATTGCTCCATTTATCCTTTTAGAGCCTGTTGAAGATCCCACAAAAGAATCAATCTCATTTTTGTAACAAGTTCCTCCCTATGAGAAAAGGACAAAAGAGAGAAAGCTCTGATCCTATTTATGATTGTCTCTTTCTATTTCTCTAGGAATATTAACTTGCTGGTTGCCTCTTCATCTCAAAACCCTTTTTTTCTTTTTAATTTTAGCTGACTCTCTGACATATTATGGTAAGAAGAGAACAAAGCATGTGGGTGCTTGTTATTTCAAGGCTATGTTGATGAAATGGTTTATAATGCAATTAAATCCTAGCTCTTTGTGCTTAGAAGAAAGAGGAAACACTCTATTGGGCCATCCTCTAGCAGTAAAATTCGGCTGAAAGTCTATTACTTCCTTTTCTTTAAACTCCAACTTCCTAGCCAATGTTGCCAGACAAATGAAATAGTTCATTTCTGTCCTTTATGTTGTAGTGAATGTAGAAAAGAAGAGTCTGTGCTTCAATGGGGTAGGTTTTAAATGAGAACTGAAAAGCCTGTGTTCTTTTACAGTTTCAACACCTCATTTAACACTTTGCTACCTTCAAAAATCCTATAGGAATAGTGAATATAGACCTTTGCAATAAAAGGCAAAAAAAATATATACCTATTGAAATTTAAACATAAGACAAATGGTGAACAGGATCCAAAAAGAGAACTGGGTTATGGTTTCTCTTTTTTCCAGAAGGCTATCAGATACAGTTGCAATAGTTCAGTAAAACATTTCTTTTGTAGGACCATTTTATTCTTCCAGTGTTTGCTTTTCTCTTCCCAATTGCTTTCTTCTAATTTTTTTTTAAATATTTTATTTTTAAGGCATCTCTACACCCAACGTGGGGCTCAAACTCACAACCCCGAGATCAAGAGTCCCATGCTCTACCGACTGAGCAGCCAGGTGCCACCCCCCCCATATTGAAAATTGCTTTCTAATATTGCTTCTAACATTGAACAGTTAAATTTCTTTCTAATATTAAAAAATTAAATTTAAATTTCTCAAAGGAAAACAAAAAGGAAATAGAGATAATAGGCCCTCCTATTCTTCACTTTCATTGTTTTACTCTCAGATAAAAACAGTAAGTAGGGAGCCTGAGTCCCCACACTGGCTTCATCCAGCTGTCATCCCAAACTTCACCACAGCTGGACTGACCAGCACCTCTCCAGGTCATACACTCTGACTCTCCCTTGCTCTGTCGCCTTCTGTGACACTAACACCGACACCACAACATTTATACTTGTTGAATGATAGGTAGAGCTTCAGAACAAATGGGATGTCCAGTCTGGAGAGGGCTAGATAAATCTCGAGGACGAGTCAGCAAGCGCTCAGTGCTCCTGCAACACAGGGGCACTGGACACAGAGGCAGAAACAAAGAAACCGAACATTTCTGCCGTGATGAATCTACTCAAATTCCAATTCTTGCGATCAGAGTATCTGTAAGAAGCTATTTTAATTTCAGCATGTATGTAGTTTTTCATGACATCTGGAAAACTGCACTCTTTTATATTAAATAGGAGAGGCTATTATAATCTTTTTGGAGCCTCTCAGTTAGGCTCTTCAATTAGCTCTCCAAAAGCCAACTGGCAGCTATTGCCCTGACAATACCTAGAAAACTGCAGCCTTCCTTTAACCCTGGAGACAACTTCTGGAGAGGGAGGGTGTCTGAAACAAGGTCACACTTGGGAAACAGAGTTCTCTGAAAGCAGCTTTTGTAACTTTCTGGGGCCAATTCCCAGGGACCCTATATGGTATCATCAAAAGGTTAGGATCCCTTTCCTCGCTTCCAAAAGTAACACCTAAGCAGGATCTCTCAAAATGGACTATGAGTCACTGGCCTCAGAATCCCCCAGAGAGCTTATTTTTAGAAGCCTGACCCTCTGCTCCATCTGAGTCTGCAATTTGGGATTGGACAGCTGCAATTTTACAAAGTACCACCGCACCATACTCAATTTTGAAAATCCCCATGCAGGGATGTATGTTCATTCATATAGATACATGTTTGGTGTAATAATTTAAGTATAAGGAAAATATTAAAGGCATGCGTAAAAGAAGTCTGTGACACAACCATTGAACCTTGCCAGAAGGATCTCTTATTTGGATAAAACCTAAAGCAGAAATCATGACAATTAATCTCAGCAAAGCTACTTAAACCTATTAACAACTCTCCTTCTACCCATCGATATATCTCCTACTGTTTAGTTTATTGGCGTAAATAAATAAGTCTCACATGATGTCAGCATTGTTGCTTTAAGAGGCCACATTTTATTTCAATATATTAGTCACAAATTGTATGGCATTTAAAAAATCGTTAGTAGAAGAACATGGAAAACAGAATGATGGTTATATGACAATGAAATAGAATTCTTCTATAGAATGACTAAATTATAGAATGACTCAGTTATAACAAATAATTCATTTTAGTGCTGAATTATCAAGGTCAATTCTGGAAGCAAAAATACAAATTTTGGCTATCTGCCTCTCTTTCTACTGACCCTGAAATTTTTAAAACATCATTCCCTCCCAACAGAGACATTTTCTATGTTTCCTTCAGAATGCAACCAGCTAGAATATCAAGATATTTCAAAGAGCTTAATTTCAGATGCAGTTCAAAGGGAAGGCAAAGTTAACAGCAGAATCCTCCATGGGAGCTAACCTTAGATGAGAGAATCTAATAAAGGATGCCGTGTATTAGTAAGGGAAAAAAGTCACCTAAAACAGTTTCGGTGACAACGCACAGGAAGAACAAAAAGCTGTCATGGCATGAACAGTCCATTGTTTAGATTGGTTAGATTTCACTGTGGAAACACGGACATGTTGAGGATCAATGATACTTGACAGTGATCACCCTGCCATCCTGTGGATTTCAGGTTCCCCAAATCTTCTGCAGGTAACATGCCTGCTTCTGCCCCTCTGAACACATCTTTCTCTCACCGATAATTGCTGCCATATTCTCCTAATATCGAATTCACTTCTTCCCACTAAATAGAAAGACCCCAGGTCAATGAAGAGCTCTTTGGGACTTTTTTTTTTTTAAACCACAGTCTAACAAAGGCATCGTAGAGATAAACTCACTCAGGTCAAAATATTGAATTATCTGAAACTTGTCAAATGTGACTTGTAAAGTTCTATAAAATAACAGTAGATGCGTTTGATTTGGATCATCTAGGCTTTTATGTATATATGAGATTCACTTTATGCCAAAAAGCTTACCAGCGTGATGGTGCGCGATGCTTCAATTACAGGAGCGCCAGGCCAGCTCGGAGAGTCGTTTGGCTCCTTGCGTTCATTCACTTCTTACCTGTTGATTAATCGAGGTCAATGTGACAAACACTGCCTGGTGAACAAGAAGGACCCTGACTTCCCAACCTTATGTTCCATCGGAGTAGATTAACGAACAAAAAACAAAATAGTAAATAGAAAAACTAGGGGCTCCTGGGTGGCTCAGTCGGTTAAGCATTGGACTCTCGGTTTAGGCTCAGATAATGATCTTAGGGGTCATGAGATCGAGTCCCTGGTTGGCCTTGGCATCCAGCAGGGAGTCTGCTTGAAGAGTCTCTCCCCCAAACCCTCCCCATGCCCTCGCACTCTCTCTCTCTTTCTAAAATAAATAAATAAATCTTTCTTAAAAAAGGAAAAAGAAAGAAAATAATTACAAGTTATGAAGTTATTATGGAATAAAGATATAGAAGCTATGATATAAGGGAAGGCTGTGCTTTTCACAGCGTGATTAGGGCAGGCCTCCCAGAGCATGTGCTATTTAACAGAAGTGTAAAGATGATAAGAAGACAGCCCTGTGAAGAAAAGGTGGAAGAGGTTTCAGGCTGGAGACACGGCATGTGCTAACAGCCTGAGCAGGAAAGAGGATGGCGTCCTTAGGGAAGTATCCAGTGACTAATGTTTCTCAAGTATAGGGAAGAAGAGACAGACACAAGAGGAAATTAAAGAAATAATAGCTGGGGGCCTGATTCAGTGTCTCAAAAGCCATGGTAAGGAAGTTGCAACATATTCCAGTGTCAGAGGAAGTTATAGGACAGTTCTTGAACACAAGTTCTTTGGACATTTTTACATGTTCAGGTAGAGTCAGAACTTCCTCAAAAACTCTTGCACTCTTCCATCAAAATACAAAGAGGACAAAGCTTATCCTCACTGCCACACTCTACCTTTCCTGTTTGTAACTCCTGTTCTCTTACAGTGAATCCGATGCCACCTACCTGTCCAGAGGTCCTATCTATCCGTATGCCCAAGGAAACACTCCCTACACTCAATGCCATTCCTTCACAGCCCATCCTTAAAAAGTTATTCTCCCTGCTTATTTCTTCTGGGTTATAGCCACCGCTGTCTTTCCCCCTTTATTTCTGTGATTTTTCATAGCATGATCGCAATGTACACCATCTGCTTGCTGGTTTTCACTTATTTACTCTTTGTTTCCACTCGGAGACTATAAACTCCATGACGGCAGGAATCATGTCCCATTCAGGCAAGATGATATCCTCATTCCCCTGCAGAGTGCCCAGAAGTGTTGAGTACACAAAAGAGTTCATGAATCTTCACTTCAGCTATGAGAATGTTAACAGCAATTTGGGTTATGTTGAAAACTTTGGCAACTGTCACTACCCAGCTTTGATACAAGGACGGATTTTTCATTTGCTATTGGACTACCAAACTCCAATAGAGACATAAAATTATACATACAGTTTCCACAGTAGCCCAGTCTTTTTCCCCCTTATCTATGTTTCTTGACCTTTTGTCCTCCCTGATGTGGGGAGAGGCGACTCTACTAATCAACAGTCTCAAAATCTCCAAGAATCCTGTGCGAATGCACCATGATTGGTATTTCAAAACCAATGATGGATAGGAATGTGAGAAAGGAATTAGAAAAAAGAAACACATTTTCTCTTCTTTTTAATAATTTTTATTTTGCTATGTTAGTCACCATACAGTACATCCCCAGTTTTTGATGCGATGTTCCATGATTCATTATTTGCATATAACACCCAGTGCACTGTGCAATATGTGCCCTCCTTAATACCCATCACTGGCCTATCCCAATCCCCTCTGAAGCCTTCCGGTTTTTTGCCTTCAGTTTGTTTCCCAGAGTCCACAGTCTCTCAGAAGGAAGGGAAGAATGAAGGGGGGGGTAAACATAAGAAACACATTTTCTTATCAAGACATGGAAGACAGTGAGGAAGATATAACAAAATATATACAAGTATAAATTCCCATTCTAGTCAAATAAAGTAACCATCCTCTTCTGGATCAATATTTTCTTCTCTTCCTCAACACTAAAGCAACGAAGGAGGACAAATAAGAGCCCACTGCTTTCCATGGGGCGCCTGGGTGACACAGAGGTTAAGCGTCTGCCTTCAGCTCAGGGCGTGATCCCGGTGTTGTGGGATCGAGCCCCACATCAGGCTCCTCCGCTATGAGCCTGCTTCTTCCTCTCCCACTCCCCCTGCTTGTGTTCCCTCTCTCACTGGCTGTCTCTATCTCTGTCAAATAAATAAATAAAATCTTTAAAACAAAAAAAAAAAGAGCCCACTGCTTTCCAAAGCCCCTAACTCCTCTGGCTTTTAGGATATAATCAGAAAAACAAGCACTTAGTGCCTATCGCTTCACAGTTTTTAATCAATCGTTAATTATCACTGCTCTTTGCCTATGAGAAGAATGAAAATTTCACAGATTTAGTTTATTTCACCCAACTAATTTATATTTTAATTAATTTTTTTAATGAACAAGTCAAATAAACATGCCTTTTTTTGCCTATAAACTGGATAAAATACTCCCAATAAGCATAAAAATGAGCATCATCTGGTCAGACAACACAGTTCTTGTACACAATCAATATTCAATTAATATGATGTAATAACTAAGGAAATGGTTTAACATCTTTCAATGGAAAATTAAGAATCTAAATATTTCCAGGTCAACCAGACATACATATATGTTGTGAATTATTCTGCAAATCAGTAGGACTTTTCCACAGGTGTATCATCACAAATTGGAGCATATAGGAATGCTTACTCCAGCAAATATTTTTGGAATTTTTTTTAATTTTTGTAATAACAATTCTGTACCATGTGGACCAAAATTCTGAAAACACTTCACCCCCACAAATAAACTAAGTCTATCTACACGTAATGCAGCATTTTCCATAATATCTTCTAAAAAAGGTGAGCCATTTCATACTCTGACAGATCTTTTCAGGAGGTATAACGAGAGAAACTTACCAAAATGACTTCAAGCTACTATCTTTCTAGAGAACTACACTGATTTCAGTAAATTTGTCTTTGTAGTTTTCAGTGTTCTTCCCTGGAACATTCACTCGTGGAGCATTTTCAAATATCAGGGAGACACAAACAGGTCAAGGTGCCTAGATGTTCACAAGTTCTTGCTCACGTTTAGCATGAAATAGATGACTGGCATTAATTAGCTGCAGTTCAAGATTCTGAGATATAAAAAGTGCCTTAAAAATTAGTTGCAGCTTGACATGGAAGGACTTCTTAAAATTGCACTATGCATAGGGCCTGAGAGAAAGTTTTCCTTTGTAATTTAATAGGCAAAAATCTGAAAGTAAGGTATCTATATGCCCTTTGCAAGCCTTTTTGAATTAGTTCAGCTAGTTGGCAATAATTTGATTTGGACCGTATTAACTGCTAATAAGGTATGAGGGAAAAAACCTCTTAACGACATTGTTTACCATGATAAACTGACATTTGAAAAGCTGAGTCAAAGCCCAAGGGTAAAAGAAAACTGAACTTCAGAATACTTATGTATTTTCTCCTAAAATAGTTGGGCATACCCAGAAATGAACCATGAACAATATTGTGATTTGAGTTAATTTTTTTAGGATGTTTATCTTGAAATATTATCAGATTTACATAAAAGCTGCAAATAATTACTAAGAACTTTTTTTCCAGAACTATCAAAGAGTAAGATGTTGATTTGATGGCCATTCACTCTCAGCTACTTCAGTGGGCAGTGCCCACAAGGAAGGACGTTCTTCCAGTAGACAATCACAATATAAGCAGCGGGCTCGGGAGATTACGCTGACGTATGACTGCCGCCTCACCCTCATATCCTATTCATATTTTCCCCATTATCTCAATATCTATGATACTGAAAGAAACACACATCACATTTATTTATGTCATTTCAGTGTCCTTCAGTCTGGGACCATTCCTTGGTCTCATGATCCTGACAGTTTTGAAAACAGGCCAGTTATTTCACAAAAAGTCCCTTAGTTGGAAAATTTTGAAGTTTTCTCCTCATGATTAAATTAGATTATGCATCTTTGGCAGGAATACCTCAGAAATGAGGCTGTAACTACTTTTCTCGTTGTAATTAGTAATTAATTTTGTGAGAAGCTACTTTTAAACTATGTAAGAATTCCATTTCTCATCATATTTTCAATGTATTCATTTATTTATATCAGAATAGACTCGTGTTCTAATTTTATTAAATGGTTTACAGCCATTATTACTATTAACTATATTGATGTGCAATTTATCCCAAATTTAGTTAGTGGCAACCTCTTTCCGCTGGATCCTACATCCTTCTGACATGTCCCTGTCATTCTTTAAGCACTCCCTTAGTTTATGGCACAAGACGCTCAAGCATCATCCTGTAATCTCCCCATCGAAGCCCTGAAATTAGCCATTCCTTCCTTTCATGTCATTCCTTTAAATACATTGTATTTAGAAATCAAGGTCTGGGCATCAGATATGCCACTGTCTTTCAAGAGTTGCTGCTCCCAAATCCACTTTGCAGACAAATCTAGGGAAGATGTGTGTGTGTGTGTGTGTGTGTGTGTGTGTGTGTGTGTGTACACACATTCATTTACGGTGATGTTTATTTCTATATCTGTCTACATACTGAAACCCATGTATTAAATGGTTTTTTACACCAATTCCAATCTACTGCCCTAAGGTTCTTTCTAGTTTCCTCCCTTTGCGTATTTGTAACTCTCTTCTCTGACAGCAAGAAACTTGGTTTGTGTTATCCTTAATACACATATTTTGTTTGATCAGTTCCCCCATAACTAACCAGTTGCTCATCACCACCGCCTCCTCCTTCCTTGCGTGGGGGCTCTCCTCACCTCTTTTGGGTTTCACCACCTGCTCTGGGCTGCCCTCCGCTACAGATGCCCTCCCCAAACACCATGTGCAGCTGGCCCCGTGCATACATGCCCTCCTCACCAAGCTCAGGCTCCGACCCCCTACACTGTGCAGAAGTCCTCAGACTCCCAAGCTTTGCTTCCTCCCAGCCATTGACACCCCTCACGAAACTTTCTTGTTTCCTCCTAGCACCTCTCCCTGCCCCCCAGCTAGACCCCTACATTGCTCTGCTCCTAAAGGGCTTTTAGACCAGTTGCTCAAGACAAAAAAAGAAGAGAACAGAAAGGGAAAGGGTAAAGGGAAGGGAAGAGCCACTGCTGTTTTCTAAAACCACTTTCCAGCTGTCCTTGTGGGGATGGAGGTCGGCGGTGCAGTGAGAATATTTGTGGCCGATTTGTTGACAGAAAGTCTAGGTTCTACTTACAGAATGGATAGTTCTTTTGCCCTAATTGAGAAAAGTGTATGTAGAAGTTATACAATATCCGGCGCCTGGGTGGCACAGCGGTTAAGCGTCTGCCTTGGGCTCAGGGCGTGATCCCGGTGTTGTGGGATCGAGCCCCACATCAGGCTCCTCCGCTGGGAGCCTGCTTCTTCCTCTCCCACTCCCCCTGCTTGTGTTCCCTCTCTCGCTGGCTGTCTCTCTCTGTCAAGTAAGTAAATAAAATCTTTAAAAAAAAAAAAAGAAGTTATACAATATCATTTGATATATTTCACTTTTTAACAAATTACACGTTAAAAAATATTTCCTAAAAGGATACATTTAATAAGGCAAGGAGGTGGTATATTCACACAGATAAAATGCAGTAGAAGAGTGAAGAAACTATTTGGAGACTTTGAAACAAAAAAATTCAAATTAGCCAGATATGGACAGAAGAAAGGATGGATTATTGTGCAATGGAGTAACCAGATAATTGTTTTAATCCTCATACTATAAAGTGTCCTTTACCCATCAGAATGTCTTCCCTAATTTATTAAAAGTAATTATCCCTTAATATAGGCTCTGACAATTTTCAGTACAAATATTTTCTACCAACCCAAAATTATGAACATATAATGTTTCTAAAAACCAGTATCAGAGAAAGAGAAAGTAGTACTATAGATGCATTGCCTGTAAGCGTAGTCCATGCGTTTCATTCCAGGATAGAGAATACAAATAATGTTAATGGTTTCTTTTAATTGGGAATGAAAAGTACAAGAATTATGAAAGTTTGTTGGCCAGCTGTGTAAAGATGTTCCCACGGTTAGCTATAATAAAGCCTTGGATCTGATTTTCAGCCAGAACAAATACATCCCTTTCCAAAACACACACACACACACACACACACACACACACACACACACACACACACATAATATTTCATGGTATATGAAGTTCCTTTTCCAAGGAAATCTCATCACTCTATCAGGATAAGTATTCAATCTCTAAGAGAATCTTCATGATGAGGAGGAAATCTTTTGTGAACAATTCACCCCATTTTTTTCTGCCGATGAAGCATTTATTAATGTACCTCATCCAATTTGTCCCTATGGACATTTACTATGAAGAGAAAAGAGTGCAGGGAAAGAAAGTAAAAAGAGGCACAGGGTTGGAAACAGTAGTGTAAGCTAGTGTTGTCATGAAGTGAAATTGTACTGTAAGAGTGAAAGATATATTAATTCATGACTTCCAGAGCTCCTTCACGAAAAGATCCAAAGAACAAATGATGTTTTCTCAACTCTTTTTTTTCCTGACAAATAGAAAATTTTTTTTCTGGTTTTAAAAAGCATGAAAAAGAATTGGTTGTATTTTTGTTTTGTTTGTTTTCTTCACTAAGCAGAGTCAATTGTTCTGTATAATCTCCTTCAGTACATACAACAGTCCTGCCAGAGATGTAGGCTCCTTGTAATATTTCCTACCTTTGAGCTAACTCTGAGTCTATTTCTCTCTAGATAAGCCTCCCCTCAGTCCTCCTTAAGTAAAGAAATGGGGTGCCTGGGTGGCTCAGTCTCATTAAGCATCTGCCTTTGGCTCAGGGTGTGATCCCAGGGTCCTGGGATCGAGCCCCACATCGGGCTCCACATCGGGCTCCTCCACTGGGAGCCTGCTTCTTCCTCTCCCACTCCCCCTGCTGGTGTTCCCTCTCTCGCTGGCTGTCTCTCTCTCTGTCAAATAAATAAATAAAATCTTAAAAAAAAAAAAAAAAAAGGAAATACAGTAGGGCTCATACAGAGCCCTTTGATTTACTGAATCATGTTTCTGAAACGTAGTGCTTTGCATACTTACTGAGATTTTTTTATCCCCATTTTAAAGTGTGAAGCTGAAGTAATTTACTTTGTAACTTAAACGATTAATAGCCTCTGCAGGCAAATTATCTTTTTTCAAATAATAGAAAATTACTTCATGTTTTTTATCTTGGAGTTATTTTCCCCACAATCCATGTCTACTCTCTCTCTCTCTCATCTTCCAAATCTACTCTGGTCGTAGGTCCAGGTCAATCTATGTTCTGGATATCTCTTGAATATGTTCCATCCTCTCTATCTTATCTTAGAATGTCTTTCTATGCTGTATCTTAGTATATTCTATCCCCTCATCATCTCGCACTTGACTAGGCTCTCTCCGTACCCTCCGTTATATTACCAGCAGACTAATCCTTTAAAATGATAGGTATAGTATGACAATTCTGTAAAAACCACAGTGTCTCTATAACAAGGTATCACCTGGGGCGCCTGGGTGGCACAGCGGTTAAGCGTCTGCCTTCGGCTCAGGGCGTGATCCCGGCGTTGTGGGATCGAGCCCCACATCAGGCTCCTCCGCTATGAGCCTGCTTCTTCCTCTCCCACTCCCCCTGCTTGTGTTCCCTCTTTCGCTGGCTGTCTCTCTCTCTGTCGAATAAATAAATAAAATCTTTAAAAAAAAAAAGATATCACCTATGTGGCTATGGCTATGAAATGGTAAATAATAATAATAATAATAAATTTAATTAAATCACAGGCTGCCATAGTTAGAAGTTATATATCCTTATGACACAGAGAGAGAATTACCGAGTTCATATTTTTCCAAATTAAAGTAGCCTTTTTTTCAACTTGGACTATGTTTGGTAGTTTTCTGACTTTCCAAGAAGTGAAAATAGCTGTCAATCTCCTTTCCTCTGACTTGGTTCAGTAAGAATGGAAATACTAGGGTGCTCTAATTGAATGCACAGACATATAGAGCTATGTATAAAGGGAAGCACTTTCCTGCATAATAAGTAACTTGAGGCAGATGTTTATAAATTATGTTGGGGGCCAGTAAAACCTCCCTGGAAATATAGTCGATAAAAACTGTTCTTAGCAAAATCAAATTTATGTAACCTCAAGCTCTAGGACTTCTATAAAAGACACCAATACAAATAAGCAATCGTTTCAGAGTATACCACCCTGGAATCTTCAGAATAGCCAAAAAACACAGTGTTTAAAACCAGTCATATAAAAATTAGAGCAGAAAAGAGACATTTTCCTTGATCATACCTAGGTAAAGTTTTTGCCAGTTCTCTAGCAAAATAAACTAAAAGTTAATGTCAACCTCATATTTACTATAGATGCATGTGACATATGTATTATATACATATATGTACTATATATAATTGGATTATATAATAACTTCATATAGTTCTCATTCCACAGTATTGTTAGGAACTCTTAATTAATCCTCTGTTGCATTCATAAACCGCATATAATAAAGTCATTTTAGTTATTGTTTTAGGTAGATGCTTAGAGTAGGTAGACCTTACATGGGGATTATGGGAAAAATTCTGGAGCCCAGAGTAAACAGACAAGATAAGCTGATTCCCTACTAAAGTAGACACCATACATTCTCTGAGAACACAGAGTTCATTCAAATATCTATGCCTCTGCTCATACTATACCTGATGCCAGGAAAATTTTACCCACTCCTAAAGACCACACTCAAAAGTCACATCGCCTCTGACTCCTTCCTGAACTACCCAGTCTAGTTTCATTTTTTTACTCCCTTCTCCTCCCATTGCCCTCTGTACATTTCTCTGTAGTACTGGTCACAATATACTATAAATACTGGTTTAATAGGTAGGATTGGGAGGATTTTGAGAAATATTCTGGATATTATCAGTTTTAGTTCTTAGGATAAATCAATTTGGCTCTGTATTTCCTTCTGGTAAAGAAGACTTTCTCCTCAAAAAGGCATCTCTTCCATGTTAAGAGTGATTAGATTTTTAAAAGAGATGCAATCCACAGAATGTATGGAATTTGCCCTAAAAAACTGATGGGCAGAATGTAGAACTAACAACAAAGTAGAGTAAAACCTTATTCTATGAACATTTTTCAAAAATATACCCTGAAACAGCTCTTTGGTTACAAAAGAAATTGTATCAGACACCTTGTGTGCTCCCGTAGTCTGGGCACCCTCTCTTACTACAGCCATACCTGTGGTAACTTATGTCACACAAGCTTTGGGTATATTTATGCATAAGAACCTGAGAACACCATGACCTTGGGTCACAAAGTACTAATTTCTCTTCTTGCCCTGGGACTTCTCAGACATTTGCACTTGGGATGCCCATAGGAACCTGTCCTATACTTGGGTATGTTCAGTTTTGAAGTGCAAAGGACTTAAGACCCATAGAACTACCCTTGAGCTATTTAAGATTGGGAGCTGATGGATCAGCATATCCCTATTTTTATTCCAGGTGGACAATTCTAAGACATATTTCAAAAGTCTCCTCAAAGGTCCCATGAGATTGAACACCTTTGCCTGCTTTGATGATGCACCCTTGTCTTGGCATTTCTTTCTTCCCTATTCGTTCTCACTGTCCCACACACCTGATGCCTAGAGTCACATTCCCAAACTACCCACACACAAGTTTTATCTCACCCACTGCTTTCGAGGAAATCCAGACTAAAATGTAAATCAAAACTTCAATTAGCATCTATTTAGAAATGAACATAAATAAGAATGCTACACATCAAAAATGGTGGGAGATGGCCAAAAAAGAACTCAGAAGAAAATCTACAGCCAAGTACCTACGTGAGATAACAAGAGAAATGAAAATAAATTAACTAAACTTTTATTTCCTTGGGGTGCCTGGGTGGCGCAGTCGTTAAGCGTCTGCCTTCGGCTCAGGGCATGATCCCAGAGTTCTGGAATCGAGCCCCATATCGGGCTCTTCCGCTGGGAGCCTGCTTCTTCCTCTCCCACTCCCCTGCTTGTGTTCCCTCTCTCGCTGGCTGTCTCTGTCAAATAAATAAATAAAATCTTTAGAAAAAAAAAAACAACTAAAATTTTATTTCCAAAAGCTAGAGAAAGAACAACTAAGCAGACCCAAAGAAAGTGTCAAAAAAGAGATTATTAAAGATAAAATAAAAATTTAACTAAAAAAAGAGAGAGACACCTGGCTGGCTCAATTGGTACAGCATGAGACTCTTGATCTCAGGGTTGTGAGTTTGAGTCCCACGTTGGGTGTAGAGATTACTTAAAAATAAAATCTTTTAAAAAATTATTTTAAAAAGAAAACAGAAATGTAGACACCACCAACAGAAGTCCTAAATTAGTAGCAAAAATCAAGACTCTAAATAAAGCTAGCCCTTTGAAAAAACCAATAACCTAAATAAAGTGTAATTAAGTCTAATCAAGCTCATTTAATGATTAAAGCAAAGAACGAAATGGGTTTCCACTGTTTTTAATAAATGCATTCTTCTAGAAAAAGAAAAAAAAAAGATATGCATGCCCCTAATACTCACCTAGACTCAAAAAAATACTAGTTGTGAAAAGATGTGCATGTTACTTATGCTTCTATCATCCTAAGCCTGAAAAAGTAAAAATATCTGAACACTTATTTGGAAGCATATCTTTCATCTTTATGTTAAATATGTCTTTGAAAATTGCGTCCTGGAAAAAAGTCCGCTTTTTAAGTCTAAATGATGAATTATTTTTCTCTTTTCCCTTAGTGAAGTGAAATGCTTTTCTCTATTTCAGCAAATGGCACTGAGTATCTAAGAGTGAGGCAAAGACACAATTACTATCTCTTAACCATATCCTTACAAGGTGAAGGACAAAATGAGGAAAACAAACAAATAAAACAAACCAAAAACAAATGACATTCAATCAGATAGTACTTTCTCATTCTCACTGGAATATCATAATTCAGTAATCAATAGTAAACAGGAAAACATTATTTTGAATTTATTGACTAATATTTAGTGAGCACCCATTTGGTACTCTGGTAAACTTTATAGATACATATATATTAAAAGCTCTGAATTAAGACAGACCTGGAATTAAAATATGGCTCCCACTTGCTACTGTGCAACATTGGGCAAGTTTATTCATTTCCTTTGGTCTCAATTTCCTCATTATAAAATAGACAACTACTTGAACGATCTAGAGATTTTGGAAAAAAGTGAAATTTTAAATAAATGACCAGCATATGGTAAGATTCTGATTTTTAGTGCTTTCCATAGAAAATTCAAAGAAATCAACAAAACTACTAACAGAACTCGTACGTGAATTTGTCAGAATCACAAGATATAAGGTTAATATACAAAAATCAATTCTATTTTTACATATCATCAACAGACAATTAGGATATAAGATAAAAAATATTTCTATGTACAACATTAAAATGTAACATTTAAGGAATAAATATTACAAAAAAATTGTAAAAAAATTTAACAAAATTTTTAATAAATCTAACAAAAGGCCTCTACACTAAAAAAAAATAGAAAACATTTGTAAGAGAAATTAAAACCAAATAAATGTAAAATTATACTAATGCATGGATTAAAAGACTCAGTATTGTTAAGATATCAATTCTCCCTTATTCCATGCCATCCCAATCAAAAATCCCAGCAGGCTTTTTGTAGAAATCAAGTTATTTTTAAAATTTATATGAAAATGCAAAAGACCATTTAAAAAAAATAATGTTGGAGGACTCCTTTTGCCTAATTTCAATGCTTTCTATAAAACTATAATAATCAAGATACAGTGGTATCTGTGAAAGAGTAGACCTATAAATCGGTGGAACAGAAGAAAACTCAGAGATAGACTCACATGATCAATTGATTTTGAAAAGGGTACCAGGGCAATTCAATGACAAAGAAAAACTCTTTTCAACAAACTGGTACTAGAACAACTGGGTATCTATGAGGGAAAAAATAGACATCACACCCTACCAAAAATTAACCAGAAATGAATCATAGACTTAAATGTCAAACCCAAAACTATAAAACTTCTAAAAGAAACCATAACAGAAAATCTTTGTAACTTTAAAGTGGGCAAAGATATGTTAAATACCACACACAAATAATCGATAGAAAATTGATAAATTGGACCTCATCAAAATTAAAAATGTTTGTTCCCTGAAAACCACTGTCAAAAGAATCAAAATTCAAGACAGAGACTGAAAGAAAATATTTGCAATACATTTGTATGACAAAGGATTTGTTTCCAGAACATATAAAGAACACCTACAACTCTATAAGAAGACAAATGGCCCAGTGAAAACAAGCAAAAGCCAAACACTGAGGGGAAAAAAAATGACCATCACCAAGTGAATGAATAAACAAAATATGACATTTGTAACCATCACTAACTAATTGATTGATTAACTCCTGATAGAGACAACTGTATGTATAAATCTCAAAATCATTATGTTGAGTGAACAAAGCCAGATCCATACAATATGATTCCACCTATATAAAAATTTATATAAAATTCTAGAAAATGCAAACCAGTCTATAGTAACAGTGGTTGCCTTGGGCTAGGGGCAGAAGGAAGAATGAACAGCGAAGGGGCACAAAGATACTTTTTTGTTCCCTATCTAGATTATAGTTGTGGCTTCATAAGAATATACACCTCTTAAAACTTATTAAATTTATTCCACTTACATAATACGTCACTAAAATTGATTTTTAGAAAGAAAGAAAGAAAGAAAGAAAGAAAGAAAGAAAGAAAGAAAGAAAGAAAGAAAGAAAGAAAAAGAAAAAAGGAAGGAAAGAAAAAGAAGGAAGGAAAGAAAGAAGAAGGAAGGAAGGAAGGAAGGAAGGAAGGAAGGAAGGAAGGAAGGAAAGAAGGAAGGGAGGGAAAGAAAGAAAAAGTTGGGATAAATAGTACCACTTCATAGAGTTTTTGTGAGTAATATATGAGGTAATGTACTTAATGCATTTATTATAATGACTAGCACATAATAAATATTTAATGTTTGCTATTTTTATCATTATTATTGATGTGACTAAGATTAATCAATAGTCCTACTGAATGTAATGAGAAGCTGAATAGGTTCCCATCTCTCCTTGATGATGGTACTGATTTTCATATGAATTGAGCCTCCTTACGATTTTCTCTTTTTTAAAAAAGGTTTATTTATTTGAGAGACAGAGAGAAAGAGAGAGCAGAGGGAGAGGGAGAATCTCAAGCAGACTCCATACTGAGCACAGAGAGACCCTGAGATCATGACCTGAGCCAAAACCAAGAGTCGGACGCTCAACCAACTGAGCCACCCAGGTGCCCCTGAGCCTCCTTACAATTTTCTATTTAGTTTCAAAAATGAGGTCTTGAGCTAAAATGACATCAGGAAGTTGCTTTTTTTTTTTTATTCAGCCGCATTCATGGAGCACATGTTCTGGTCAGTTGCGGAAAAGTGAATGAGTAGAAGCTCCATTTTGCCCACCCGCCCCTGTGTTTTTTGTTTTTTGTTTCCTGTTTTCATTTCAGAGGCAGGTAACTTATGGGTGCTAGTGTCTTCACCTTCAAAGAAAAAGTACATGTAGATCTTTTTACAACATTTTTAGATTCTTGTTGCTTGCTTAAAAAGGCAAAATAATGCCTAGGATTCTCCCACCAGATTTTTTTCTGCCGCTGGATCTTAGTTAAGAACAATAGTAAAAAGTGCTCCATACTTTACTTTGTATCATCTCTAAACCTTCTTGATAACCTGCTAATAGACCAAAAACAGAGATACTGCATGTCAGAGTGATCTTGAAACACTTGTTTGACTACAAAGCTTAAATAATCAGGAGTTATGATAGCGATGCTATCAGAACCATACAACCATACCTGTTTTCTAAAACTCTTGAACATTACAACCAGGCCCTGAAAAACGAAAGATTAAACATCTTAGAAAGTAGTTAGGGGTGCTTGGGTGACTCAGTTGGTTAAGTGTCTGCCCTCTGCTCAGTTCATGATCTCAGGGTCCTGGGATCAAGCCCCACCTCAGGCTCCCTGCTCACTGGGGAGTCTGCTTCTCTCTCCCTCTGCCCTACCCACCTCCCCTTGTGCTCTCTCCCTCTCACTCTTCTCTCAGATAAATAACTAAAATCTCTAAAAAATATATATTAGGAAGTAGTTAATTAACCTAAGAAGAATACATTCTGTAGATTTTTATTCAAGATGGAAGGGTTATTTGTTGTTTGTTTCTTCTTCTTGGTGTTATAAAGATTTTTTAGGTTCTGTTTATTTGCTTGTATGTTTCCATTAATTGAAATTTTACAGGCTTTAGGAGTCATGACTCCTTGAGTATTCCTGGAAAAAAATTTTTAATAGAGACCCAAAAGGAGCTGTAGCCAGTGTCTCTCCTAATGGATCTAAAAATCCACAAGAATACTCGACACTTTCTGGACAGTTTTCTTAGACCAGTTTGCAAAGCATCAAAAATAAACTACAGGACCAGAAATGCTGTGAACATAGACAAAAGCCTTGAGCACAAAACTCATGGGAATATTTAAGAACTGAATGCAGAAGTACAGCGTATACGAATGAATGTATGCTTAAAAGATACATGTGTGGGGGCGCCTGGGTGGCACAGCGGTTAAGCGTCTGCCTTCGGCTCAGGGCGTGATCCCGGCGTTATGGGATCGAGCCCCACATCAGGCTCCTCCGCTATGAGCCTGCTTCTTCCTCTCCCTCTACCCCTGCTTGTGTTCCCTCTCTCGTTGGCTGTCTCTATCTCTGTCAAATAAATAAATAAAATCTTTAAAAAAAAAAAAAAAGATACATGTGTGTAGGTGAACATTTATGATAAGATTATCGGTGGTTGATTGAATTGGGGAAGGAAGATTGGAGAGGGAGAAAGAGGAACACCTAGAATTTGGAAAAAAAATAGAAACTTTTAAACTTCCCTGCAAGCTTCCCTGATTTTTCTCCTGCTCGGGCATTTCTTTCGGAGTAAGCTATTGTTCAGGGATGGCCTGTTTATCTAATAATAGGACAAGTGGGTCCTGTGCTTCGTTTAGTGTATGATTCATCTGTTTGCTTTTTGAAGACTTTCAGTCTGGAATCCATCCAAGGTATTTACATAATTATCAAGCGCTCCATCTGATGGATGAGAACCCATAAACACGAAGAAATATTGCAGGCCTGGGTTAGCATTACCGGAGCCATGAGTGTCTTCCAGAGAGATGTCTGTGCTGAAAGTCAGGAAAACATTCCTGGATGGGATAGTCATTAGGCTCTGGGCTCTCCTGAAAGGAAAGCCCAAGAAATTTTGCCGATTGACTCATTTAAAACCAGACAGCAACTGGCTCTGGGGGACACTGGCACCGTCAGAAAAGGGGCTAAACAATCCCAACCAAAAGGGCCTTTTCTTCTCCAAATCCTGGATTCTTTTTGGATTCTTTTTGGACGTGTGTTCTTCATATTATTAAACTGAAGCCTACGAGTAGCTGTAGAAGAACCGATATGATGTGCAATCTAGAGGCCTGAATTTTCTTGTTGATCTAATAAAATTCAGGGATGTTTCTCTTCTCTGGAAGCCCCTTATTTGTATAAGAACAAAAGCTTTTAGCCAAAACTGAAACATATGGGCTGCTATTATTTCTAACTGGGAGGCCAACTGCTTGAAATCCAGGCATCACAGTAACCATAGATAGCTACTAAATCTGGCTATACAAAGAAAAACAGCACAATAAATCTGGGTACTGCCACGTCCATGTAAGAAAACTCTAGTACTTCACTCACAGACTATTCCTCGGGCTTCTTCCGTGAACATTTCAATGATTTTAGACCTAATTGAAACAGTCTAATGGGATATAGTGATAGAAGAAAAAATAAATATTTGGTCTTTGTCCCCTATTCCTGGCCTAGGGCTTTTAAAACCCTTGTTAATTTCCTGCGTAATAGGGGAAATAGGCTCCTCTTTTGTTATGATGAATATGTTATAATATAATTAATGTATTATAGGCAGTCGGTCAGAAGTACTGGTGGCCCAGTTTGCACCTGGTGTCTGCCGTGGAGGCAGTCTTACGTGACTGTGGTTTGCACTGACCCCTGAATAGTTAGTGTCGGAAATGAACTGAATTGTAGGACACCCAGTTAGCGTCTGGAGAGCTGGAGAATTGGTTGGTGTGGGGGGAAAAGAAACCCACACATTTGGTGTCAGAAGTGTTTTGTGTAAGAAACAGAGCTGAAGATCTACTTAAACTGAGCCTCAGGCCCCACAGTAATTATTAGAAGCCACGAAAATGGGCACAGGAAGAAAGATTCACAGAAGCAGGCACATGGACAGAGAGAAATGACCCATCACAGAGTGATATGGGAAGGGTATTAGAATTTTCAAGAACTTCAAAAGCTTATGGTCCCTTTGTTGTATTTAAGTGTCTGATCTAGATAGAGAGAAAAATCTACATGACACAAAAATTCTGACGAGTCTCCTGGAATGCAGCATAGCGTTGTGATTAAGTGCATAGACTCTGGGACACTCAGCCTGGGTTTGACCTCTGGTGCCTTGGGTCTCCGTTTTCTCAGATGTAAAAGGGGGATCATAGTAGTATCAACCTCAGAAGATTGTTGTGATCGTTCTATGACTTAATACACATAACATGCTTTGAACAGTGCCTAGCATATCGTAAGCCATATGGAAAGGTTAGCTATGATAATTATGTATGTGCATTTAAACTGAAGAGTCTGGATCATAATAATAATTATACCATAACTTTGGAGAGTGCTTCAGAAGATCCCTGAGAGGTAAGCAGGACAGACATCATTATCACAGACTTCCCCTCATTTTACAGATTAAAGAAAGCAAAGCTCATACCTTAATAAGTAGCATCTTCTCCAAGTCATAAAAACAAAGAAATGTGGTGAGATTTTAAAATGGTGAAGTTAGATGCTTCTTAATCCATTTTTTAAAGGTAATTGAACTAAGAGATTTTTTTTGTTGCTGTTGTTTAAAGGAATAAGATGGGGGCGCCTGGGTGGCTTAGTCAGTTAAGCATCTGCCTTCGGCTCAGGTCATGATCTCAGGGTCTTGGGATCGAGCCCCGAGTCCAGCTCCCTGCTCCATGGGTGGTTGGGGGGGGGGGCTTGCTTCTCCCTCACCCTCTGCTGCTCCCCCTACTTTTGCTCTCTCTCTCCTATAAATAAATAGAATCTTTAAAAAAAATAAAATAAAGGAGTAAGATGGACATATCTGGAAAAAGTCACGTATGTAGATTTTATCTCCTAATGCTACCATAAAAGAAACAGCTCATATAGAGCCCTTCTGTACTATATACTTTATTCTTAATTGTATTTTTTTTGTTTTCCGAAGTATAAAGACAAAATCACAACAACAAAAAACTTCCCACTTTCCTATCACCTCTCTTATACAAAGATCATTCCCCCAAAAACTCAAACAAAATTTTGAACTCAAAGATACCGCACTGTGGGAACCATTAATAGGTGATCGTTGGCTTGATTATTTAAATAAAACACTCAAAAGAAATTGAGGATCACTAAGAATCTCTCATAGAACTTACCTTCTACTCTTCGTTCAACTTGGTCATTCTCAATGATGTGATATGGATAGGTTTGTAACAGAGCTGCTGTAACTGAACTAGAATGTCTGGTAGATGGCAATCTCTCTAACATCCTAAGCAGCTCTCATTAACTGCCACACGGGAAGCCTACACACAAATTTCATGGGTCAAGGTTTTTAGATTTAACCTAATGGTTAAATATATGTACTAGGAGCTGAGTTCAAGTCCTAAATATTTCATTTCCTACCTATGTGACTTTCAGTTAAGTCTTTAAACTCCCTAAGCCTCAATTGCTCCATTTTATTAATAAGGAGGCTTTGAAGCCCGCACAGGCTAAGTGACATAGTCAAGGTTAAGTATCTAGGAAGTGGTGGATGTAGTGAGAGGTGACCAACAATAATTGCTAACATTTATTGAGAGCTAACCATATTCCAAGCATTGAGCTTACCACTTTCCCTACGTGACATCCTTATCCTTCAGAATAGCTTACAAGGTATATCATTACTATTCTCTCCATTTTGAAAGTAAGGAACTTAAAACTTGGAGAAATTGAATTTACCAGGCGTATTGTTAGCAATTGCAAATGCTGTAATAATAGAGCGGTGCCTGGCAATTTAGTAAGCTTCCAAATAATACTCACTGTCATTATAGTTATTAGTATCATTGGACCACCACATGCCATCCAGGTTCCTCTGGACAAGGAACATAGTATTTCTGGGTCTTGCCTATAAAATTTGAACAGTACTAATGTCTGGCCTGCCTATCTTCCAGGCTTACCGTCATGATTTAATTAGAAACGTGTGGAAGCACTTTGTAAATTCAAGAACGTGTAGTTGCCAACTTATGTTAATGGCTTTAGAAGCGATTATTAATGTTTTCAGTTCAAAAGCAGTTAGTACTCAAAACGTAGGTAAAGAAAAGAAGGAAAAGATACAGATCTCTTGCCCTAAGGAAGCTAACATGGAATGGGTGTAATAAAGTCACGGACTTAAAGAAGGAATTGAACTGCTCGGCTGGAAGCAGGGAATTAGGTCACGATTTATAGAATGCCGAGGACGGATTCTCTGTTTTGATGGCTTTACCAATATGATTACATTTCTTTCTCTCTTCCCACAGTTCCATGTCTGTCACCTTCTGGATTTCTAAGGATATTCTAGATGAGAGAGAGAGATTGAGAGAAATATCTTTTCTATCATCTAAATTGGAAATTTCTAGGAGTAACAGAGAGGTTCAATCTATAGTTTTCTATCAAGTATTTACAATATTAATTTCCATATTTCCATAATAAAGAGTCAATAGACATGCTATGTAACTGAAATATTAAGACTTAAGTATAGTACGTCAAATTATAAAGGCAACCACCCCAAAAAAGAAAAAAAAAATCTAACACAATTCATATAGTAGAAGGGAAAGAGAAAGTAGTGTAGTTATGCTAGATTCTTCATCTTTTTTAGTAAGAAATTAAACGACCTTGTCCAAAGTGGAAAATCATGAAATAGAACGTATTGTGCACATTTGTACCAAAACAGACACCAATCGAAGCTGTAGCTCCTAAGAAATAAAAGCTTGGGTTGAGAGGTAAGTAGTAGCATTGGCAAAAATAATTTTCTTTCTTGTACTCATTCTTCTATACCATTTGGATTTTTCAAACCTCTTGAGTAAAAGAAAATTGGTTTATTTAAGCCATGAATCATTTTAGTGACTCCTTTTATCTTCAGGATAAAGTCCAAACTTCTTGAAATGTCTATTAGTGCCTCCATAATCTGGACTCTATTTCTCCAGGCTTCTCTGCCTGTAGTCTCTTACATAGAATTTTTGCTCCCTACCTCAGTGGTCTACCTGTAGTACACTTTTAAGCATATTCTCCCTTTCTTCTGTGCCTTATGTATGGACTGTGATGTGCAGTAAGAAATATACTTGATAATATGACATACATATGACATATACGTTTGAAACAGATTTGCATAAAACAATACTTACCTGACCCCATCCAGTGCCTTCTGGTACTGTTTGTTCCATTCTATTTTTCTTTTTAAATGCCAATTTTGATTTCATTTTTATTTGACATTTATTTCATGACCACTGTTACCAGTGTTTGAAAACCACTGCCTTAACATATCCTGATCCCTTGACCTACATTCTGATCACTCGTTCACTCCCTGTGGTAAATCACTTCCAACCTCCAAGTGTCAGCTCAAGTATCGCCTCCTCTTAGAAGCCGCCGGTGACCAATAGCCAGAGGGAATAGCTGTTTCTCCCCTACGGTCTTCCTCAGTATTCCCATAACATTACTATTGTGGCACTTTCTGTTCTGTAATAATGTTCTCGACCCTCTCTTTCACTAACTATAATTTCTTTAGTGCTGCCTCATTCTGTATTAAACATCCAATTCCTGACTTATAGTATGTGCTCATTAAATGCATTATTTTAGTATTGAATGAATGAATCTGTCAGTTTGAAAGCAAGTCAATTTACTAAACAATCAATTTGCCAAATAACAAGTTCATCAAATTCAATAATTTACCACATATGTTTTAAGGAACATTTTTAAAATGCATTTAATGGTTATGAATATATTATTCTTATTATTATATTCAAATTGTTATTGAATTATCATTTAGTGAATTGGCTTGTGGAAAATTAGCTTTTGGCAAATTGGTTTTAGGAAAATAGTTTTATTAGTGAATTAATCTAGAGCCATAACTTTTCCTGTTTAGTAAATAGTGACATTGATATTCCTTTTTCCCAAGAATATTTACATGGTGAAATAACTTAAGTGAAAATTAGATAGGAAGTACTTTGGAAATGTCTATATATTTCAAAGAAAATAGTATTACCTATTTTTATTTACCTGGCTAATACGAACAAAACTGATTCTCCCTGAATCGGCTATATTCTACTCAGAAAAATATTTTTGCTTGTCTCAATCTCAGAATCTTTCTGCTTATTGACACAGAATTATTTATAACAACTTGTAGCTACTCCATGTGAAATTCGACTAGAAAAAGAGACTATCTTAGTCTGCTCTGCCGCTATCACAAAATACCATAGAGTGGGTAGTTTAGAACTAAACAACAGAAATGTTTTTCTCACTGTTCTGGACATGGGAAGTCCAAGACCAAGGCACTGGCAGATTCAGTGTTTGAGAACTCATTTCCTGGGTCATAGACAGCTGTCTTCTCTCTATAACCTCACATGGTGAGAGAGACAAGAGAACTCTCTGGGGTCTCTTTTATAAGGGTACTAATACCATTCATGAGGTCTCTGCTCTTGGGACCTAATTACCTCCCAAAACCACATAGTAAAGGTTAGGACTTCAACACATGAATTTAGGAGAGAATATAAGCATCCCATTGATAGCGGATCTGAAGGTAGGACTTACATTGAGTATTGGGCACTGAATATGCCATCTGACTACCAACTGAAGCAAGCACTCTCTTTCACCACTATCTTTTAGTATTATCCATGGCTTGTTCATAGAAGACGGCTTTAGAAATTACTTATTTTTTTATGTGCCGCCTGGGTGGCTCAGTCGGTTAAGCATCTGTCTTCAGCTCTGGTGCTGATCCCAAGGTCTTGGGATCGAGCCCCGCATTGGGCTCCCTGCTCAGCAGAAAGCCTGCTTCTCCCTCTGCCTGCTGTTCCCCCTGCTTGTGCTCTCTAGAAATTACTTATTTTTTTAAAGATTTTATTTATTTATTTGAGAGAGTGAGCAAAGCGCACACGCTTAAATGGTGGGGTGAAGCACAGAGAGAGAAGGAGAAGCAGACTCCCCACTGATCAGGGAGCCTGACGTGGGGCTCCATCCCAGGACCCCAAGATCATGACCTGAGCCTAAGGCAGACACTTAACCAACTGAGCCACCCAGGTGCCCCTAGAAATAACTACTCATTTTTAAATTTCCAAATTAAATCTCAGGAATTTAGCACAGGGCAAATAAAAGCAAATTGTTTTTATTGTTATTATTATTACTCACTTGTTACTGGTGACTTAACCTAATATTTTGAAATCATATAAAATTAAAGTTTGAATCAGTCATATCTACTGTAACATTTCATGATAAAATATGGCAGGAAGAAGAGACTGCAATTCACAAATCCAGAGTAGCTTAAAGAAATGTATCACCTTTCAGTGCATCTGGATTTTTTCCTCCCTGTAAACTTCAGTAATATTCTTCTGATATTCATTAACTACACTTTATCACCTAAAGAAAAAGAAAGTGAGGAGCTGAATATTGTCTTTAGTTAGCAGAATACACATAATATCTCCACCAAGATAATTAGAAAATTATCTCTCAACCAACTTTCTTTACTCTCTGCTGATAACAGGTATTTATGCTAAAATCTGTGTAGTAGTTCCTCTGTCTACAATTCAGCTATACCATTTTTCTCATTTCCCGAATGAGCCACCATCTAGTAGTAAGAGGAAAAAAGAGTATTTCTTCTCTCTCCAGGCACTCTCCCGTGCAAACTACTGCAAAGATACTATTAGGTCTGCCAAAGGAAACAACAAATTCGGGAAAGGTACCACAACTCCTCTGGAGGAGAAAATGTGTATTTTCTCTATAGTAAAAACTATTGATTTCCCCAATGCATCTCACATACACAAAATGTGAGCTAGTTCTGCAGTTGTCAGTTCTGTGATGGCTATAGCTCAGGAATGGATAAATTCTGAATATTCATAACCAGTTCCTACCATATTAAAACGAATTAATATTCACTCTGTAGCAGTAAAGCTGTCTGGAAGGTTTTCCTTACTAACATCAACACTCTGGTTCAACAGAAGTTCTTCCTTCTTTCATAGTTATGTTTTTTCACTTGCACATATTTTCATTGGGTGTTTATTATGATGATCACCAGTTGTAAGTTCTTTGATGGCAGAGACCATGTCCAGTCTCCTAGATCCCCATCCACTAACATGTTCATTATCTGCCGGTGCTAAGACAATGCTCACTGATTGACTAAACATGATGCAGTTAAAGATATTCCTTAATAAGTATTCTAATGATGTAAAATATCCTGCAGCTTTAGGGAGCAATAATACTGCCTTGTTTTTAAGAACAGTCATGGGCTTGCCTTTCCTGACCTGAATGTAACCAGGATGTCATCTCTTGCTGTTCTCTGAACAAGACAGGGAAATGAGAGGACCTTGGGAGGAGGATTGGAAGGGCAGAATGTCTAAGAGAAGGAAAGTCTTAGAATTTAAAGTATCTTAATATGTTTACAAGAAGGAGGCATGTTCCAAAAACCCAGGCTGAGCAGTGAAAAAATAATAGATACTTTCCAACTGTGAGCACACCCACTGGACGGCTATATCTGAAACGTCCAAGCGTATGGTTCCCATGAAAAGTGTGAGTCGGATGACTCAGCAGATTTTAAGTGCTTATTTCCTTCAGAGGAGGTTAAACTGAATGTCAAGTGTTGAGTGAGGTTTGACTGCTTTTCCAGGTGTCCAGCACATCTTTGCAAACACAGGAGTTAGAGATGAATACAACTCATTTATTCGTGATATTTGCATGACTGAAACCTTTTCACATGTGCCTGGAACAGAGGAGCTCTGAAAAGTCCGAACAAATCCCAGAGTGATTTATGGAGAGCCTTCCCGTCTCACATCAAGACCGCAAACATTTAAATAGATGAAGTGGCAGGAGAGGCAGTTTCCTCTACCAAGTTGGAGCGATGGGTGTGGGACATTCTAGGAAGGTCAGGAAAGCTATGTACCACTGAAAAGATAATCTGCTTAATAAAAGCTAAAAAGACTCCTGTTGGAAGAAGAAATCTTTTCTTTTCCTGCTGAACACCTGAGTAAATAACAATACGACAGTTTATATTTGTGTTCGGATAAAAGAGAAGAAATAACATACCACAGACTTGGGAAAGGTAATTAGGAGGAGCAGAGAAATGGGTTAGGATACAAAATAGGCCTTTTTCCCCCAGTGGAATATTTCTGAAACAAAAGATTTCTCTTTTAGGGAGGATTCAGACATTCTTTCCTCTCAAAGCCAGCCCTCGGATGAACTAACACTCCCTTTAGCCTGTCACAGTTCCGTAGTCTCGCAAGCCCCACCAAGGAGCAAAAGTTGAATGTGTTTCCTCAGAACTTCTACTTATGAATAGGGCAGTATTTGTTTTTTCAAAAACCTGTGGAGGCAGATCCTCTTTATCACAAATTGTCAACCACTAACTCATTTTACATCATGGGTGTCCAAAGAAAACAACTTTTTTTAATACTTCTTTTTTTATTGTAAAATATGTATAAAATAAATGTTACCACTTTAACCATTTTTGAGTGTGCAGTTCTAATGTGTTAAGTGTGCTGACACTGGTGTGCAGCCATCACTACCACCTGTCTCCAGCACTTCTTTTTCAAGCTTTATTGAGACGTAATTGACATATAACATGGTGTCACTTTCAGTTGTGCAATGTGTTGATTTGATACACATTCAATGCAATACTTATGTATTGCGTCGCCTAACATCTCCAACATGTCACCTAATTAACATTTCTTTTTTGTGCTTAGACCCTTTAAGATCTACTCTCTTAAAAACTTTTAAGTGTACAGTACGGTATTGCTAACTACGGTTACTGTGTTGTATGTTAGATCCTCAGAATTTATTCACCTTGTAACTGGAAGTTTGTATCCTTTGACCAACATCTCCCCATTTCCCCCATCCCTCTGCCCCTGGCAACCAGCATTCTACTCTCTGATTCTTTGAGTTTGGCGTTTTTAGATTTCACATATAAGGGAGATCATACGGTGTTTGTCTTTCTCTGTCTTACTCACTTAACTTCACCTACCATCCTCAAGTTTCATCCATGTTGTCACAAACGTCAGGATTCAAAGGAAATAACTTGCGATTGGCATCAGTTAACGTGGAAATAACTTTAGCAATTTAATTGTGGACAATGACCATGATGTTCTGAACAATTTATTTTCATAGTTTTATACATATTCAAAATATCTCAAAATATGGACTAGTAAGTATTCTATAAAATACCAAAAATCTGAAGCGTATTGTAAGCCATTCAATTCCCAAAGGTTGTTGTAATGACCAAGGCAAAAATAAACACAAACTTCAATGAAAATTCATAAATATGTTGCTCACTTTGAACATTAAGACACTTTTTCTTAAAATGTGCAAGATAAACTGAAATCTCAAGGATCATAAATTCTATGAGCATGTCTCCAAAGTCCACATTAAAATGAGTAGGATGAACCACTCATCTGTATGTAACAAAGACTACGGAAATTGTTTTGGGGCAATTAATTTTCCTCACTTACTATTCCAACTCCAAAGGCCAGTACAATGGAACCGAGGCCCATCTCCACCCACCCTACCAGAAGGGCACTGCAGCGGGAGAAAACCAAGTTAATGAGGAGTGGGGGAAGACATTCAGGACCAGCTGAGTCCCAGAGACAAAGCCAAAAGAGCTTCTGAGGAGGTTGCCAGGCTGGAATAGCCGCATCTCAGGTATTATAAAGCAACCACTCATTATTCAGTTGGTTCCTGATCATTTTTGCAAGTCTTTTTAGGGGACTAAACGATCATTTTAGAGTCTCAGGCTACAATCCAGTCGCACTACCTGTGGCCGAGGTCTTGAGAGCAAACAACAGTAGGTGAATTGTTCTTCTCTGTCAACTTGCTTTTGACAATGAGTGGAATCAAGCTGGTGAAGGACCAATCAAACCTTGATGGGCATGGGACTGTCTTGAAATAAACACCTCCCCTGGGTTTTTAAGGCATCAGCTCCGGCAGATGAGACCTGCAGTCGATCAGATGTGTGATTGCGTCATGTAAACGACACCCTCTGGACTTGCCTTATTTGCTTTTATGAAATTCCTGTCAGTTTTGAGACATAAATAATTCAAGCAAATGGCTTTGGACACCAGAGACTGCCAATTATTATTGTGTCACCAACTCACCACCATTTGTTTTGGTCACCAGAGTATTTCTTTGAAAAAAAACAAGGCTTCTGACTCAGAGTAAGTTCCACCTTCAAACAAGTTCCTTTTCCTGCAATTCCTTACAAACTAGTTTTATTTGTATTTTGAAAGAAGAAATGGAAATTTATCATTTAGCATGCCTTTTGTGTTTCTTTGATTCCTCTGCAAAAGTTCAAATATAATAGAGTTGGGGATTAAATAGTACAAGCAATTACATCGGAAAAATGGAGCAAAGCACTTTCAGTATTTTTAAAAGAACCATAAAATTCCCAGAGTACAATCAACACATTTAAGAATTCAAGAGAGAGAATTACAATGCTTACATCAGCCTAATAACTGAAATGAATCCAGCATTTCCATTTTAAAGCCACTAATCCAAGAATAAAGGGGAGATGAAACAAACTCAGACAGCTATAAAAGAGCTATGTTTGGGACTGAGCATTGTGGCTTTGCCTCAAGTTTAGGGTTACCTCCGAAAGAGCCAGAAGTTGCTAGGTGGGCTGCAAAGTCATGCTGCTTTCTTGGCTCTGTCCCCTCCGTCATTAGCAGGACGATGAACAATGGCATTGATGTCTCCATCACTGATTTTACCTAATACAAATGTTATTATGGCACATTTTCTTCTCTTTCTTCAGCTCTGCCCTGTGCATTGGAAATCACCATCAGAATGTGCCTCTTAAAAATACTTTAAAGTATAAAGCCACAGTTCCGTAGCTTCAGCTAGCTACCCAAAAAACCTAAAAATTATTAAGAGTAGCATGCCTTATCCTTGAGCACAAGTGATTCCCTGAATGAAAGCTACCTCATTTTAGTTCTGCTCTTCACACTTCCATAGGAAAACAAAACAAAAGAGTTCCAGATTTTGAATTAGTCATTGACCTTCCGTCGTTTAAATTACTGGTCTGTGGTGATTAAATGAAGCCCCACGAGGTGAGGTGCTCAACCAGAGCCATCAATAAGTCATTTGTCCCACCATTATCCAAGTCTTAGTCACTCCAAGAAGAGCATATTTGGTATTTCTGAAAGAGGAAGCACACTGTTCAAATGACTCATGATGCCTTCCCCAAAAGTCTGAGTAGCATTAGCCCTTTCCTCCCTGCTAAGATTTGAAGAGAATGCTCCTGATGTAGGATGGCCAGATTTGGCAAATAAAAATAAAGGGTCCTCAGTTAAACTTGAATTTCAGATAAACAACAAATAAATTTTTAGTGTAAGTATGTCTCCTGCAAAATTTGAGATCTACTTAAAAATTATGTTCCACGCAAAATTTGAAATATACTAAAAATTTACTCATTACTTATCTGAAATCCAAGTGTCACTGAGCGTTGTGTGTTTTAGAGGGCACGTCTACCAGGTGACACCACTCTAAGTGGACCAGTGAGGCAGCAGATGAGAGAATCAATGGCTGCAGCTGATACTACAAGCTAAAAGTCAGGTAGCACATGATGCCTTTAAAGATACTTTCTTCATGCAAGCAAAGGGAGATTTGGCTGACAAGGTGAATAAAGCCAGGCTCTGGAGAGAGGCCAAGCCCTGGGGAGAGCAGAGGCCAACAACAAAGGCCTAAGCGGTGCTCAGGGGCTCGCAACAGAGGACACACACCTGCTCCAAATGTGTCGTCACCATAAGGTGGTTTCCCTGAGAGTGTTCCTTTTAAGACTAATGATGTGCAACCAAAGTATCGAGCAAGGCCAGGAAAAGACCTAAAATGGAGAAATTAGCTGTCCAGATTGTTTTCATAATCACCTCCTCTTCTTTCAGGAATCTCTGTTCTACCCAATCATTCAAAGAAATCAAAGGTCAAAAGGCAGTCATTTCTACCTTGAAGCCAACTTTGTTTTAAAGAAGTTTCCTGAGTCTTTTAGCACAAATCTCAGATACATCTTGTGTTAAAAATGTATTAAAATAGTAGAAAACTAACTGTGTTTATATTACACATGTAATACATGAAATTGTGGATGAATGTAGAGAGATGGTGGAAAGAGATAGGCAATGACTAAGGCTAATTGATAGTTCAGAGACAATTTTTGCAATTTTCTGAAAAACTACAATTCTTGAGGTGCCTGGGTCTCAGTCAGTTAAGCAACTGACTCTTGATTTCAGCTCAGGTCATGATCTCAGGGTGGTGGGATCAGGCCCCACATTAGGCCCCACATTAGGCTCCACACTGGGTGTGGGCCTGCTTCAGATTGTCTCTCTCCCTCTGCCTCTGCCCTTCCTGTCCCCCTACTTCCACCACCATCACGTGTGCCACACACACGTTCTCTCTCCTTCCCGCTCTTAAAAAAAAAAAAAAGCATGGTTCTAATGTTTATCTTCCTCTTGATGACTCGAAGCCCTACTGTATCCAGTGCCTATGAAAATGCCTAAGTATGGGTTTTATGGTCTCCCAATAATCTACTTTGTGATCCTCTTTACACCTGTAGGAACATTGTTGCATAAAAGAAGCATAGGAGATCGAGACTATGGACTCCCCCCTGGTGTGGTTTCTCTCTGCTTCCTGTCCCACACCTTATCACTCCTTTAAATCTAGTCATGTAGGAGCTAGTGGACAGGTATACTTATAACTAATGAAGCAATGAGTACAATTTTCATGGTAGATATTAAGATGACCTTAATAAGTGAGTGGTTCAAGACCTATGCTGCCCAATATGGTAGCCGGTAGCCAAACACAGCTATTTAAATTTAACATAAAATTAATTAAAATTCAATAAAATTTAAAATTCCATTCTTCAGCCACACTAGCTACTTTTCAAGTACTCAATAGCCACACATGGTTGGTTGTTCCTATAATTGGACAGAGTAGATATAGGATTTTTCCATCATCACAAAAAGTTCTGTTGGACAGTGTGGTTCTATAAGTTACTGTATTTTCATACATAACCAGGAAGGATATGCATATTTTTAGGTGCCATTCTGTCCAACAGTCATTATGGGAAAATAGAAAAACAATAAATAAATTTAAAAAGACATAGTTAAGCAACGTACTTGGAGAAAACTTGCTAGTTTAGCCAAAAATTTCAGGACAGCTTTGTGCCAATCAACGCAGAAAAATAACAGATATGTAAGATGTGTAAATATGCATTTTCAATGTGAGTAAGGATTGCAATTGCAACTGTAATTAAAAATAGGCCCATTGGGAGCATTCAAACAAGATTGCCAAGGTAAACCTATTTGCCACGTCCTAGCTGTTTGATCGTAGCCAAGTTATTTGATCTCTCCGTGCTACTGTTTTCTCATCTATCAAGTGGGTTAAGGATAGTATCTCCCTTTTCAGCAGGACCACCTCATCCATGTAATTGGTGCCCTCTGGAGTTGTGTAGCACACATCTTGTGCAACTGTATAAGTTGACACTCTTCATTGGAATTTGAGGGGATCAAAAAAGCAAATTCATTTAAAGGACCCCAACAGTACTTGGTTAACATATATTAAAGCACTCAGTAAAAGCTAGCTATATTTAAACTATTTCACAAAAGGAAATTTCCCAAAGGGAAGAATCAAATAATAGAATTTGAAAGTCATTCATAAGTATGTTTACCGACAGATGTGGTTTGCCCTGGACTAAGCAGGTTCTCAGCATGCAGAAATCTCAGTTTGAAAACCAGGATAAGCTAGTTACCCATAAGAAAAAGGAGGAATATATTTCACCCCAACAAAGATCCAGAAGTGGATAAACTTTATTCACTCTATCCAGTGATTCCCAATATTAGTAACAGCATCTGGGTAAACATTTTGCATTCTTCAAACTAAATATAAGGGTCAGGAGATGAATAGGATTAACATGGTTCTTCTTGGCATTAATGCCGAGATTTGCATGAATGTCAAAATTGTCCAGCTGGAGCAGAAAATAGCACAATCCCTGTGGCTTGTGGCTTTAAAAATAACAGCACTGGATACCTCAGCCTAGGATCAGATGGCTGAACTAGAACTGCCTTTTTTCCCCTCCTTTTCTTTTCTTTTTTTTTTTTTTTCTTTTTTGATGGCCCATGGGATTTATTTTTTTAATAATAATTTTTTATTATAATATGTTAGTCACCATACAGTCCATCCCTAGTTTCTGATGTAAAGTTCCATGATTCATTACTTGCTTATAACACCCAGTGCACCATGCAATACGTGCCCTCCTTAATACCCATCACCAGCCCCCTCCTTTTCTTTTTTGACTGAAGTGAAAAGGTTCGACGGTATCCCCCTAGCCTCTAGCCCTGGAAACCTCAGCTCCAAAGGAAACTGCTGACCAGAAGTGTTTAACTGCTACACAGCAGCTTGTTGTGATGCTCTGTATTTTACAGACCACGAAAGGGGAACTGCATTTTGTCCCTAGTATTTATTACATCCCATTGTTCAAAAGTATTCTATACCATGGAAAGGAGGCTAGAAGTGGTGTTGGTAATGGTCTTAATTAAATCAAGTATTTATGATGTCCTCTAAAGCTCTTTATTCACACAGCCTTGAGCCAGAATACAATAGGGCAGCAGCAGTCAAATCAGTAGAAGGGCCGGTAGAATTAGTGTGGTGATCCTAAAACTCAAGTTGCCATCTTACCCTACAAGTCTCCCTTCAACTGAGCACGAAATTGGATTTTACTGGGAGAGCCCCAACCACCCTGTGCTTTTATGAGTCCCACCAACCACAGCATCATTGTTCATCCACATTGCTTTGGAATGCTGAGAGATAATATGGGAGGACAACAGTCAGGGCATTCCAAATGGAGATCTTTTTACTGTATAGAAGTTGAATGTGTCCCTTTTCAATGGGAATTCTTCTTGCCTAATAGCTGTAAGTGGTGTTCAGGTGGCTTCCCCACCAGCAGAGTGCTCTGTGTGAGGTCCTGGGCTTAAGAAATGGAATATTATCCTTTTTTTCCTTATCTGCTTCCAAGTCAACCTCTTTGATCTCTGTCCTTATAAATAGGTATGCAAAATTTTGTACCAGCCCGTTCCTTTATCAGTTCATGCTTACTATATGAATCACTAAGGGGGGAAGGGGCGGCAGGAGGGGTATTGAATCAGTTCTAAGTTCACTTAGAACACACTAAGGGGAAATGGAAAACCTGAATACAGAGAAACCCAAAGTCAACCTCCAATTTGGGCTGATTGTCAATGATGGAGGGCAGCAGGGATAGAAATAAGTTTCTGAAAGTAAAAATAAATGTCATTTTATTTCACTTTAAATTCTTTGAAATAGTTTGAGGAGGCATTAGGGAGGAATGGTAGTTTTATCTTTTGGATGATATGTCACTAGGATTAACATTAAAATGGGTTTTTGCCACTGAAGACTAATTGATCAGCATATCAGGTGGATTAGGAGAGCACTAGCGGACAAGAGGAGTTATTAAAATCAGATGGCAGATACCCCTCAACATAAAATCTCATGTCGGTAGGGGGCAGATTACCATGAAAGATTAGTTGGCTTTAAAGGCCAGTAAATGGTTTCCCACTGCTACCAGTTTTAACCATCGAGTTTGCGTGTTGTAGCTTATATAATTTTAAATAATAGGTCAAGGGTTGAGTCCTTTTCATGGAGTACACATCATTAACCAAGCTCACAGTGTTAGTCTTCAACAAACATCCTTAGAAATCTCGAGGCAGAATACTAATCAGGCCAGGTGCTCATTCTTTCAACTCCGCATAGGAGAGCCTTTGAAGTAAATAAAGCTTCGAGCATGAAATAGATGAAGAGATCCATGCATTGGGAGGAAAAACTGAACAAGATGTTAACAAATGAGAGATTTTCTGACTTGATAGTGAGTTAAATGATTGAGGTCTAATCTAGCTATTCTGCTCACTTGTGGTGCAATCTTTCACTTTATTATATCCCCTGGTTTTCTGTCTGCAAAGTTAGAAGCAGCAATCCTACACTGACATGTGGAGAATTCTAGGTTATCTCACCAAGTTTTCCAAATTATCACAGACACATGGGTCTAAAGCTTGAAAGAATTTGGCCCATACCTAAAATAAATCACGTACCAAGAAGATAAGTTGTTTCATAAAAATTAAAACTATTGTCCTCAGCAACTGTACAGGACTTCTCAAAGCCTGTGTTACTCACTGGAATCGGACCCTGATGCTATTGAGAGAAAGACTGTGGACAGTTTTGTAGATTATTGAAGTTTCTTAATAGCTAATTTTTTCTTTAATCTGTCTGTAAAACAGTATTTAGAGATACCTCTTGGATACAAGATAGGAAAGTCAAATCTATCTCAACATGGGAGAACGACTTTTTCTGTAAAGGAAAGATTCTGTAAAGGAAATTCAATTAACAGATCCCAGCTTCCTACATATTTCATGCAGTTGTTGAAATAAATACCTGAGAAAACTGAAGATACAGCAATTTGCTAGTAGAAAGTACCACGTTAACGCAAATGATCATCTTAACATTGCAGGAGTGGTTCTACCAGTGGCTTCAAACTCACCAATTCTGGTTACTAGAGTTTCCATCTACCTTTGACCCTCTGTTCTTCAAAATTTGGATAAAGGTAGAAAACTTCTCCCTCAAAAGGAGGTGTTAAGGGGATTTTCAAAATTGAAAATTCCTTTTTTTTTTCCCCTCCCACATTTTAAGAACAAAAAATAAAACAGTAGTTTTAAAAAAGCAAGCGAAGATGTTAGTAGCTGGGCTGGTAACAGTTTAGCATTCTGATATCAGGCAGGTACAACTGGGAACTGGTCAGATACAGAAATGTTATGCTCAAATGGTTCAGAAATATAAACCATTGGGAATCTGAGTAAACAGTAGAGTGGAACTCTGTATTTTACAACTTTTGGTAAATTTGAAATCATCTCAAGATAAACACTTTTTAAAAATAGAAGTTTTTAAAACCAAAAACAAAAGAAGAGTCAAATGGTTTTCTAGACCAGTAATTCCCAAAGGGTGGTGTCTTGACCGACATCATGTGAAAAGGGGTTAGGAATGCAAGTGTCACATTTAAGGAAGAATCTGCTATTCGTTGTGAGAGAGACTTTGCCAGACTCAGAAGCCAAAGGATAGAGACAATAAAGGGAAAGATCCATATGCAGATAGGCCTCTTGGTTAGTGGGGAGACATCTCAGGTGCAGGGGAGAGATAGGTACCCAAGGAAAATAGCATCTGAGGGAGTGGGTACACAGGCAAGCTAAAGTTCTGGGCTCCCTTTCTCTGAATCTTGACATTGGGGATGACCTGCCTTTGTGAATGTAGAAATCTCACTACTCAAGGGAGCTAAAACAACAACAACAACAACAACAACAACAACAACAACAAACCTGGATTTGGAGACGTGGGCAGAGAGGAAGTAATGTGCTAATCCTGGATTAGTCCTGGAGAGTACATGGTCCTTGAAAAACTAGTACATTCATACATACAAGCCCCAAAATGCACTTTTAATACTATACCAACTATGATCACTTATAACGAGCTTTCACTTTAAATCTGAAGTCTGTAGGGGCGCCTGGGTGGCTCAGTTGGTTAAGCATCCAACTCTTGATTTTGGCTCAGCTCATGATCTCAGGATCATAAGATCAAGCCCCGAGTTGAGCTAGGTATGGAGCCTGCTTAATGTTCTCTCTCTCCCTCTCCCTCTGCCCCTCCCCACCTCACTCTCAAAAAAGAAAGGGAGAAAGAGAGGAGAGAAAGAAAACATGTTTTTAAAAATCTGAAGACTATATACATGCCCATCTTTATATCACTCACAAATAGCATTTAAAAAGTGCACAGCAGCAATTATTCCACAGGAGAAATACAAATCTCCATAGCATTTTAGTGGAAGGACAGTTATCATTCAGTTGTGGAAGAGGGTCAGAAAAGGAAAAGTTGAGTAGTGTTTGAAGTGGAACTAGAAAGCACTGTCTTGAAAGACAAACTACATATTTCTCTCTTTGCAAATCCTAATGAAGAGAAAAGCTTCTGGTAAAGGGAGGCCCAGGATGGGGAATTTTAGAAAGGGACTTGTATACAAGCAATGATTTGAGGAATCAGGATAATGAACCATAATTGAGAGCCAAAATGGAACCTGAGATTTTACGAATTCATACAGGAAAAAAACATTTCTGATTTAGAGAGTCTATGGAAAATAGTGATTACAACAGAGCAGAGAGACAGAATTTCCCAGCATAGCACAGTACAAAACGCTCTGGACTGGGACCAAGAACATGGGGCTCTCATCTCAGCAAAGTCATTGGGTAACTGTGTAGTCCGGACAACTCATTTGCCCTTCAAGACCTCAATTCCACTTATAAAATAGGAGGTGAGACGGGGTCTGGATTATGATCTCTAAAGTCTTTTTCTTTGCTGAAAGCAATATGGTCACCAGAACACAGAAGCTCAGGAAATATGGATTGATTTGAAAGACAGCTGAAAAGTCTTCAAAGATGGTCTTGCAGAATTAGAAACCGAAATGAGCTTTACCAGTTCAGCCTGGACCTACAGGCTTTGTTTACTGTGGTCAGCACATCCTCATACCTGGACTAACTTCAGAAAGGTTGCTAGAGTCTGCCATTTTGTGGAGAAGTCACTGTAAAATGAAAATCCTGACACCATCAAACTATGGCCTCCTGAGAGGAGTTATCCCTTCCGTCCACTAAATCAAATAGTTTTATTTTCAATTATAGAGTAAACATTTTCCAGCCAACCCACCTGAGTATTAAGCTCGTTGTAGAGAGAAATCCATGGACTAAATTCTTTCTTAAGCAGTTATAGCCCAAGGTCCCCAATTTTGCCTGGCAGAATGAAGCTGAGGTGAACTCATCACTCTTCATGACCTCCAAATAAGGAACATCGAACTGGAACACCTGGGCCCAATTAGAACCTTCGTTTTCCTTACACAGTAGGTTTTATTGTCAAAATTATTGCTCCAGCTATCCAATGTGTTTTACCTGGCTCTGGGCAACTAAAGAGACTTAAGTTGGAAATTACCTGTGAAATCTCCATACTACGGACAGATAAAAGATCCAGGTGTTTCCTGTGACAAGCAGCACTGAAGCCTGCAATACTGATCAGTTGCCTAAATTTACTAAGAAAATCTAGGCAGAGCAAATTTACTTGAAATTTATATGCCAGTGAGCGCTGGAAATTGTAAAAAGAAAATTCACACTGAAAAAAAAAAATGTCCTTTACTTTTATTTACTTTCCTCCATTAGAGATATGACCTTTGAATTTGGAAACCAAATTACGGTAGACAGACAAACTACCTCTTGGCTAAAATAATAGGAAGGATAACCTTTTGTGCATCATTATCAAGCTAATATCTTATTTCTAGTTATCTTAATGGGCAGTTTTCTTAGTAGTATCCATTACTAAATACAAGAAGGAAAATGGGCCTCACGTGCAGAATGTTTATAAATACTAATTACTGGAGACGCTGTTCCAGTCTTAATGGCTATCTTTCTATTCTAAGAATATAAAAACAGGAGAATACAATGCTTTAATGAAAGTGCTCCTAATTAAATTTGGCTTGAAACTAACCATTCTCCCTTCCCCGGAAAAATTCTTGAAGGTTATACTTTCATAACAACCCCACCAAGAAATAATATCTTATCAAATTCCTAAGAAACCATTATTTAAATACTTTAATTTATGTCTGTTGAATTTATTTTTATTTTTTAGTATCAATTAGAAAGGTTCGTTTGCTATACAATTTTCAGAACCTTGTGTGGGCTTTAGTAAATTTGAGTTGATGTTTTTGTCCATCCTAACTAGTCCCCAGGGACAACTTGCTAGTGCCCTTTTGAACAGCAGGAAGGACTGAGAGCACAGTTGTTCTGATCTATGACGTGAAAATACAAAGAGAGAGTGCTATTTAGGAAGAAATTTGCTTAAAGAGCTGATCTACTTAAATAGAGGATTACATGTGATGAACTATAGATAACTGTCTACTCGATGAAGAAACTGTGCTTCTAGAAGCCAGCAAAGCATCAAATAGAATGAAGGCTCCACTCTGCATGTCAGTCGAGGCTTCTTTATTAGCACTGGAAACACATTCATAGGGATAAAGGAAAGTCTTTCTCATTCTTTGCTTTCCATGTACAAGATGCAAATTATTCTTATAGGGCATGGATAATGTACTAGTGTCTTTCAGAAAATAAATATAAATTAAAACATCTTTTAAAGAACTGTTACTGACTCCATATTTTCAATGTTAAACAATATTAGATTTTATTCTCCTGAGATAAATATAACCAGAAATATAGAAGGCTTCTCCAGTCTGCATTGGAACAGAGAAATTGAACCATAAGTTAAAGAGCTGTTAATCATAGATGACTGTCTTAAAGGACGACAATGGACTGGTAAGTGAAGTTAAGAGAGAGTATTTAGGAGTTGAAAGATTGGCAAGATGAGAGTGGAGGGACAGAGTTTTCAGAGATGATTCTAGAAGGTAGGGCTTCTGAAGAATGGAGTGCAGAAAAAAACCTTGGAGCTTTGAGAGAATAGTTTAATCCAATTTTAAAGCTATTTGAGGGAAAATACAAGAAGAATTGAAGAGAACAGTCAACCTGGCACTTTCATAGTAGAATCTGATGCCACATTCCAAAAACAAAGACAAGGCAATGTGGGTAATGTTTGTTAGAAACTTTGGCAGATTCAAATTCAGTTAATACCTAGAAAAGGAATTGCAAATAAAACTGGATATTGTGCCTTGAGAAAAGAAGATTCTTACTACTGAAGAATATAAAGAAATTATAAGAAATTCCATAGTGAGCTGGAGTCCAAGATGGTTAAGAAGTTAGAGACCTGGGGCGCCTGGGTGGCACCGTCATTAAGCGTCTGCCTTCTGCTCAGGGCGTGATCCCCGCGTTATGGGATCGAGCCCCACATCAGGCTCCTCCGCTATGAGCCTGCTTCTTCCTCTCCCACTCCCCCTGCTTGTGTTCCCTCTCTCGCTGGCTGTCTATCTCTGTCAAATAAATAAATAAAATCTTTAAATTAAAAAAAAAAAAAAAGAAGTTAGAGACCTAGGAAAAACTAGATATGCCCTGAGGAAGCTAGTCAGTTTAAAAGGATGTAACGTGAATATTTGGGGCACACACGTTATCTTTGGAGAGAAATTCCTTCTCCTTCAGCACACATGTACTCATGCATGTATGCACATTCACACACACACAGACCCAGTTTAACACAGGGAAGAGTCACCAAAATCATTTTTGGACGCTGTCCTTTAGTGAAAGACTTTGACACGCCCCTTTCATCAAAGAGATGACATGTGACATGGGCAGGATGTTAGCTAACCTTTGTTGAAAAATATATTTAATATTATATTGTTTGAATCAGTGATTCTTGAAGAAATGCATCTCTTCAATAAGGTTAATCACTTGAAACTAAAAAACTAAGAAGAAATAATTTCATCATCATTTTTTTGGTCTCTGTATTCCCCATCAAATCTTCCATTCTCCTAAATTGAGTCAGCTTTATGGGAAAACTGAATAAGAACTTTTATAGCAACTATGACTTTTGTCAATAAATGTCTGCTGTAACATCTGACTTAATTATATACAGATAGAGCCATCATCATTACAATAATTTTTATACTTCAAAATCAAATCATTCATTTCTGGAATGAATATTTCATGACCTAGACAGAGTTTGGACCCTGTTGTGTCTTAGTCTTTGAAAAAGTAAGAAACAAGGGGCGCCTGGGTGGCACAGTCAGTTAAGTGCCCACTGCTTGGTTTTGGTTAAGGTCATGATCTTGGGGTCATGGGCATGAGCCCCCCCTCAGCACAGAGTCTCCTGAGACTCTCTTCCCTTCTGCCCCTCATCTCTCTCTCTCCCTCTCTCTCTCTCAAATAAATATATCTTTTTAAAAAGTAAGAAACAATTTTTTGAAAGAGAAAACAAGGAAAGTATCCATGCTTCATTTGATAATGATTTTCATTTTGAATTCTCTTTTTGGAAGCTCATATCTGACTTTAACTGAATTGTCTCAGAGTCTGTACCAGTGTCATTAAGGCCTATCTGTTTTAATTGCTCTGTAATCAAGGCATACCATCAAGGGTCCTGTATCTGAGTAACCCTAGTCCTTCATTTGCCAACATTTACTGGGCACATATTTTTTGCCAGGCATTGTGACAGGCACAGAAAATATAGAGACAAACCATCCCATATGCCTTCCTAAATTTCGGTGTCTCTTGGAAAAAATGGACAAGTAAAACAATAATTACAAAGCAATATGATGATTGCTGAGATTCAGGAAAGATGTCCTGGGTGCCTCAGTACTTGAAGAATCAAGCAGCTGGATGAAAAGGAGAAGTTGGTGCTCCAGACAGTGGTATTGACACACACAGTGGTGTAGAGGTGTGAGACTGCTGGTGCTTTTGAGAAACTAACTACCTCGGAAAGAGAGAGAAGGAGAATTGAGAGTGGAGGAGATAAGATTAGAAAGTAGAAAGATTAGTCTTGTGCGATAAATTAAGGCATTTCAACTGAGGTCTACTCCCCCAAAATTAAAGGAAATTTCTGGAGCATTATACAAGGAGCAACTTGAACAGATTTTCATTTTAGACTGCTCATCTGTAAGCCACATGGAAAATGAATTAGGGGGTAAAACCATAAGAAGAGTTATACCAAAAGAGGATATGTGGGCCTTGCCAAGGGTTGGGCAAGAAAACAATTCATTACTGGATGTTTTAATTTGCAATTGAATAAACTCAAATCAGCCCATTTTAAACCACAAAGAAAAACACCTAATGTTGACAGTTATAACTAGAAAGGCAAGGATGAAACTGGATTTACTCAAGATTGAATAAATAGGATCAAAACATGTCACGGAACTCACTTTAACCCCTCTACATCTGCCTCTGTGTTGAACTCACCTTGTCAGGCTCCTCTGTGCAGTGAGGATCATGCTTTTTGAGCTCAAAAAACATAAGTAAAAAGAGAGATCCCACTCTACCTTCAATTCAGAAAATTCTGGAGGCAGATGGTCTGGCTGGATCTTGTGCTTTTTTTCACCAAGCACTGTGGTCAGGAGGATGGAGAATTCTAATTGGCCGGGCTTGGGTGCTCATCTCCATGGCCACAGGGGCAGAGGACGATGACAGGCAAGCCCAAAACACCTGGAAACATAGTAGGTAAGGATCTGTTACCTAAAGGAAGGTGGGGGTACTATATACAGAAAGTGCAAAGAGATTTTATATAGACAGAAACAGCAAATGTCCACTATGGTTTAGCTCGGTGGAGACTGACAAAGACGTGAACTAATTTGGGGAATTGTAGGTTAAAGAAAAGAACGGACTAGGAGATATTTAGAAAGCAAATTGATAGGACTTGGTAAGTGGCCAGTAGGATTGTGGGTAACTGGTTTTGAACCAGACGGTATGGCATTTGAATTTTCTGTCAGGAATAAAAATTGTGCAAATAGGAGAAACCTCATCACAAAACGTAGGTGTGCCTGGCATTTTGTTTAACAGTAACAGTCACTAAAAGAAAGATTTGGGGGGAGGTGAGAAAGAAGGAGAAGTTAGAAATCGCCTCTATTTATCCGATGGAGAATGGCGCCATTTACCTGAGTGGGAAATAAACAATCATTAGGAAAGATGGTCTATTCTATTTAGTCATGTCTGGAATATTTATTAGAAGTCTGACACATCATCACAAAAGGGGATAAAAGGAATTGGTGTCAAATTGTCATTCCAAGAGGTATCCTGATTCAGTAGTTTCAGAGCAAGGCACACCTGAACATGGACCCATAGGCCTATCTGGATAGTTGTATGACTCTAGGTAAGTTGACTGTCAACTGATTCCTCAAATATAAAATGGAAAGAATTGCAACACCCACATCATATATAATGTACATAAGTCATCTGGCATTTAAAAAGAATTCAGTAAATGCAAGTTCCCTTCTGACTGGCACCCAAAGGAAATAAAGCCTAAGTACTAATTCAGAGTGCAAAGAGGGGTATTTACTCAGTCCATACCACGTGCCAGGCCTCCTGAGCATATAATACTATATAAAAGAGGCAGCACTTCTAACCTCAACAAGTTTGCACCTTTATTGGGATTAACAAATGAACAATATAATTTCAGAATGTAAAAAGTGTTTTGAAGAAAATACACAGAGTGATATGATAAGAAGAAACTGCAGTGGGCCCTACTGACTGATCGGTTTATTACCTTGGATTTTCCATCCTGGAGAGGACAGAAATCTATCCTGAACAGAAATGATACCTATTCCATACATGGGTTTACCTTCCCCGTGCACGGGAATTCCCACCAGCACCACCATCCGGAGGCTTAAAGAATACCTCAATGATTTGTGTGGAGTCTCATACAATATTGCCTCAAACCAATTTAGATCATTTTATGACCCCAAAAAAGTGCAAGAATGGGAAAGTATCATAGGATCTACCTGCCCTGCCATATACCATGCCACCCTTGAAACAGCAATGTAATGGGCTGGTACAAGCTCGAGTAAGAGATTGTCTTGGGGGCAGCACCCTTCGGACTTGGGGGCATATTCTTCAGAATATAGTATGTACACTGAATCAGCAACAGAAATACATTAGTGCACCCCCAGCAGCTAGAATACATGAGTCCAGAGACCAAGGTGTGGAAATATGGTAGCCCCTAAACCGTCACTCAGTGAACCAGTGGCTCAAGATATGCTTCTCGCCCTGAAAACTTGGGCTCTACCAAATAAGAGGTTCTGGTTCCTGGAGGGAGAGTGCTTCCACTAGGAATAATTCCACCATAAGAGTCTCATCAACTTGAAGACGTAACTACCACCTATTCACATGGCTGCCTGTGCCAGTGAAAAATACACAAAGAGCATAGTTCCTATATATTGTCAGTGTTAATAGATGCAGGTTGTCATGGAGAGCTAGAGTTTCTGTAACACAGTGAGAATGAACTACTTCTGGAACCAAGGGGATTCAAGATGGTACCTGCAGCTTACATGCTCGGTGATAAACATAGGTGGGAAATTACAACTTTTGGCCCAATGAAGGTAAGGCAAATAAGGGCTCAGGTGCCTTGTGGATGAAGGTCTGTGTTTTCCCACTAGATTAACAACCTAGACCAGTTGAAGAGCTAGTTGTGAATGAGAGAAATCTAAAACAATTTGTGGAGGAGAAAAATAATGAATACCAACTAAAGTCAGAAAACTGTAACAGGAATCATAGAGTGTTACATACACATTCCCACACAAATGACCTCCTGTCATAAGTCTTTTTTTAAAGATTTTATTTATTTACTTGAGAGAGAGAGGGAGTGAGAGAGAACACCGGTGGAGGGAGGGGCAATGGAAGAGGGAGTAGCAGGTTCCCCGCTGACAGGAAGCTGATCTGGGGCTTGATCCCGGGGTTCTGGTATCATGACCTAAAAGCAGACGCTTAACCTATTGAGCCACCCAGTGTCCCATGTCATAAGTCTTTTATAGAAATCATAGCTGGTCCTATCACTGAAGATTCCTGACTAATTAGATTTAATGGAGAACATGAGCAGATATGAAAAATTCAAGGGGCAGACACGTTTTGTGCCCCATCTCACATCCTCTTAGCCATGTTTTACTCCAGCCATTGCTGCAGCGAGGAGCTTTGTATAGGTGTAACCTGAAAGCATCTCACCTCAGCCATACAACGTTTGTCTTGCTTTTTGCCCCAGGGCTTCTCCATCCAACTCTGTGATATAGAATCGTTGATATAGGACCACTAGTAATCTATATGTACAATCTATATGCAAAGAAATTAATGCCTCAGAGGACGCCTCTTTTCCAGTGAGGGCAGAGAGACTGTCAATGATATCTGCTATTTTCTGCCCCTGGTGGAATAAGGGGTAAGTTCTGTGATGTAATCCATGTAGCTCCTCAGAACTTCCCCCAAGGATCAAGCAGAGTTGACCACAACATTGTTCAGCTAAAGACCACAAACATACCATTTTGAATTGCCTTTGGCTTTCTCTCTTTTCCTGTTTTGTTCACCCCTGTCCTACACTCCTATCTCCTAGATCACCTCCCCAAATAAACAAGCTCTTCTCTCTAGCTCTACTTTCTCATGACTCAAGCTGACACCCTACATTTCCTTTATTCCCCTTCCTACTCCTCCTAGATTATTTTTGCCAGTTCTGTACATTTACTATCCAGAATATTACTTGCAGATATTTTGAAATGTAGCATAATGCAGTGTGTGATTTGTAATGATTATATAATGAACTTGACCCTCATACCTTCCAGTAACACATCAAACATGACACAAAAAGTTCTTTATTTTGGATGACAAATTTTGTAACATTTAATACGAGATGGTCTTCGTTCAAGCTGAGCAACTTAAATAGAAGTTTTCCTTTAAAGGATGTTTTTGGATTACAGATTTTCAAATTGCTATGAAACATAGTGATTGAACATTGGCCTCTGATCGTTCAACTAAAAATTGGGACACTACAATGAGTTCTTGATCATCCATATTAATTCACATGCTACTGAGAGGCTCCCTTTAAAGTCTTTGAAGTAGAACAGGTATTATCTCCAGATTATTAATGTTCAAGAGAGCTCACTGTGTGCCAATCCGTGGGCTTAACCTTACACAAATATTATTTTAATATCTGTTAATCCTTTAAGTTGAACGATTTTTTTCTTTTCAGCAGCAAAAATAAATTTACTCTTGTTCCTGTGATAAGGGATAACTGTTTCCCTAGACGAGGATTTGGGGAAAGGCTGATACGGTGGTGCCAGGCTACTTGTATTGTTCACGCAAAAGCCCGAGGTGAACACAATACATTGGCTTTGTATAGAGATAGAGGCTTAGGAAGTGGAAGGTGTGAAATGTCTTTCCTCAATGTTGTTTGCTCACATCCTGGAGAGGCCCACAAGGCTGATAAAGCTGAGCAATCATTCATTGGAGGGTTTGTACAGGCTTCTGTGTGGGAACACTGGAAACTCAGCATGGCAATGAAAGGATGTTAAAAGATCACCTGAGAGAAGTCAAAGAACTTTCTGAGAGCATGCCAAAGGGAACCCCTTAAGAAAAGAACTGTGGATTGTGCACAGTGGATGAAAATTCAAGACCCTTGAGTTAATTCCTGTTAAGTACATTTGCCCTTCTTTTGTTTGGTCGCCCCACCCCAGGGGCAGCAATTATTTGCACCCCAAGGTAGAAGATTTCCCACTTTCCTGAACAAGGGGTCTTTGGAGAACTTAATACAGATTTTCCTTTTACTTCCATGGCTTGAGCTCTCCCTAAGTTGTACTTCTTTATTTCAGTTATTTTGAAAATGGGAAAATAAGAGTAAAATACAAGGAGGCCTACCAAGGTTCAAGTAAAGTCAAAATAACTTACAATTGCAGTTTCTTCAACTAAAAAGCCTCCATACCTTGAAATTAAGGGCCTTTACTCTTTCCAAGCACAGCTATGGTTGGAGAAATTTGTTTGATCCCTCTGGATTACATGAGAAGTAGACAATTGAGAAGACACCTGCAGGGAATGTCAGAACCCCAAAATCAGTAATGACCCAATCTGACTCATAAGTGATAAGAAGTACGGATTGAAATCCTTTACTTACAGCAATGCCAGCTTTTCACAATCTATTCTTAAATCAGTCATTATTTGGAAAGTAAACTGGTCACCATTGTGATCTTTAAGAGAATTCTCAATATGCTTAATGGAAAGTTTGTCCTTCTAAGATGACTTAAGACAATGGGTTTTTCAAATTGCTATGAAATCTAAACGATACTTAACATGGGCTTTTGCATCTCAGTGTTAAAATCTATTTAATGAATTTTTGAAACACTGTTACAAGATTATGATTTCCTGATATTTTCTTCCCCCAAAAGTCTCAAGAATATATGACAGTCAAATTTAAACCAGTTTATATGTAATACATTATTGGGAACTCTATAATTTTACTTTTAGTATTACTATTATTATTATTATTATAGGTTGTTGTGTAATTGCTAGTATTATTTCTCTCTGCTCATAAAACAACTTACCAATAGGCAGGCTAACGGCCAATTTATGCTCAGCAAAAAAGAGGAAAAGGGTTGATTCTACAGTTTATTACCTGTTTATTTTTAGAGAAACAGAATGTAATGAAAATTTAGGGCAGCAGAGTTTTAAACGTATTTTCCTGTTGCCTTGTTGTTTGGTAAGTCTGATTAGTTTTATTTTTTTATTTAAATTCAGTTAGCCCACATCTAGTTCATCATTAGTTTCAGATGTAGTGTTCAGTGATTCATCAGTTGCCTATAACACCCAGTGCTCATCACATCAAGTGATTAGTTTTAAAATAAAACTCGTTGTAGAAGAATACAAAATCCCTTTTTATTGAGAAAAAAAAATCAGTACTTTTCATGATTTATCCAGCATGGACAAATACAGGTAAAATATAATATGTTAGGCCAATCATTGTGGTTTTTTGTTTTTTCTTGGATATTTGGGAATGCAAATAGGGGGGAAATAAAATCTAGTTATAAGATTAAGTTTATATTAAGTTTATATAACCTTGAAAATTCATTCATTCAATCAACTAAAATTTACTGAACACCTACTATGTGCCAGAGCATGATTTAATAGTGGTTTTGTCAAAACATTTGTAATTCTTCATGGCACTTTTTTTTAAGCACGTGGCACAGAAGACCCTCAATTAAAATTGAATGAATGATGAATGAATGGGCCCAAGAGAACAGTGGGTCTTTTTATGCCTTGTATGGAGTAAAATCAGTGTAGATGGCACTGTTTCCTAAAGGGTATTATTGTTTACTTAACCTTTCAGTTTTTATTTAATTTCTATTATATATTAAATATTACATACATTATACACTTTAGCCTGTATATTACCTAATCTCTATTTTATTTAATGATTTAGATTTTATTCTGAAATCAAATGAAATTATTTTATTAATGCTGAAGATGTATGGGGTAAATAGAATTAATATGCCTAGAATAGACTAAAGATGTGACTACGGGCTTTGATTATAAGTTGTTGTGTTAGGGGATATTATAGACTCATGACATATTTGAATCCACGTAAGTTAAAAGGAGGACCTATGACAAATTTTAGAAGACTTGTGAAAAGCAATTTTATGCATATTTGTATCTTATTATAATATAAGAGATGATCTTGGTTGTCATTTTAAAAAATATAACATTAATTAAATTAAGTTCAGGAAAAATAATTGAATTAACCAACATACCAACAATTTTTGAGAGACACAAAGAAATCGAAAAATATATCATTCTTCTGTGAAAAGGAAGACAGTGGTCTTGTCTGGTTATGTTCAAACTAACTCTGAGAATCATGATAATCCAATCTTAACCATACAACCCTGCCTGAATTTAAATTCTCATTTTTTTTACCCTATTTATGTGACATCTGATACGAACACTGCAATCTTTACTTTCATTCTAAGCATAATGTTCCCGGTTTCCACCATCAGGACTCCCCCCCCCCCCCCCCCCCCCCCCGTCTTCTGCTTCATACCCTTTTCTTGTCCATCTTCCCCACTCCCTCCACCTCACCATGATAATCCTTTGATCTTACTCCATCAGAACAAAGGCTTTTGAAATTCCAGGGTCCTTGTCCTGTTCAAACCTTCTGTTCTAATCTGCACTGTCAACATTTTAAAGTAGATAAAAGTGGTCAAATTCTTCCTCAGGATAGGAAGACTCAGATCAGAACTACAGCTCTTGGAGCCAAGACTTCTTTACTCCTCATGATTCCCTCTTTACAGGAGAACAGTTAGTGTTATTGTGGGAAGACTCAGGAGGAAAGACAATGATACAGCCTGTTTCTTAAAACTCGGCACCTCATCTCCTTATCTTGCACTCCACCCTTCCTGTCCTGGCTACTGTATCTGAGCTAAAGGATGTCCAGAAATGAAGTCTACGCAGCTTCTACTGCAAGAATAATATGATCAAGGATCAGGGAGGGAGAATAGGGTATTCTTTGGTAACCACTCTGTGGCATTCACAGCAGCATGATAATTAATGATTAATGAGCTCTCCTTTTACTCATGAGGATAATACTACTGGCCTAAGACTGGACATTCCCTTCAAATTATTCTTTGGAAGTGGGGAATGACTGCGCAGAGTCTTCTGCAGCTCATGGATCATTCGCTTTTTATGAAGCCAGTTGCAGGTTGGCTGCCTAGGGTAGAGCAGAGGCTGTGACCACACACCTGTACATTGAGAATCTGTATTTTTTAAACGTAAAGGAGGTAGGGATTCAATTTTTTTTTTGCTGGTTCCTTTTTTATTTCATCTTTGGAGACTCTTGGCCACTATCTTTTCTTTCTTCCTTGCTTTGATTTATTTTTCTTCCTCTCATCTTTTGAACTCATTTGTTCACTCTTCATGTCTTGACACCACCTCCTCATATATTTTCCTCACTTCATCCAAAACGGATTAAAGCTCTCATAGCATCTTTATGATCAAGTGTTGTTGCAGTAAATATTCCTTATTTGTATACATAGAATTTCCTTTCAGTGGAGTTGATCAAACAAGGTGGTCTTCAAAACTTTATATTTCACAATCAAGTCTTAAATTTTTCAGTTAATCTTGACAGACAGAAATCTCATTCCTATCTTAATACTCAATGTGAAAGTATTATATTACTAATAATTTTGCACCTGAGCATACTGTATTAGCATTGAATCACACAACTGAAGTATGAAATCCTATTAAAGCTTGTTTTCCCTTCATTACACAAAAGACAGCATTGACAGCGTATTTTGTCAACATTGAATACTGTGGACAAAAAGTACTAAATTACATTTTTAATCCATGACATCACCTGGAATAACACAGTGTTCAGAATTCGTCTAGATGTTACGGGGAAATAGTAGAATGCTGTGAACAATGTATATTAGTGAGTAACTAAGGGCTGAAGTTTCAGGTGACAGCTACAGCTAGAAAAGCTTTTCTCCTGCTGTCCATAACATAGTTATTGAAACCCTCTCTTTCAACTGCAGACCTCCCACTCTCATTTTAGCAGTCTGTGAAATTTCCTTTGCATCATTGAAATGCACTCTAAATGGGGTTTTCTTGAAGACCACCCAGAAGTTACAGCTGGTGTAAAATACAGCTGATTGGTCCAATTTGCTTTCATACTTAGTCCAGAGTGGAATGAGGCCTATGTGGCTTTACTTAAAATTGCCTCTTTCCTGTAGGTCAAAGTGGCAAGAACTGCCGAGAGATCCCTCAGATTTCTCTCTCCAAATTCTATCTAAAGTTATAACCATATAATTCATCACCCGTGCTGTAACACTTTCCAGAATAAAAAAGGGTGCTACTAATAATTATACTCTAAGCAAACTGAGTCCGTCAGGGCAAGGAACAGGGCAATGGGGAGATCCTTGAAAGATCAAGGATCATAAAGTCCTTTGCCCTCAATGAATTGACATCAGCCTACTGGCCATCACCAAGTCATTAACATTTCACTGATAACATACACTGATCCATATTGCTGTGGTTTACAGATGCTGATTATTTGTTATTAGTATATGATTGCAACCGATATTAGTCTGTGTTTCCCAAGTCATGATTTAGTTTAAAAATATATAATACAAACATTTTTCATAGATCTTAATTTCCTACTATTTTTTTCCATAGCAGAGCACTTTTTGTGCCTATGTTTAAACTCTACAAGATTAATTAAGAATAAATTCTTTCTCACTTTTTTCTCTTTTCACTTGTATATGAAGTTATGGCTAGGAAATACCATGAATTAACCATAATTTTAATAACAAGAACAAGCAGCAGCATCCCATGTCAGAGTTTGGTTTCTAAATACCATGGTGCATTAAAAGGAATAAAGACACCTTGCAGAGGGGCATTGGATGGCTCAGTCAGTTAAGCGTCTGCCTTCAGCTCAGGTCATGATCCCGGGGTCCTGTGATCCTGCATTCTTTTACATTGTACCTTCAAACACCTCTATGTTTGGTGTTCTGTTTTGTTTTGTCTTGTTTTGTTTGTTTGTTTGTTTGTTTGTTTGTTTTACAAGCCAGGGAGAATTCAGTTATTAAATGAATCAGTTTAAAATGTCAACAGAAAATTTTTCTTCCTCTTCATTGATCCTAGGCCTTTTCAAACCTCATCATCCAAAATGTATTTGCATACTTCATTTTCTGTTGTCTGGAATGAAATAACTGGACTTGAGTTTGACACTAACATAATGTAATTTTAACACAGACACAGAAAAAAAAGCCTAGAATTGTTAGCAGGACAGGAAGCTGCTTTCTTGTGACAATATTCTGCTCTATGAAAACCATAAACATTGTGCTATTGAGACATGTTAATCAATCAAATTTTTATTGAGCAAACCACATGTCAGTTGACCTGATGATGCAAGGTCTTGTGGCCTGGCCAGGGTGGGTAGGATATCACATGGTAAAGTGGCTGGTTACAGAATGTCAGAGCAAGGGTGGCATGAGAAAAGCCTCTGCATGTGGGAGGGACCAGGAGCTGCAAAGGAAGATTGATTATATACAGGGGATACTGATCTAATAATATCAATGACGACGAGAGCCAAGTTTCTCAGTGTTAGGGAAGGAAGTTACAATAAAAAAAATGAGAAATCTAGAGAGAAGCCTAGAGTTTGAATTGGAGGTATCAATATAAACTTGTGGTTTTAAATATATACATATAGATTTTAAAACAGAGATAAAAATGTGCTTATTGCGGGGTGCCTGGGTGACTCAGTTAGTTAAGCATCAGACTCTTGATTTTGGCTCGTCATGATCTCGGGGTCATAAGATCAAGCCCTGTGTTAGGCTCTACACTCAGTGTGGAGTCTGCTTAAGATTCTCTCTCTTCTTCTCCTTCTGCCCCTCCCACTACTCGAGAGCTGTCTCTCTCTTTCTCTAAGATAAATAATTTTTAAAATGTGATTATTGCACATTTTATATTTATATTTATACATAGATTCCCTAACTCTGTCCGCTGAAAGGTAACAAGAACAAGCAGCAGCATCCCATGTCAGAGTTTGGTTTCTAAATACCATGGTGCATTAAAAGGAATAAAGACACCTTGCAGAGGGGCACTGGATGGCTCAGTCAGTTAAACGTCTGCCTTCAGCTCAGGTCATGATCCCGGGGTCCTGTGATCAAGTCCCACGTTGGGCTCCCTGCTCATCGGGCAGTCTGCTTCTCCCTCTGCCTATCACTCTCCCTGCTTGTACATGCTCGCTCGCTCTCTCTGTTAAACGAATAAATAAAATCTTTAAATAAATAAATAAATAAATAAATAAATAAATAAGACCCCTTGCAGAAATGACTGATTCCTGACCACTAAAGCTGGAAAGGATCCCTCTAATGTCTGACTCCTCACGGCTAATGCAGGAATAATAACGATGGCCTACTTTGTGCTACAGATGTCTGCATACCCATTTCCCCCAAGACATGTATCATGTCCTTTAGATCTTTTAGATCTTTCTGAATGCTTTAGAGCTCAGTGCTTCTTGGACAAAATAGGTTCCCAATAAATGATAGTGGAAGGAAGGAAAGGAGAGAAGGAGGAAGAAAGGAAGGAAGGAAGGGAAGGTAGGAGGGAGGGACCGAGGGAGAGAAGGAAGGAGGGAAGGAAGGAGGGAAAGAAGGTGAGTTTTCCAGATTTATATATTTTTAAAATATATATTTAATAAAATGTGTTCAACAAAGTTCTTCTCATACATAGCATATTCCATTAGAAATAAAATATTATTGCCAAAAATATGACATACCATATTGCATGGTGCACTGAGTGTTATACACAACTAATGAATCATCGAACTTTACATCAGAAACCAGGGATGTACTGTATGGTGACTAACATAATATAATAAAAAATTTTTTAAAAAAAATATATGACATACCATAGCATGGGAAGAAAGTTTCCAACAAGTAAATTGGGCTCTGCAGATAAATCTTGAAGACTTACCTGATTGATCTCCAGTTGGGCACTATCTGTACTATCGACAAATATTTTAAGCTTCAGAGTTTTTATTTTAAGCAATAGCAAAATTTCAGTGCAATAAATAATGTATATAATTTCATGTGGGAGTCATTGTGCTAGTATTTGGTTTTGACTCCCAAATATTGGTTTATTACTTTCAATATTATATTCATATTATATTTAAATAGTATATTTAGATATTAAAATGGTAGCATTCCTAACATCTCTTGGAAAAAGTTCTAATAAGGAAGATAGATTTTGAATGTTAATTCCCACTCTATTAGTAGTATACCAGATGATCCTGAATGAATTGATTAATTTTTTTTCTTGCTTTTGGCTGGGACCATTTTGGAGTCCATTTATATGACAGTATAAGAAATAGATGAGCCCATCTTATTTATTTTTTCATAACCACATGTATATTAAGTTAGAGAGCTAAAAGGTGATAAAAAATTCTGACAAACACTGATATTCATTTTTTCTTACTCTTAAGTTCATGGATGATTTTCTAGTTATCTTAGTCTTAACCTAAGCCCCCCCCTCTTTTTCTTATTTCAACCATTTTTATTCAAAGTCTTTAAAAAGTGTATTAACATTCATGTTATCTTAGTCAATAGAATGTAATAAATACCATATCATCTTTCTTTTGATTTTGTATATTCTAGGCCATCAGGGTTATCTATCAACATCAATGATTTTATAGAGAATGACAGAGATAAAAGATGTAGGCATACACTGATCATAAAAAAGTACTGGACACATAATGAGCAAGACACATTCTAGGTTGATTTTTTAATTTTAGCTTTCGAATAGCAGCTTTGTTGATTTGATTCTTTCCCAGAAAAGACAGTTATACTCTTAAACTCCCATTCATTAAGAATTCTGGCTAGATTAAAAAAAAAAAAAAGAATTCTGGCTAGATAAAACCAGTCAATGTCTTGTTATAAAAAACTGTTAAGTATAATTACACCTGCACTATTTTAGGTACATTTCCTTAGTTTTGTTATAAGTTAAAACAACTATAATTAGGCAGTATCTATAAAGACTCTTAACCATGAATTTAACCATGGATATTTCTCAGGCTCTAAAGTAAAAAATTGTTTTTATTTTTTTTTTAAGATTTAATTTATTTATTTGAGAAAGAGAGAGCCCAAGTGGGGTAAAAGACAGAGGGAGAGAGAGAGGGAGAAGCAGACTCCCAATGATCACAGAGTCTGATGTGCAGCTCCATCCCAGGACCCTGAGATCATGACCTGAGCTGAAGTCAGATGCTTAACCCACTGAGCCACCCAGGAGTCCCAAGTAAAAAATTATTCTATTGGAAAAAACCATAGAACCAGCCAATTTCTTCAAAGAAAGTATATCTATTAGAAAATATTATGCAGCAAAGTATATGTGGCAAGCATCTAGAGCATTTCTAGGTACAATTTTTAGTATTTAGGGTATGGCATAATTTTATCCAAGTCAAGATGTAAGTAGTAAATTTATTTCTTATGTTATAGAAAAATAATGGAAAATCTCTGGTTAACATTTAGAATCAACATTCAAATACATGTTCCAATATCACTCGGTCTTCTCTGGATCGTGCTGTCTTCCTGTTATGTATGCATGGCTCAGTTCGATCTCAAAAGGTCTTGAAATCAAGGACTTCTGCACACCAAAGAAGCAAAACTGGGCCTTTGATCACAAGTATTCACACTCACAACAGGGAGAGACTAAAAGAGAAGGGTCACACAGCTGCAGAGGGAAGAGATTTTTAAAATTACAAAAAGCTGTTGAAGAAATTGAAATAAAACCACCTGATTCTGGTTTTTAGGCTCACGGTTATCATTCTAAGATCAGTAGTGAAAAATTTTGAACTGAAGGGATTTTTAATGCATTTTTATTAACTCATGTTGAACCAACCACCCGGGAGAAAATCCTCAGAATGATCTCCTTTCCTGCTTGCCCAGGAAATACCTGGGTTGAAGAAAAATCGACTTCATCAATAAACATATGCATGCATGTGCCAACATAAAGGTGGCAAACTATTAGATTCTCTCAAATCTGTACAAAAACAACAACGTTAGCGGCATACTGAGCTTCCTAGCGGTCTGAGTTTTACTGACAAGAAGTTATGATTTGTGTTACCAAAAACTGTCAGCTCCTAATTCGGACGAAGCTGAGATGAATTATACATAGGTCATTAGAAGCGGTGTGGTCTACAGTGAAAGGGATCTCAACAAAATTCAACCACTGACATGCTGAGTGCTTTGAATAAATCAATCATTAGCCATCAGCCTCAGTTTAAGCATTCAAAAATGGGGGTATACAGAGAACTAATTATGAATGTATGCCTGTAAATTATTTTAAACTTCTTTTAGTAAAAACATCAAAGAGAAAATATCCCTGTTCGCCTATAGTCACCATTATTTAATTTTCTTTTGGATTAAGGTATGTTTCTCCTACATTTTTACTGGCTCCCTGAGTCACTGTTGCCCAGCTGTTCCTGACTGATTTATTTTCTAAATGATCACTTCTAATGATTTTTTGGTCATCTCTTATAGGATATTGTGTATCATCTCCTACCTAGAAAAGTATCAAAAAAAAATAGGGGGTTGGTGAGTGGGGCAGAGGAGGAGGTAGTCTGCATCATTATAACATTTATATCAGGCAGCAGGGAAGTCTCAGTTAAGGAGGGCACAATTACTTCTCTTTACAGGAAATCTAGGGCTGGGACTAGGAACAGAAAAAAATGACACAAGACACTGTTTCACCATGAGACGGACTATGATAGATAGCTCCATTAAGAATCCAAATGGCCAAGTATTACAAGTATCACTTGTCAAAAGCAATGGTACTGGGAATAATACCAGGAATTCCAGACTCACATGGACCCAAGTATCTTACAAACACATTCTACTGGAATAGAGAAGTGCAACTAAGAATAAATGTGATCTGTTCTAGAAAAATGCATCATCTCCCCTGGGAAAGCAGCTCAAAAGACATACTTGTTGTTGTTTAAATCTATCATAACCAAAAGCTCCATCTTGCCTATATCATCAAGCAAAATAAGGCTTTTGTATGATACAGGCTTCATATGAAGGACTATAGCTAAGACTGCAACAATACAAGCCCACTATACATGAAAGGTGAGCTCGTTCCTATATTCCCAACTCCTCTTCCTCAGTAAGCTTTGAGGGAACATTTTATGAAGGGAGAGAGACCATTAGAATTGACGTTGCTGAAGAGACTCCAGTAGCAAACTCTATTAAAAATCAAACCATAAGCAGGGAAACTTAGTCTGAGCCACAGAAGAAAAATAAGACAACTAAAATTTTCATAAACTGAAGTCTGCTTGTCTTGGACGTTTTTCAAATGGAAAACATTATATTAAATCTTAAGTTATTTGTTCAAGGTTGATACTTTACATTTTGAATTTACATCACCAGCATTTCATAATATCAAAGCAAGTCTGTTTAACCTTTTCTTCCCTCATCCTTCTACCAACATAAAAGCTGAAGAGGAAAAGCCAATCTGGCCAACTATAGGTAACTTAATTTATTCTAGTCCACGTTTCAATATGAAATGTCAGGACTGTGGAGAGAGAGGGGAGTGGGGAAAGAGAAGATCCAAAAATGAAGAGTAAATAGTGTCTACCTATTGGGGGTCTGGTCCAGAATGACCAGCAGCTGACCATTAAAGCTGCCACCCATAATTGCAAATAGGGAAGTCGCCCAATTCTGAGCACTCTCATCATAGCAAAAGCCCATGGAACGCCGGCTGCCATTGTTTTGGCCCAGGAAGGATTGTTTCTTCTCCCGCCAGGCCCACCCCTCCCATTTGCTTTCCCCAGTTATTTTTCAAGCCAACCAGCCCTCCTGACAACTCTCCGTGCTGTACCTGAGATGTAGTCCTTTTGAGGTTTCCTCCCTAACTTCTTTATGCTTCAGTGAGAAAAACTAAAAGGTACTAGATGTTAGAAGACATTTTCTTCTGTCATTGTTGTTTTTACTGTTACTATTCTAAAGGAATTCAAAAGAGATTCTAAGGCAGGGAATCCACACGCAGCCATGTGGCTTAGACTGCACACCACACAATACCATACAACTCCACAGGATGACGTTCCTGTGAACTAGGAGGTCAACGGTGTCTCCAGAAGTTATAAAACGCAGTGGCTCTGTTCTGTGGGCCTATTACAGTACCAAGAGCTTAACAATCCAATAAACCTGGTTCTCTCTTCTCAAATATCTTCCTAGCATTCTTCTGAAAAAGTTGCATAAATCGTTCTTTTATTTTCAAGTTATACAGAGAACCTCTGTAGCATACAATTTCCATATTCTCCCATGATACATTATTAAAAGAATTAAGAAGGAGAAAATCTTAAATATCTAATTTTCTTTACCGAAAGAAGATTTCAAAAAGAAGGAAAGGTATTTAGTTTTGGTTTTTTGCTGCTGTATTCACCAGAGCTCGAAAAGAGCACTCTTTATTTTAACGTGCAAATGTTTAAACTGCATTTTCTGAAAAGAACATTTTAATTCTGTCTTCACCACGTTATTATGTCGAGTGGCAATTTTAATTCATCAAGTTAAATAATTTTAGATTTAAATGGTTCTATTTACATCTACTAACCTTAAAAGGACAAGAAAACGATGAAATTTTATTGGATTTAGTTTGCCTTTTTCCCAATCATTACATGTAGGTCAATTGTTTACAAATGCTGTTGTAAATCTAAAAATATCGATCTTAATGATGGTCTCCTATTATATTTGAGAAAGTAAGGCTCTTGGGAATGATGTATCTCCTTTTCCTTGTCCCCTAAGCAGCACTGCAGAGAAGAAGAAATTTGCAAATATATAAAAAAATCTCACCAATACCCCCCCAAGTTGAAGGATGTGTTCTGGTGAGGACGAAAGCATGACAAGGCAGAAGATATAGAATGTCCTTCTAGATTTGAGACCCTTTTCCCCACAACAGAGAGATCATAACACATCAAAAGCCAAAAGAACTCTCTACATCACCAATTTGTTTTTCATTCACTTAAAATTAAGCATGGAAGACTCATGTGCTGACTTACCAAAAATAATTGAACCCACTGCACATGTTTAGCAAAATTGAATCAGAAAAGGGAAAAATCAAACACACACTAAAAGGTTGATCAACCTGATGAAAGAAAATTAGAAAGCCTATGTGAAGGTCATCCACTTTGTTGCAATTAAATAGTACCAGAATTACCTGGAGGAATTCTTAAAAGTGACTTGTACTTTCACCTCCACAGACAAAAGAAGCAAGGCAGAGGGACAACTAGAAAGAGAGAAATGGATGAGAGCTGCCAGAGATGAAGTCTTAGCAGAACAGAATCTGGAAGCCAAGGACATTTTCCAAGAGGTAGGGATAAACATCTGAGGCCAATGATCTCAATTGAGTTCATCGAAGGGTTCTTCAGATATAACCCATGGCCTAGTACATTCCCCTTACCCAGGATCTTCTGCTGGGTTTCTCTTGCCCCACTCTTCAGTCCATTGGACTGGGTTTTGAGAAAACTCAAGTCTGGCTGTCTTCTTCATGTGCCCATTTGGCCTGCAGGAAGACTCGAATGTTTGACTCCCACCAAATTATGGAGTACAGCTTAACCAACTGCTTGCTCGCCAATCCTTGCCTCACCAGCAGAGGAAACATGCCAGCCTGATTCCTGCCTTCAGTGTTTTCCAAACAAGAGGTCCGCACAAGTCTCCTCATTTTGCAAACAAATTTAATTTTCTGGATGGTTCTTTTGAGTTCTCCCTCACTTGGCTCGGGGAAGAGGGAATGAACAAACTTCTCCCATCCTCTCTTTTCCTTCCCATGAGTGAGAGGAAAAGAAATGCCATAGTATTCTCCACCCTAAAAATTCTCTTTAGAGAACTCACTTGATTAATCTCTAGCCCTTTTTAATATAGTCTAGAGTTGAGCGATATTCACAGATCTATCCAGTCACCTGCTAAGCACGTGCTGCGGAGATGTATCTCAGACTTCTATTCAGATCATGAAGTACTCATCATCCACTGGCCTCAACTTTGAGATTTAGCCAATTTTCTGAACTATCAGGATATCCTATTTACTATCTTATTTACTTTATGTTACCTAGTATTTGAAATATTCTGTTTGTAACATTTGTTTGGGGTCACATATTTTAGGTTGGTCTAACTCACGTTTACTAAACTAGACTGCCTTGCTTTTCTTCAAAGGTTGGAAAAAGTGAATTATCTACCTATACTTTATTCTCACGGAGGGGCCATGATTTGATTCTTTTGGTTCAATGGTTCACTGAAATGTCAAACAAGAAATTCTCTCTTTTTCTTAGTCAAAACAACCAATTGTTGCTGCACTTTATTTTTATGTCATGTAAATTGAATCTTCTTCCATAATTCCAGATTTTCTTTTAAGATACCAAAAAGCGGTGGGATATGGTTAGGTCTATTAAATGTATCGTTGGAGTGCCATGCTTTCCTTTCAAAATCAAACAAAAGGGTCGGCCCTTCTGTCTGGAACACAGTATGATGCTCATAGCCACAGACTCGCAGATTATTTCAGAGGCAAAAAGTAAGAAGCATATTATTGTAGGGAGAACTCGGGCTCTATGCTGTGTGACTTTTGGCAAGGCACTCAATTTCTCTAGACCTTACTTTCTAAAATATACAGCAGATATGTCAGATGCCTCTCAAAACCCATGTTTCCTTCTTCTTTCTAGGTACACAACTATACTACATTTCCTAGCCTCCTTTGCAATTAAATGTGACCACGTGACTGAATCATAATCAATAAAATGTGAACACAAGTGATAGGTGCCTTGGAAGACTATCCCCTAAAAACGTCCCAGATACAATCCTCTATGTTCTCTTTTCTGGTTGGCTAGAAAGTAATGATCCTCAGGCAGACTTTGACAGGCCTGCTTATTGGACACAAACCTTTATGCCTTCTCAGAATGTCTGATTGTCTCATTCTTTCCAAAAATAACAATCCTCGCCTGGACCACTCTGTAGCTGCCTTTACTGGTACCACTGATAAGCTCTTCAAGCTAGCTGGAGCTCTGGGTGAATCCCCATGGCTGCATGGCCCTATGGTCCACTCATGCTCCTTATCACTAGGTCATCCTCTCCACTTTTACATGGAAAGCAGATCTATGCAGTCACTGAGTCTTTAGTGCCTGGCTTCCTAGATGGTCACTACAGGGCAGACCACGCAACCTAGAAGTACTAAGGAATTAGAGCCCTATAGCATGAAACTTGACCCCTGAGAAACATGAAATAGAAAGACCAACCTTGGTTGGAGAAATGGCTCCACATTTAGAGAAGCCCTCTCTGCTAATGTCTTTTTCTTCTAGCATGTGTTGAAGAAAATGTCCAAAGAAGGATTTTCGTCTCTCCACTGCTTTCCCTCTCCTGAACCCAGCTGCCTTATTCCTTTTCTACTTATCCATATTGTATTCAATGTACTTCTTTACATAAATATATTTTACTTATATGTATATATATTTCCAGAGTCCCACCTTTCTTATATGGGCTACTTCTATCCCAGAGTGGCGATATTCTAACCCATGTATATTTTAGGGAGAAATTTTACTTCGTGGAGGCAAGTATTATATATTATTTTTCATGAGTTAGCTCTTTCTCTATGGTTCAAGGGTTAGTTTGGTTAGCAGTAAATGAGGGAGAATATATTTTTATTAATACTCAAACTATTTGAAGTAGGAAGAGTGTGAGGAAAACTCTAGGTCAATAGCTTTTAAAAACATGACCTTTAAAAGAACAGAAATTTCCCCTGTTGTGAGAGAGGGATGAATTTAGTCAAAAAGAACAAGGACATAGATAACAGTGCTACTCATTTGATTCTGCAAAGAAGTGACTGAACTTTCCAAAAAGTCTCCACGCAGATTTGATTGCTCACAGGTGTGGTACACTTTGCTTTCTTCCTCGGCCCTCTTTATGCCAAGCTTCTATGCTTCTTTTGTGTCCAAATTCAGCAACCATCTCAACTTTCTAAGTATATCATTTTCAACAAATAATTAAATTGTTTGAGTTTCAACCTTTCACAGTAAAATGTGAATGTTATTTACTTCCATAGGTTGTTCAGAGGATCAAAGATAATAATGTGCTAACATATGATCTGTCAGATGGAAGATACTCAGTAGAGTATATTAGGTCCCTCCCTTTCCAGGATCTTCATCTCTCTATAGATAAGTGAAACTGTGAGTCTACGCTAAGCATGATCAGTAAAGATAGATCATCTCTGACCACAAGTGAGAAACTATTCTTGACATTTGTGTGTGAGGGTCCTGAGGCAGGAAAGATGCCTACTAGCTGAGTAAATGGACTGCTTACAAATGTCTGCTTTGATTAAGGCCAGTCCTTTTCCTAGGAAATCAAATCCTGCATTAATGGGTTTGCCTTCTTTCTCCATCACACAGGGAAGTATAGCATCTTGCCTGGAAGTTTCTCTATTCCTTTAAATCACTGCAGATTTCTGCATTTCTCTTTCAAAGACAAAACAGAATGCATTAAGTCAAGCAAATAGAAAATAAACTGTACCACAAGATGCTTCCTCTTCATTGACAACTGCATGGTGATTGAAATAAAACAGGGAGGTAGACAATTTAGTCAAGTGATATGAGTGTGATTAATGTTTGAAGAGATTTCTAACCAAGTCAGAGCATGTACTTTACTATTGGTTAACAGATCCTAGGGCACTTGGGTCAGTTAGTTTTGACAGGCTCCAACCAGAATCCTTAAAAATAAACAAAAACCAACTTCCTAGGCTAGAAACAAAGGAGTTGGGTAAATAATAAGGTAAAGGAGTTAATCATTTTTGTCTTGTATATTTTATATCAATTTCTATCTCTGATTAAGCTCATTTCTCATAGATATGTGACACAGTGTCTCCATATATATATTTCCATCTCCACCTGTAAAATGGGATCATAGAGTCGTATTACTGAAAGGAGCCTCCAAAAATTCTACAGTGTGTGATTCTTTCTCCCAACAGGCGGAAAAGTCCTAAATCAATTAGTATCTAACCTCTTCAATTAGCTAATGCCCTTCATTGATCACCTACTCTAGTATCTAATAATCCAAATAGTGGTAAAAAAAAACAAAAAAATAAACAAGGTTTGGGGTTTTTTAATGTATATATTGTGTCCTTTTTCATTTGGGTAATTTCAACAAACACTTAGTGCTTACATTTCTTCCCATGTGCAGACAAGAATATTAGGAGCCACATGTAGTTTATTCATGGTGCTAGTGGGACCACATTTGTAAAATCAAGCTCCCAAAAGGTCCAGTTAATATAAATCTATTATCTGGTCACAGAGTGCTTACTGAATCCTGGCACTACAAAATGAAAGATATCCTTTCCTAGGAGAAGAGGAAAACCAAGCAAGAGATTATGGCTCCATTAGACAGAAGAATCAGGCATGAACCCTACGAAAATAAGCAAGTACCCTCTCAGTAAAAGACACAAGTCATCTACCAACTATCATTCCATCAAGTTCTCCCCCTCCACACACCTGATAGAGAAATTCTGATCACTAATTAGGTGCCTATAATTCTGAGCCTTTTAAAGCTTTATTCAGATTAAAATTTCTTTGAATTACTGCCACGTTCTAACAGTGGAGTATGTGGCAGGACCTAGAACTTCATTTCTAACCCTATTCAATTGTCTTATTCTTATGCTGACACCATTGAAACAGAGGCTTTATGATATCCTTCCTTACAGCTTACCCTAATGAATACCACATACAAATACTTTTTTAAAAATAGCAGTGTTCTCTGTTGCTGCAAATAATTTTTATATTGGGTGAACCTTGTCTGCCCAAGAATAATAAAAGGGAAGAAGAAAAAGAGGGGCCAGATAGTTGATAGACTCTGGTTGCCAAAGTTTTAAAAATACGATTCTTTCTCTGGAGGCAGATACCTAATACTATAGTTCCATCACTAATGTCTTTAAAGTGTTATTTTTTATGTGAATGTTATATTTCTGATCCAGTCAATGTAGTCTGAATTGTGGAGTTAGATAACTATTTGACTTACTTTGAAATTGAGGGTGCAAGGGAATAATCTTGAGCAATTGCAAATTTTTATAGATAGTTAGTGATTACTGTAGTTTCATAAATGTTTTTAAGTGCTCAATTTTAAAAAGCAATTGAGACTTTGGGGAATAGAGAGTAAAACTAATTTTAATGTATCGAATTACTCCCAATTTTTCTACAATTTTTACTTAGTTGAAAGTTTACTTAGTTAGTCATAAGTCTGTAAACTTCTGAGCTTTAAATTTTTAGAAAGTTATTCCATTAATTTTCTGGGAAAATGCACATTTTCCACCATAGCAAAACCTCTGAAAGAAGCAAAGTTGCTGAGCTGGTCCTATGTTCTCTGACTGGGTTGTAAGTAGAAGTATATCATTAAAGATCATGTTCTATCTTTTTCTTTTCATTTGGAATATTAAGAACACAACTGAAGATTTTGCTCTAACTGCCGAGTCCTAAGCTCATGTTGACACCTGTCAAATTAAAATGTAGGCAATCATCATTATTTATGGAATCTGTACTTGTTCATTTGCCTAGTCACTAAAATTTATTTGTAAGCCCAAAATCAATACTTGCTGTGCTTTTGAGGTCACTCAGAGACATGTGCAGAGCAGTAAAAAAAAACTGAGTCATCTGATGGCCACATTCCTAACTGAAGTTGACCAAGGTGACACTCCGCCTTCTTGTTTCAGCTCTCATACTATGAACAAGTGTTCTTTCTGTGGTCTGTTTAGTGCCACATGTGTTTCACATTTTTGTGCTTTCCGTTGGTCATTTCACTATTTAAAATAGCCCCCAAGTAAAGTAATACAGTTCTGTCCAGTGTTTCTAAGCACAGGAAGGCTTGGTATGCTTCACACAGAACGTATGTGTGTGAGATAAACTTCTTTCCATGTTCCATGTGGAGAACTCAAGGCTACGTGAGTGTTATGTGTTAACAGTACGTTAAATAAGGTGTCTCTAAACAAAAACACACATAAAAGAAGGTGTGTATTGGTCAATCATAACATTGATCAATGTTGTGATCAGAGGCTCACAAGGACCTAACTCTGTTTTCCCTTAGTTCACTGTTCATTAATTTAGTGTTTGTGGCAACTTTAGAGAATATCCCTACTGCAAACAATGAGAATCTTCTGTAAGTACTTGTGGTCAGAATTAGTCTATGAATGGTCAGATGACAGGTACAAGATGCCTTCAGTGGATCTTTAACCTTCTCCCACTCAACCAAGAGCTCTGCTAGCTTTACCTTTATCCCTACCTCATTTTTTGAGCATTTGTTAACTTGGGGTCTCCTAATTGAAATCTGAAGCCTCCTTGGGATTTCTATAAATAACCAAGTATATGTTTTCTTGTTCACCTCTGGGGCTCATTCCACTGGTTCTGAGGATTCCATTCAATCTATGGACTGCCTCACCAGGCTATTTCCATTAAAAATTATAAATACACAAAAATCTCATATAAGCCATTGAGGAGATTAGTGATATTGCTCAAGTTTGGGGGGTGTGGAACAAGACAGCATCACAGTTTAGGAGACAAGCAACTTTTCAATAAGCAATATGCATTCTTATTCTTGAGATGTCCTTTAGCTGTACCACCACTGGAGAACTTTCAGACCTTAGTCCTCCTCCATCATTTCTTACTGTCACAGAACCATATTCTATATTTATTTCCTCTCAGGAGCACAATAAAAAAATGTATTTTATTTTCTCCTATAGAGAAGTTTACTCTCCCATTCTTTTGTCCTGGAGCAATATGATAGGTCCTACCTTAAGGGTTTCATCATCTATACCAATGGCTTATCAAGGTCTTTTTATGAACCAAAAGTAAAAGTTTTCTCCCTAATAGGAATTCTGTTGCCAGCTGTGGGATATGAGACTTAGAAAGGTTTGTACCTTTTCAGTACCATAGAGCCAGTACCAGCAGAGCCAAGATTGTAGCACACACACTGGAACTCCACAGACTGTTCTCTTACCCCAAAATCCTAATGTGTCCTCTTCACAAATACTAGCTCTTCTTCCCCTTGATATCTTACCTTACATGTAAATACTCACTAACTCCATCTTCTACACCTTAATTCTAAAGTCAGGAGGCCTGGCTTCATACAAGCAAGACTATATCATCTGGCTTAAGCAAAAAAACAGAAAGGAAAACTTAATGTATTTTCTGGTAGACATAGAAAAGAAACAAGCAAAAGAATACATAGAGGCATTGTTGTATGTAGTAGAGAAGATAGAAGAACCTTCATTGACTTCAGGGTCAAACTTGTGTAGTGGGATCATGCTTTGTAAACACCGTCTACTCAAAACACACTGCAACAATGGGTGAACTATTTTTTAAGAGGGGGGAGGGGCAGAGGGAGAGGGAGAGAGAGAATCTTAAGCAGGCTTCATGCCCAGCAAGGAGCCCGACATGGGGCTCAGTCCTACAACACTTCGATCGTGACCTGAGCCAAAATCAAGAATCAGGTGCTTAATGGACTGAGCCACCCAGGTGCCCCTAATTATGGTAAAATATTAAGAGAAAACAAAAAAGATGCATTCAGATTCATATAAAAGATAATATCCGTACTATCCAGAGAGTAGATAGGGCCTGAAGTGTCAAGTGTGTTGCCATCCAGGTCAGAAGGGAGCAGTGGCCCCTGGGAAGTTGACTCCTGTGGAGGAAGGGATGCTGAAGTTGTTTCATGCAAGATGGGGACAGTAGTGTCACTGCTTAACATCAGGGCCTTATGTGAGTTCTCTCACATGTAAAAGGAAGCTGAGAAAAAAGGTCCAGACTTGCTGATGGGGACTTTAGCTTTATCAGTAATAGTGAACCTAAGGAAAAAAACAACCTTGGTGCTAAAAGCTAAGCTAAACTTCTTACTGGGTCTTCCATACTCATACATATCAGGGGAGCAGATTATAAATCCTAGTTTTTGATTGGGGGCCCAGAGAACTAAGTAGAGGCAACCATAAAACAGGTCAATAGTACAGGAGGATAGAGAACACAAAAAAAACAAACAAAAGCATTCAAAATAAGCCTGCAAATTCTAAAAGAGAGAGAGAGAAAGAGAGAGAAGCTGAAAACAAAACAAAAACCATGAGGAAAATAGATTACCCTGGAGGTGGAATTTATTTTATAAAACATAAGAATGAGCTTGAAATACTGCATGGAGGATTTCAAAAGGAAATGAAGGTACAACATCCATTTAGAAATAACAAGACATCATGAAACCAATATAGGCAGAAAGGATATAAGATCAAGTTGATATTAAAAAGATTACATGGGTATGTAAGCTCCTACCACACCTTACTTTCTTGCAAATAACAACCATAAACTCTGAATAAAATACAGAAAGCAACAATCTGAAGGCACCATAGAGACAACAAAAGCAAGGTTTGAGATCCCAATTTTTTTGGTACAGCTTTTAGCCAAAAAAACAAGTAGAAGTTGATGCTGTACAACGTGGCTAAGATTCCAATAGGAAAAAACACAATCTTTTTCACCTGTAGAACCAAAGGACAGAGTTCAAAGAAATAACAAACAGTGGAAAGTTGGGAGGAGGATAATTCTGTGAAAAAGAAACCAGACAAGGAAATCCCCAAATTTTGTATATACTCTGCACAAATATCTGCCTAATTCCTGATTAGGAATTGCACAGACTCCACTAAAGATAGAAGAACTCAAATAAGAGTTGAGCTGCTTCCCAATAGCCAGTTTGGATTTTTGAATCCAACCAAATTAATGTCTGCTAAAATACAAAAGTCAACACTCTTTTCAGGAATATAACGGAGTTTCCACAACATAACATTTCACAATATCTAGGGTAAAATCTAAAATTAACTCAACCAGGAAAATATTATCCATTTTCAAGAGAAAAGTATAGTAAACAGTGACTAGTCCTTGATGATCATAAATTGGAAGTGGCAGACAAGGATTTTAAAGCAGCTATTATTACTATGCTCAAGCACATAAAAGAAAATGTGTACAGAATAAATAAATTTCAGCAAATATATTAAAAGATGAAAATTCTAGAACTGAAAAATATCTAAAATTTTATAAATATATTTGAATGGATTTCATAGCAGAATGCAGATGACAGAAGCAAGTCAATAAACTTGAAACTAGGTCAACAGAAATAATTCAATATGGAGAACAAAAGATACAAAATTGAAAAAAATATAAACAAAAACAAAAACACAACATAGAAAAAATAGAACTTCATGGACTTGTTAGACAATATGAAAAGGCCTGATATATACAGAACTGTAGTCACAGCAACAGACAAGAAAATAAAACAGAAAAAAAAAATTTGAATAAGAATATTGAAAATATTCAAAGTTTGATAAAAATTTAAAATTATAGGTTTAGAAGTCTCAAAGATCCCCAAGCAGGAGAAGAAAACTATGTGTGAGTACATGATAGTCAAACTGCTGAAAACCAAAGATGACAAGTAAATTTTGAAAGCAGCCAGAGGAAAATGACACATTACACTTAGGGCAACAATGATTAGAGCTGCCATTAACTTATTAAAGCTTCTGATAGCTGGGAGACGGTGGAACAATATCTTTAAAAGCTGGGGGGAAACATACCTGTCAACTCAGTATACCATATCTAGTGACAGTGTTCCCAAATATGAAGGCAAAACAAGGACATTTTTATATAAAAGAAAAAAAATGAAAAATACGTATTACCAGCAGGCCTGTACTACAAGAAATAATAAAAGAAGTTCTTCAGGTAGAAGAGAAATGATAGCAGATAGAAACTTAAATCTTCAGGTAGGAATGAAGAATATAAGAAATGGTAAATATCTGGGTAAATATAAGAGTAGTATTTCTTTTTAATATCTTTGAAACTCAGGATTATTTAAAGCAAAAATTACAGTAATGTCTTGTCAGTTTCAAAAGTATAATGAAACATATGACAACTGTAGAATACACAACAGGGGTAAATAGACCTATACTATTGAAAGCTTTGTTCATTCCATGTGAAGTGGTATAATATTAACTCTGAGGAGATTGTGAAAAGTTAAGGATATAATTATAGAGCACCCATTAAAAGAAATAATGCAAAATTACAAATGTAAAAAATACATAAATTAAAATGGAATTCTAAAAATATTCAAATGATCCCATTTAAGGCAGAAAAGAAGGGACAGAGAAACAAACAAACAAAAAACCCAGAAGGAACCAACAAAAAACAAATAACAAAATGGCAGATCTAATCTACCATAACAATTTCATTAATTATTAATGTACTAAACACTCCAATTAAAAGACAGGGATTTTCAGAATGGATTAAAAAATCATAGGCAATCTAAAGGGATGCACGTTATACTAAAAAATAAAGATAAAAAGTAACCTGTAAAAATGGAAATGAAAGTAAATGAATGGAAAAAGATGTACTGTGCAAATAGTATGCCTAAGAAGGCTGAAGTGTCTATAGTATCAGATAAAAGAAAAACAAGAAAAAGACTATTACAAGAGCTAAAGAGGAAAGGAAATTTCATGATGATAAAGGGCTTAATTCATTAGAAGACACAATAACAGTCCTTCAAAATATATAAAGCAAAAATTGACAGACTGGAAAGGAGAAATAGAAAATCTTAGTTGGAGATTTTAATACCCTTCTTAGTCATTGCTATACCAACTAAACAGAAAAAAATAAAATATCAATTTAGAATTTTTTACATAGTTTAAACCAACAGTTAGCAGTGAAAGTAACAAAAAAAGTTTTTGGACATTCAAAGACTCTGAGAGCTTACCATCCTGCACCTGTGCTAAAAGAACTATTAAAAGATACACATAACCAAAAGAAATACAAACCACAGATGTTGATAAAATGTCAGCTATTTTAATAATATTAAAATAAAAATACCAAATCTGTAGGGTTAAAATGGTAAAAATAAAAATCTAAATAGGAATAAAATTGTAGAAGGATTTCCAATGCATGCTTAGAGCATATTAATACTTTTTCATGGTTAGGTAAAGGATACAAATACTGACTAATGGAAGCCCTGTTTAGGAGAAGTTATAATTAAAAATCTATCTGGACATTTTAAGAGTAACACTAAAACAATAAAAACAGAAGTTATAGCTTTTGAATGATTAAAAAAAAAGAAAATTTCATCAATTTAAAAGAAAGCAAGGAAGGTGAAAAGAAAAAGAACAATAACCACAAAGCACAAAATTAAGGTAGTAGAAATAAGCCCAATACATGAATTGCCACCAGAAAAACTGCAATAGTTCTAATTATGCCAATTATCAATTGATTTTCCTTTAATTCCAAGTTATACTCTGCTTTCAAAAAATCTAACTAAAACAAAGAATAAACTGAGGGTTGTTGGAGGGGAGGTGGATGAGGGGATAATCACTAATTTCTACTCCAGAAACTAATACTACACTACATGTGAACTAATTTGAATTTAAATAAAATTTTGAAAAAAACAAAACAAAACAAAATACTAGTCTTGTAAAAAGCTTGAGTAACAATATCAACATCAGGCAAAATAAAGTCAAAAGTCATTAACCAAGATGAAGAAACCTATACAATAATAAAAGAAATAATCCACCAAGAAGAAGTAATATTAATGAATTGTATGCACCTAATAGCATAAGTATGAATATAAAAAGCAAAAACTTTTAATTACCTTTATTACAAACATACATCAGGAAGAACTTCTTTCTACTGCTTTCTGGGGAGCTGACTAATTAAGAGATTTCAGGTCAATCAGTCAAACTCTGCTCCCTCTTTGTGAAATGGTGGTGTTCATGCTTGTCTTACTAAACTCAATGCTTTTGTTTTAACTAGATAACTCTTACTAGACAAGTATATACTGACATACATATGTAAGTATGCGTATGTGTATGTATATTTATACATATAGATACTAACAGACACAGAGTGAGAAGAAAAGAAGAAAAACAAAAGATCCCCCACAAAAAAATCAGTCATCATCAGGCACAGAGGCCTACAGGCAAAAAGGAAATGGATCAATGAGGGGATAAATGAGGAAGAAGGAAAAGGAACCATAAAAGGAGAGAAAGAAGAAGAAAGAAAGAAAGAAAGAAAGAAAGAAAGAAAGAAAGAAAGAAAGAAAGAAAGAAGGAAGGAAGGAAGGAAGGAAGGAAGGAAGGAAGGAAGGAAGGAAGGAAGGAAAGAAAGAAAGAAAGAAAGAAAGAAAGAAAGAAAGAAAGAAAGAAGAAAGAAAGAGAAAGAAAGAAAGAAAAGAAAGAAAGAAAGAAAGAAAGAAAGAAAGAAAGAAAGAAAGAAAGAAAGAAAGAAAAAAAAAAGAAAGAAAGAAAGAAAGCTAATCACAAAGATCTGGATCCAGGGAGCTACAAATAATAATTAAAATAAACAGAAAATACATTTCCTTTGGGAACTTACATTATTTAAGTCATATAGTAAATAAGTCACATCCATGACTATTTCATAAGTGAACATGGTTATTAACATTAAAGCAGACAAAATCATTGGCTGTAAAGTGTCTCCTGAAGTCTCTTTAAAAAAGATAGGTAGGTAGGTAGGTAGGTAGATAGATAGATAGATAGATAGATAGATAGATGATTGGATTTCATCAGGAGGTCATGTCAAGATATTTGCTTTGATGGAAGCTTTTTAAATTTTTTTAGTTTTTATTTTTTCCAGTTTTTTAAAATTTAAATTCAATTAATTAACATATAGTATATTATTAGTTTCAGGGGTAGAGTTCCTGATTCATCAGTTTTGTATAATACCCAGTGTTCATTACATCACAAGCCCTTCTAAATGTCCATCACCCAGTTACCCCATCCCCCTACCTGCCTCCCCTCCAGCAACCTTCAGTTTGTTTCCTATGATTAAGAGTTTCTTATGGCTTGTCTCCCTCTCTGGTTTTGTCTTGTTTTATTTTTCCTTCCCTTCCCCTATGATTCTCTGTTTTGTTTCTTAAATTCTATGTATGAGTGAGATCATATAATTGTCTTTCTCTGATTGACTTATTTCACTTAGCACAATACCCTCTAGTTCCGTCCATGTCATTGCAAATGGCAAGATTTCATTTTGTGATGGATGTGTATTATTCATAGTTTGGCTATTGTGGACATTGCTGCTATAAACATTGGGGTGCAGGTGCCCCTTCAGATCACTACATTTGTATCTTTGGGGTAAATAACTAGTTCTGCAATTGTTGGGTCATAGGGTAGCTCTATTTTCAACTTTTTGAGGAACCTCCATACTATTTTCCAGAGTGGCTATACCAGCTTGCATTCCCACCGACAGTGTAGGAGGGTTCCCTTTTCTCTGCATCCTCACCAACATCTGTCATTTCCCGAGTTATTAATTTTAGCCATTCTGACCAGTGTGAGGTGGTGTCTCATTTTGGTTTGGATTTGTATTTCCCTGATGCTGAGAGATGTGGAGTATTTTTTCATGTATCTGTTGGCCATTTGCATGTCTTCTTTGCAGAAATGTCTGTTCATGTCTTCTGCTCATTTCTTGACTGGATTATTTGTTCTTTGGGTATGAGTTTGAGAAGTTCTTTAGAGATTTTGGATACTAGCCCTTTATCTGATAAGACATTTGCAAATATCTTCTCCCATTCTGTCAGTTCTCTTTTGGTTTCGTCAACTGTTTCCTTTGCTGTGCAAAAGATTTTTATCCTGATGAAGTCCCAATAGCTCATTTTTGCCTTTGTTTCCCTTGCCTTTGAAGACACATCTAGCAAGAAGTTGCTGCAGCCAAGATCACAGAGGTTGCTGCCTGTATTCTCTTCTTGTATTTTGCTGGATTCTTATCTCACATTTAGGTCTTTCATCCATTTTGAGTGTATTTTTGTATGTGGTGTAAGAAAATGGTCCAGTTTCATTCTTCTGCTTGTGGCTGTCCAATTATCCCAACACCATTTGTTGAAGAGACTTTTTTCTATTGGATATTCTTTCCTGCCTTGTCAAAGATTAGTTGAGCATAGAGTTGAGTGTCCGTTTCTGGGGTCTCTATTGTGTTCCATTGATCTATGTGTCTGTTTTTGTGCTAATACCATGCTGTCTTGATGATCACAGCTTTGTGATATAGCTTGAAGTCAGACATTGTGATGCTCCCAGCTTTGGCTTTCTTTTTCAACATTCTCCTGGTGATTCGAGGTCTTTTCTGGTGCCATACAAATTCTAGGATTGTTTGTTCCAGCTCTGTGAAAAATACTGATGGTATTTTGATAGGGATTGCATTGAAAATGTAGATTGCTCTGGGCAGCATAGACATTTTAACAATGTGTATTCTTCCAATCCGCGAGCATGGAATGTTTTTCCATCTTTTTGTGTCTTCCTCAATTTCTTTCAGAAGTGTTTTGCAGTTTCTAGAGTATAGCTCCTTTACCTCTTTGGTTGGGTTTATTCTTAGGTATCTTATGGATTTTGATGCTATTGTAAATGGAATTAATTCTTTAATTTCTCTTCCTTCAGTCACATTATTAGTGTACAGAAATGCAACTGATTTCTGTGCATTGATTTTGTATCTTGCCATGTTGCTGAATTGCTATATGAGTGCTAGTAATTTAGGGGTGGAGTCTTTTGGGTTTTCTACATGAAGTATCATGTCATCTGTGAAGAGAGAGAGTTTGACTTCTTTGCTAATTTGAATGCCTTTTATTTCTTTTTGTCGTCTGATTGCTGGGGCTAGGACTTCTAGTACATGTTGAATGAACAAAAGTGGTGACAGTGGTCATCCCTGTCATGTTCCTGGCCTTAAGGGAAAAGCTCTGTTTTCCCCCATTGAGAATGATATTTGCTGTGGGCTCTTCATAGATGGCTTTTATGATACTGAGGTATGTTCCCTCTATCTCTATACTTTGAAAATTTTAATCAGGAAAAGATGCTGTATTTTGTCAAATGCTTTTTCTACATCAATTGAGAGGATCATATGGTTCTTGTCACCTTTTGTTAATGTGATCCATCATGTTGATTGATTTGCGAATGTTGAACCACCCTTGCATCCCAGGAATAAACCCCACCTGGTCGTGGTGAATAATCCTTTCAGTGTACTGTTGGAGCCTATTGACTAGGATCTTGTTAAGTATTTTGGCATCTATGCTCATCAGCGATATTGGTCTGTAGTTCTCCTTTTCGATGGGGTCTTTGCCTGGTTTTGGGATCAGGGTAATGCTGGCTTCATAGAACGAGTTTGGAAATTTTCCTTCCATTTCTATTTTTTGGAACAGCTTCAGTAGAATAGGTATGATTTCTTCTTTAAATGCTTGGTAGAATTCCCCTGGGAAGCCATCTGGCCCTGAGCTCTTGTTTTTGGGAGGGTTTTTTTTTTTATTACTGTTTCAATTTCCTTGCTGGTTATTGGTCTTTTCAGATTGTCTTTCTTCCTGTTTCAGTGTTGGTAGTTTATAAGCGTCCAGGAATGCATCCATTTCTTCCAGATTGCCTAGTTTGTTTGCATATAGCTGCTGATAATAAGTTCTAATAATTGTCTCTACTTCCTTGGTATTGGTCATGATTCCCCTTTCATTCATGATTTTATTAATTCGGGTCCTTTCTCTTTTCTTTTGGATACATCTGGCCAGAGGTTTATTGATCTTATTAATTCTTTCAAAGAACCAGCTTCTAGTTTCATTGATCTGTTCTACAGTTCTAGTTTCTATCTAATTGATTTCTGCTCTAATCTTTATTATTTCTCTTCTCCTGCTTGGTTTAGGCTTTATTTTTTGTTCTTTTCCAGATCCTTTAGGCATAAGGTTAGCTAGTGCATTTGGGATTTTTCTAATTTTTTTGAGAGAGGCTTCGATGGCTATATACGTCCCTCTAAGACCACCTTTGCAATATCCCATATGTTCTGAACTGATGTGTTTTCATTTTCATTGGTTTGCATGAATTTCCCCATTGGGAATAATATTTACTGTGGGCTTTTCGTATATGGCTTTTATGATATAGGTATGTTCCCTATATCCCTGCACTGTCAAAAGTTTTAATCAAGAAAGGATGTTATACTTTGTCAAATGCTTTTTCTGCATCTATGCTTTTTTTTTGTAATTTTTAAGACAAAATGATCTGCATCACAAAAATATGTGAAGTCTGAAAAAATGATAGATTTTTTTAATTAGGTACTTTTAAGAACAAAGTAGTTAAATAGTAATGCAGTTTGTGATGAAGGTTATTGAGTTCCTTCCCATTACTTTGACCTATCACCAATGGGTGTGACACTACTTGAAGCTAAAGAGATAAACTTCAAGAATTCCCAGTGTCCTCTTTGCCCTTGGCAAAGTAATGTCCATTGAAATACTCTTCAATGAAAAGCAGTTGTCAGAAAAGCTGAGAACTAGTACAAAACAAGCCAAAAAGAGCAGGTTCCTGTCTTTCATGAGGCTGTTATCCAAGGGAGACAGTACTGATGAGGCCAGAAGATTATGTCCACAAAATACAAGAAAATGTAAGTTCGTTACTTAGAGATAAGAGAGATTGTTTTCTTACATATGAACTGCTTGAAAGTAGGATCCATGTCTTTTTCAGCTGTTTCTCCAGGGACTAACACAAGGCCAGGCATAAAACAGGTACTCAGTGATTGATTGTTAAATGGAATTGAATTAAGAAGGCATTGGTGCCTTTAGCTGGATCTGAAATGAAAAGGGAACACAAGAAAAGTCAACATGCATGGAGAACACTGATTTCTGTAAATAGCTGTTTTACCACCCAGTGCCCACTCATGTTTCTCCTGGTAAGAGAGCCCTGATGTAGTTCCCCTCCATTCCAGCACATGAGTCCCAGGTGAGCCTCCACAGATAGCTTAGGGACAGTGTGCGACACAGACCAAAACCAGTCGGCATGGCACATTACCCTGGGCAGTAACAATTAGTTCAGTGATGGGCAGCTGACCCAGTTAGAGACAAAAATCATCTTAAGAATCAGGGGTCAGAAGTTCTCACTCTTTTGCATACGGGATTTGAAAACCAAACCACAAAAGATTAACAGCTGCTGCTGATCACAAGGGGAGGGCCCTCCTAGGATCAAAGTCAACGAAAACAAGGCAGAGATGAGAGAAAGAGAAACCCCAGCCCCGGTTGGCATTGGTTGAGCCCCTGAATCCAGCTGGACCACGTATCTGCTTCACAGCGTTATTTTGACACACAGCTTTCAGCAAAGAAAAGGGAACCATAGGATTTTTCTCCCATATCACACAATCTTTTACTTTTCTCTGCTCTTCTCTCTGCTTATTCTACCTTTTTACAAATACTTGTGTTCCAGAATTGTCTTATTTGTGTGTAGGCCTGTTTCCCTTCTGAAATATGAGCTCTCCCAGGCAAGGGATTATGTCTTATTCATTTCATATTCATAGAGCCTGCACAATTTAATTTCCGGAACATAGTAGACACTCAAAGTAATTGTAGAGATAGTGTATGTGGTGCTGTGGAGACAGCTGTAAAGCAAGCCCAAGTGGGTTCCAACTAGCTACTTAACCACAGTATAGAATATCTTGGCATCTCAGTTTCCTCATGTGTAAAATAGGAATAATAATATAACTTTCATGATTGTGCTGAAAAGCAAATGTTTGAAACATGTTTCCATGATGCTTAGCTTACACAAAGTCCTCGATAATTATTAGTTTTTTCAATTTCATTCCCAATAAGTTTTGTATAAGTTGATAATTCAAGCAAGTGGTAATGAGAATGTGATGGAGAACTGTAGTTACAGGAAAAAAGAGGAGCAAATTTAGAAGAGAAAGTAAAAACAACAACTTTTGGCAAAGGCCTAAATAGAGTGAAGAACAAAGATATAATTAAAGGGAACCTAGAAGATAGGGGAACTCAGAGAGCACTGACGATTTCATTACAGTGCAGAAAAAAAGCACAGAGCATATTATCAGCTGGTTAAGAAATCCTCCTCCCGAGTTCTAACAGTGTAGCTGGCAGTAGCAATGGCAAACTATAATTTAACTGCTGTGAACATGTTGATTAGCCAGACTCTAATTCTTAGTTAGGGCTACCATCAGCTATTCCAGTAATTAATTGCCCAAATTCATTGCAAGCAATGAGCTCATTGATAATTTAATGATAGCAAAGTGTATGGCAACAACAAAAAAGACGCAGCTGAATATCCAACGTGCGGTAGAACTACCTTCTAGAAATTACCCTAATAATTAGTTGGTATCATTCTCTCACCAATTACTTAAGGTCCCAGGCCTTCCTATGGAATTTGCACTGAACTTTCTGATGAGATTTGCTGACTGGAAACATCAGGAATAAATCTAAATATCAGGGAAAAAATCTAAATATCAGAATGAAGCAGGTGTCAAAACATGTATTCAGTACATACATGCTGTACGGATCAATGAGTGAAATATCTTAGCCCACTAATCTTTTTTCATTACTAGAAAAGAACAAAGTTTAATTATCACCATGCGTTTCTGCTGACAGAGTAGACAGTGCCAGTAAAGCCAATGAGATTATATGTAGATTATCTCTAGTATTAACCATTTGCATTCAAGTAGTATAAATCAAAGTACACAAATTTAGACATAGAATGTAGCATCTTGGCTACGGAACCCTTGGTGAATAGAAATTTCCAGATGGCTGACTTTTCTTGTGAAAGTTGACTTCATAATTTTATATACCCAAACTCTTATATTTTAATTTTCTTGGGTGGAAGTCTTTCCAAACTAAATCACTTATTTGCCTGACTCCTTATACAAAGAATATTGACTCAAGTTGATCGTGATAAATAACAATTATTAAAGTCTTAAGTACTTGAATACCCTTTAAGTTAACATTTGCATTACTAGGAATTTGTCTTTATATCACAGCCTTAAATTTTACTAACGATATTCATATAAGGTTGGTTTCATAAATAATTATTTATAAGATGTATACTCAAAAACCATCAAAACAGTACAGATAAATGGTGAATAAAATACACAACATTTACAACATTTTTACAAGATGAAAAATGACAAGGAACATGTCACACTTTTAAGAAAGGAAAATATGTTACTATGAAAATATTAATTGTGATATTGTACAATGACACAGCGGTAACAAACATAGAGCTGTTTGCTCTAACACAAAAAAAAATCAGGCTGTCTTCTAATCTGTGTCAGGTCTCGTGCATGAGTTTTGAAATGTTTCTGCCTTTCTCCAGCTCCAGGACAGCAATGTTCTCTGTCTTCTCAGTACTGACAGTACCTCTGTGCATAGCAGCCCCCCCATTCTCATTCTCCCAGACACATGAGCTTGAATAAGATGTCAGCCATCCTTGAAACCAATGACCTTCTGAATGCTCAAGTCACCTCAATGACAACTCTGTCAAATGCCATTCAGTTAAAACTTGCACCCACGCACTTATGACAACTTCTCCCTCTGGCTGCCTATTGCTCCTTTCAGTTTTGCAAATTTCTTTCTTTTAGCTCCCCTACAATGTTAACATTTTGGTTTTAAGGATAGCCCTTGAAGCCATTCAAATCTTAACACCCTTCCAGTTCCAATTCTCGAAATATTTGCAAATAACTATCATAGTAGCCAAAGTCTTCTCTATTCCTTCATTTTTCATTCAATCAATGAATCATTATTTACCCCCTACTTTGTGCTGGGCACTACTCTAGACACTGGTAATATAGTAATAAATAAGACTAATAAGGTCCCTGTCCTCATCAAACTCACATTTTAGTGAGGTAGATAATAAACAAGAAAATAAGTAAGTCACCAAGATAATTACAGATCACAGTAGGTATCAGGAAGAACCTAAGTAGGCTTTTGTTACAGAGAGGTACTGGGAGAGACCGAGTACATAGGGAAGGCACCATATCAGAGTAGACATGAAAGTTGAAGCTTTACCCTTGGGGAAAGCTAAGGGGAAAGCACTTGAAGCAGAAGGAACAGAATGTGAATTCATTCTTAAATGAAAACTCTCAAAATGATCAAGTAATGTAAAGGAAGCAACTGTGATTGGAGAGAGTGAGAAATGGAAGGAGCACGGGGTGTATGACAAAGTGGAAGAGGTAGGAAGTACCAGATCATGTAGGGACTTGGTAAAAAGGCTTAGATTTCTTTCCAATGCAATGACAAGTGACAGGCATGACAGCTGATAACATCTGATTTGTAATTAAAAGAACCTTCTCACTGCCTAAACGTTACAAATTCCTGTAACCATTTCTCACAGGAACGATTTGCATTGTTTCTCTTGGTCCCACCCCACTAAACATGCTCTGGTTTTTCTACATTCTTCTCCAGAAGGGGGCCCACAGCTGAAGGCAGTGCTTTGAGTGTGATCTGATCATTCAGAATAAGGTGAAATAATCACCTCTCTTACCTGGGATCTTCTTCTATTAATTTAGCTAAGGATTAAGATCTCCTACAATGTTGGAAATCAGATATAGAAGCTTACTAGTAAATAAACTCTGTTTGAGGGCTCAAAGCAGTGTTTCTCAACCTTGCCTGCCTATTAGAATTACCTGGGCAGCTTTGAAAAAAATCCCCGGTATCCGGACGACATCCCAGACCGATTAAATCAGAATCTCTGAAGGTAATCTTCAACATCCCAGGTGGTTTCACTGTGCACCCGAGGCTGAACACTGGAACAGAACGGCCAGCCCTGTGCTTCCCAAACTTTAATGAGCAGAGGAATCATCTGAAAATCCAGTTAAAATGTATATTCTGATTTCATGGGTCTGAGGTCTGTATTTCTTAATAGCTTGCAGGTATACCTCTGCTGCTGGGCTAACAGCCACACTGTGAGTCGCACGAGGCAGCCCAAAAGTTCTCATAGCGTGCATCAGAATCACTGGGAGGGTTTGTTAAAACACAGGGGTCGCTGGACCCCATCCTCAGAGATTTGAATTCAGTAAGTCCAGGGTAAGACCTAAGAATTTGCATTTTTGACAAGTTCCCTGTTGATGCTGATGCTGCTTGTCCAGGGATGACACTTTGTTGTTTTGTTTTGTTTTGTTTTAAGATTTTATTTATTTATTTGACAGAGAGAGAGACAGACAGCGAGAGAGGGAACACAAGCAGGGGGAGTGGGAGAGGAAGAAGCAGGCTCATAGCGGAGGAGCCTGATGTGGGGCTCGATCCCACAACGCCGGGATCACGCCCTGAGCTAAAGGCAGACACTTAAGGACTGAGCCACCCAGGTGCCCCCAGGGATGACACTTTGGATCCACTCGTGCTCTCCAAAGAGGAGGAAACTCATAAAGCCTAGGCTCTGCTGTTCAGAGCACAGACTTTCTAGTTTCGACTTGCGTTATGCAGAAGACTTTTCATCTCTTTTCATTCTCCCCTGAATTCCACCCAGGCACATAGTTAGGTCTCAACAGGAAAATGCTAGCTAAAAGGCAATTTATTTCAGGAAGGAAAAATATGGCAATGACAAGCCAGAAAATGTGCTTCGGTGAGAGGGAAATTAGTCTGGAACATTGAAGCCAGCCCTGATATATTTCATTAAGAAAAGCTAATGTTAAGTTTTCAATTGCCTCCTTCTAATAGATTTTAGCTACAGCATGTAACCAGTCTCTCCACTTAGTAAGATCTTGAATATTCTGAATTCTTTTGTTTTCACTGTATATGTGCCTATCCACTTTCTTGTTTGCTTAATCTCAGTGCGTCTTTGTGTCTCTTGCTTGTGAACATGCTGCGTAATACAAACTAATAAAAATATGCTCTTAGAGAGGAGAGAGATGAGTACCATGAATAGAGAGTAAAGTGAATTGTTCTTTCCAGCACCAAGTGTTTCACAGTAAGCATTTTTCTGAATAACAGATCTCCTTCAGGCTCATCTGCATACCAAAAAGTTGACAGATATATTACACTTCATCTGTTACATGTATATTTCTGATGTGACATCATTCACTTCCGTTTATCATCCTAGGAATGATTATTTAAATAGTTTTATTTGTAAAATATGTTTAATAAACCAGAAAGTTTGTTTTTTCCCCTATATTAATATTTATTTACTCAATAAATAAAGTCTTTGGTGACGTCCAGAAACTACAAAACAATAGATGAATAACTGTCTATAATGTAGTTATAAAAAAATTACCAAGTTTAGCACTTCTATGAATCAGTTAAAAATTCAATGTTATGATATAATCAACGTCTTTTAAAAAAATGCTAAAAGGGGGCACTTTGGTGGCTCAGATGGTTAAGCATCTGCCTTTGGCTCAGGTCATGATCTCAGAGTCTTGGGATCGAGTCCTGCATGGGGGGGGGGGCGGTCCTTGCTCAGCAGGGAGTCTGTTTCTCCCTCTCTCTCTGCCCCTCCACCCTGCTCATGCTTTCTCTCCTTCTCTCTCTCTCTCAAATAAATAAAATATTTTTAAAAAAAATTTTAAAAACCCTAAAACAATTATAGCACAATTCACCTCAAAATAGCATGGATTCTTACAGCTCTAAATATAATATGAACTTGCAAACTGCATACTGTCAAACCAGATGTGGGTAATTGGAAATCTCCAAGTGTTCTACCAACTACCTGATATTTTCCAAACACAGGACAGTAATAAAACATACCTATCAGACGTGCTTTTCCTACTTGATTTAAAATGTCAAATTAGGGGCATCTGGGGGCTCGGTCAGTTAAGTGTCTGCCTTCAGCTCAAGTCATGATTCCGGAGTCCGCTGCTTAGTGGGGAGTCTGCTTCTCCCCCTGCTTGTGCTCTCTCTCTCTCAAATAAATAAATAAAATCTTCTAAAAAAAATAAAGAAAAGGGGCGCCTGGGTGGCGCAGTCGTTAAGCGTCTGCCTCTGGCTTAGGGCGTGATCCTGGCGTTCTGGGATTGAGCCCCACATCAGGCTCCTCCGCTAGGAGCCTGCTTCTTCCTCTCCCACTCCCCCTGCTTGTGTTCCCTCTCCCGCTGGCTGTCTCTGTCAAATAAATAAATAAAATCTTTTAAAAAAATAAAAATAAAGAGGGGCGCCTGGGTGGCACAGTGGTTGGGCGTCTGCCTTCGGCTCTGGGCGTGATCCCGGCGTTCTGGGATCGAGCCCCACATCAGGCTCTTCTGCTATGAGCCTGCTTCTTTCTCTCCCACTCCCCCTGCTTGTGTTCCCTCTCTCACTGGCTGTCTCTACCTCTGTCGAATAAATAAATAAAAATCTAAAAAAAAAATAAAAAATAAAAATAAAAAAATAAAGAAAGAAATGAAATTTCAAATTATTTTTTAACCCTTCTGATCAGAAACAGTCTGAAGAATCATAAGGAAGGAAGGAAGGAAAATGTTCTCTTCAAATTGCATTTTACTATTTTTAAGAAAAGAGAAGAGACAGATTGACTTGAGGATTTACTCATAATAAATCTATTCTGGCAGAAACCCAAACATGAACTAGAAGTTTCACATTAGAAAATGGCATTTGATTGACATTTTGCTTGCCATCAGTCTTAACAGTTTAAGAAAATCAGTGAGTTAACACGGAGTGCCTCGCAAAGAAGTGTGGAAGAACCAAAGGATATACCAAGGCTCAGATTCCTTGAAATAAATGTTAGAAAGGTAAATTTGGGGGGTATGAATTCAATGACATGCTAAATTTTGAATTATCTCTTTCTCATAAATTTGAGCTATGGCATGCAACCAGCTTCATGATTTCATTATTGACCCACTTAGTGGATTACCCAGTGTTGACCAGCTCCAGGACTCATGGCTAGAACAGCATCGTTGAAGTCAGAAGGATCTGAGTATTGCTGGTGCACACGGCCCGATATGTCTCTTAAGTTAGCCCTTGCAGGGAACCATTGGAAGTTATTAGCATTTTGGCAGCTAGGAAGGCAAAATAACCCAAAGCCCCTGTAGCCAAAATAGCTCTACCTATGAATTACTATTCAAGCCAATACGTAGGGTATGTAATTTCTTCTGTGACAAGAGATGGGAGAAACTAAAATTGAACTACTGGTGAGACAACAGTGCTTAAAAAAGAAAAAAAAAGCCATTTCAGAAAAAAACAAGCCCAGAAAGTAATTATAAATGTAAAATATCCAGACTGGGAGAAAACTCTACCTGGAGTTTCACAAAGTCCTTAAGAAGCTAGTATTAATTAAGACTTTCATTAAAAGCTCAGAGTGAAGATATTAATAGTAATCAAACTTATAAATGATTAGAAGAATTACACTGTTTTTGAAAATTAGGATTAAAGTAGAATATGAGCCTGAGAATCTGGAGAAACAGGTTAAAAACAATAAAGATGATTCATTCAATAAAGGACAACAGTGACGTGGTTAGCACAGAAAACAGTGAGTACTGCAAAACGCTAATGAAAACAAAAGAACACAAAAGAACGTGAGAAAAATGAAAGATGTAAATAATGTGTCACCAACACAAAAATTCTATAATACATTTTAGCCTTCATTAAGTATAGTATTTAACACAATTGAGTGAATTTTATTTGCCTTGCTCTGGTTTAGTACCAAGTAAAGTTCATTCTAGGAGAATTACGTAATACAAGAGACCCTGATTGTAACAATTTGAAGAGAAAAGAAGAATTAGTAGAAGGTTAGGAAAGAGATACCTTCAATACGAAAGTTACAAGAATTTTTTAGTCCAGAAAAAAGAAGGCAAAGTGAAAATGATAGAACTCTTGAATAATATGCATATGGAAAGTTGTACTCGGTGTGACAGTTAAGAGAATTTATAGGCAGAGAGAGACGTGGGTTTGAATCCTACCTCTTGAACTTCCTACTGTTTCTGTTCACAGAAAGTGCATGACTTGGTAAGTTACCACGCCTTCTCAATTTCCTGATCTGTAGAATGCAGAAAACAGTAATATCTAGGTTTGTAGGACTGTTGTGAGAATAAGTGAGATAATGTATTAGTGAGAGCTTGCACTGGTTTCTGAGTCTCATTTCCTTTGTAAGTTAAGAAAATTTAGTTACAGGGGCACCTGAGTGGTGCAGTCCTTTAAGCATCCTCCTCTTGGTTTCAGCTCAGGTCATGATCTCGGGGTTGTGAGATCGAGGACCACGTCCAGCTCCTTGCTTAGTGAGGAATCTGCTTGAGATTCTCTCTCCCTCTCCCTGAACCCCCTGCTTGTACTCTCTCTCTCTAAAATAAATAAATAAATCTCTTTTTTAAAAAGAGAGAGAATTTAGTTACAATAATACTTTTCTACAGTGAAAAACAGGAAATACTAGACTACATCCCAACTATGGATTATTTTAAAACCGAGTCGTCTCTTACCCAAAATAAAAGGAATGGTCTAAATCAGATTCCCAAACTTGCAAACAAAGCTTATTTAAAATATTTTATTACATTTCACAAGTTTGGGCTACAGTTTGCTCTCACTCTTTTTTTGTCTTTTGTGCCTTAAATTTCACTTATAAGATTTCTAAACATAATGTGTTCTTTCCTACCGAAAACCTCTATATCCTCACTCTTTTCTCATTCCTCATACATATAATTTGAAGTCTGCTATTTCCAGTGTCTTTCTCAAAAGGCCTACATTTCTTGTTACTTCTCTAACTACTTTGCTCAAACATTGGCTGCGTGATTTCAGATGAAATGTGAGTCACTCCATGAGGCTAGATTTGGTGAAAATCTAAATCAGTAACCTCTAACACTGTAACTAAATGCACCATTTCATCTATTTTATTGTGTCTAGTCATCAAACAGATTTTCATGTATCTTTAGGAGACCTTACTAAAGAAAGGTAAGGTTTTGTCTAATTCACTGGACACCTAAGTGCCCACAGGGGAGAGAACATATGACACATGTGAGAGGTGTGAATATGAAATCAGTCCTGACGAGCACCCAGCAGTCTTTCATGATTCATGAATGCAATCACGGAGACCCAGAATGAAGTGTCAGATGAAGGAAAACTAGGCTCCAATTTCATTAAAATAGATCATTTAGTAATACGAATGCTGTTAAAGATGAAAATGCTTACATAAGAAAAAAAATAATTCAGAGACTTCCTCTGATTTCTGAAATAAAATTGATTTTTCAATCACATATTTTTACATGCAGTGTGAGAACTGAGGGCTCGAAACAGCAAATATCTTGATGTCAGACAAGAAAATATTGAAGAGGGGTGCCTGGGTGGCACAGCGGTTAAGCGTCTGCCTTGGCTCAGGGCGTGATCCCGGTGTTATGGGATCGAGCCCCACATCGGGCTCCTCCTCTATGAGCCTGCTTCTTCCTCTCCCACTCGCCCTGCTTGTGTTCCCTCTCTCACTGGCTGTCTCTATCTCTGTCGAATAAATAAATAAAATCTTTAAAAAAAAAAAAGAAAAGAAAATATTGAAGAGATTTTTCACTAGGAAGTCAAACAAAAATCATAAACCCAATAGGGGGGCGCCTGGGTGGCACAGCGGTTAAGCGTCAGCCTTCGGCTCAGGGCATGATCCCGGCGATCTGGGATCGAGCCCCGCATCAGGCTCTTCTGCTATAAGCCTGCTTCTTCCTCTCCCACTCCCCCTGCTTGTGTTCCCTCTCTCGCTGGCTGTCTCTATGTCTGTCAAATAAATTAAAAAAAAAAAAATCTTAAAAAAAAAAAATCATAAACCCAATAAATGCAAAACTGAACTCTTGCTTTTCTCCCAGACAAAATTTAACTTTACCTGTGCCCTCTGCTCCCACCCTTTTGCATTCAAAGAAGTGGACAACCCAAAGCACCACCCTGCACTCAAATATTTCAAGATAACCCACCTCCACCGTTCTCAAGGACTCAGATAAGAGCCCTCTCCATCCTTCCTCATGACTCCCATAAGACAGCCTGATGACTCCCTTGCCTCCCTGCCTCTCCCTCAAAGCCCCTTTCTTTTTCCTTGAGATGGTTCTGGTTATTAATAATCTTTTTCCCTACTGCAACAGACTGAATAAAATCATCTTCTTAGTTGTCTGGTGCATATTGTTTTTCACACACCAGAAACCTGTTTCAACTCTTAGCTCGACTGATGGTCATCCATCTTAATAGTGGCTCAGGCCACAAGCCTGAGGAGCATCTCTGGCTCCTCTCTTTCCCTCAAACATCCCATCTGATCGATCAAGAAATCCTTTTGATTTGAACATCAAAACATATCCGGAATCTAGCCACTTGTGAACAATGTCTTCCATGGATCTGAGCCGCTACCATCTCTTACATAGATTATTGAAATAACCATCCCGCTGGACTCTCGGCTTCCACCCTTGCCTGCCTGTTGGATGTTCTCAACAAAACAACGTGAAAAAACTTCTGAAATTCAGATCATGTCATGCTCAAAGGTTTTCCACGGGTTCCTAAATTCAGTCAGAATCTTTACAGTGGCCTGGAAGTTCTGCGATCCAGGCCCCCACAATACCTCTGACTTCATAACCTACCACTCTCCCCTGCTCACTCCATTCTGACAAATAAAACTGGCCTCTTTTCTCTTTCTTGAATATGCTAAGCACGCACCCGCCTCAGAATCTTTGTCCTGGCTGTTGCCTCTGCCTTGAGCTCCCTTCCTTTAGGTAAGATACATAGGTCATTCAATCATCTTCTCCAAGTGTTTGTTCAAATGTCACTTTCTCAATGAAGCCCACCTTAACCACCGTTTGAAAAATTGGGCATACAAACCAGCATGCCACATCCACTATCATGTTCTGTTTTTCCCAGAGCACTTTTCTCCTCTAAATACACTCTAGAATGTCTTCATGTTTATGTTTATTGTCTCTCTCTCTCTCTCTCTCTCTCTCTAGGAGGGAGAAACATTTTTATGTTTTATTCATTGATGTATTTCTTAGTTCCTAACTCTTATCTCTTTCATTGCTATATCTGTAGTACCTAGAAGAGTTTTGGTACATAGTAGGTAGTTCAAAAAATATTTGTTGAAAGATTGGCCAGATAACTAACTCAACTGATTGTATGAATAAGTGAGCATAACAATACTAACTATCTGTCTGTAGTAATAATGAGTGCAGTAATGAAACTGTGCACTGATGACTGGATTAATTTCCATTATGATTCTGTTGGACTTTTTCCACATCGTTATCCCTAGTTCTCTTTCCAGGCTCTGAATGTGGTAGGAAACACTAGTATTACCGTGTATCTGGCACCATGGACACTTATGCATTACCATAAACTCACGGCCCTAAATAATAAGGAGATGGCATAAGCTAAGTTGTGAAACAGGGGAGAGTTTGTCCACAAGATAGTTCTGTTTGTGAATTCATTAGAAACTTAGAGGGCTCCCGTTGAAGGAGTGTGTATCAAAACCTGTACTTCCAAGATCAAGCCATGGGCTACTGGGCATTAAATCAAGCCAAGAATGTTCGTTCAAGTCTTGCTAAGAGCTGTACAGAGTAGCAGAATGTGAGTTGGGGAAATTAGAGACTCTTTGGCTCTCTGCACCACTGAGGAGAGATTTTTGAGCGGGCTAGAAGAGGACCACAGTTTTTATTTAAATTTTCTAAAAATAATTATTTAAAAAATATATTTTATTTATTTATTTGAGAGAGTGAGTGAGTGAGAAGGAGGGAGAGGGAGAGAGAATCTGGAGCAGACTGCATGCTGAGCTCAGAGCCAGGCGGGGGCTCGCTCCCACAATCGGGAAATCATGACCTGAGCCAAAATCAAGAGTCAGACTCTTAAACGACTGAGCCAGGTGCCCCTCTAAAAATAATTCTTTACGGTTTTTTTTCCAACCAGTTCATTTTCAATTCCCCTATTAATTACACTGAATTTATTTGTCAGTGGCTCAAAAACTTTAGGATGAATCTGTGTTCATTCTAACAAGACTGTCCAGTAAATAATCTAGAACAACGAAATCCCAAGGAAACAACTGGAGCTTCGAATCAGAAAGACTCCGTTCAAACCCTGTACCAACCCTTTATTATGTATATTTGAGCATGTTTTTAAATCTTGTAACTTAAATTTCCTCAACTAGAAAATGAGAACAATAATGTGCACTTCAGAGAGGCTGTAGGGGTGCAGTTAGATATCCAGGGAGCCAGATACCAGGTGCACCTCCTACTAGTGATTCAATAAATGCTGCCTTCGTTTTTTATCTTCCTGAGGTCTGGGGCCAACCAAGAAGTCTCCCTCATTCAAATGCCCACTGGGAATTAAAGAACTCCGTTTAAATTGCTAAAAATTCTCCCAGGTTTAGGTACTTTCTGCCATAGGTCTTTCTGTTCCTTGAACACTCCAAGATCGGTCATACTTGAGACTTTGACCTCTGCCTGGAAGCCTTTGCCCCTTTTCATTACAGGCGTTCATTACAGGTGTGGTATCTCAGAAAGTCCCTTCCATTAATGGTGGCTTCTTTTCGGCCGTCTTACTCTCTAGCATAGCACCCTAATCCTTAAACTCTAATGCAATATTAAAGCTATTTTTTTTGTTGTTGTTGAGTTGTTTACCTCTTTATTCTCCCAGCACCACCAGAATGCACATTCTTAAGGGCCTTGTCTGAATTGTTTACAGCAGTAACCCCAGGACTTAGAAAACTGGTAGGCTCTTTAGTGAGTGCTCAAAAACCAGTTGCTTAATGAAAGAATTGAAAGGAAGGATTTGTATCTAGTCAGTATCAGATCCTTTCTTTAAGGAGGAGCAAGTATCCCGGATGCTGATTGCTTGTGGGGGGAGGGGGAGGTCCTCTGGAGCATGCATCCCCTCTCCCCCGTGGACCCCGCCCCCAGGCCTCAGAGGAAAGGGAAGCTTCATGTAGTTCACACAGATTCCTGCATCACTCATCCATTCCTCACATTCTCTGTTGATGGACAGTCCCAACTGGGACAGCTGAAGAGCACATCAACTACTCAACAGCAAGAGCCTGACCTCTGAGGAGCCTTTCCTACTCCTAAACTAGCCTCTTCTTTTGAAACAAACCCTACTCCTGAATTCAGCCAGATTTATTTCACTCGAGCTTCTGACAAACACACAGTTTTCATCCCTGGATTCGTTCTTGGGCTTGAGTCTAGCCTCGTTTCTGGCACAAACACTACCCGAGCCTCTTTATATGGCTAGGACAAGCTGAAATGATGGGATGATGAAATATGAGAAGAGAAGGAGAAGACAACTTACTATTTTTGTACTTGTTATTATTTGAACAGATTCCTTTGGTCCCATTATTTTTCCAATTTACTAAATTGAGTTAAAATGTGTATTTTTGGAATTTTCTCTAATATTGGTAAAGTAGAAACATAATCATCTATTATATTAGAACACAGCAATTAAAATTCTTAAGTGGTACTGTTGACTATTAGAATAGAGGGTATCCAATTTCCCATATATCTTAGATTTCGTGGAATTTCAAGGATTGTAGTGTATTCCATTCCGTAATGTTTTTGTACTATTCTTGCCACTGTGTATACAAGTGAGTGTCTGGATAGAGATTTTGCCTCTAAAAGAAACTATAAATTACCACGGTAGGTCTAAACTGGTTCACGGAAGAATAACTGCATTTATTTACTCTCTAAAAAGATAATTTTCCAACTTCTGGAAGTTTATTTTTTATAGAGCAAATGTAACATAAGAGTAGATATATACTTTGCCTCTTAAAACTCATATTACAAGATCTAGAAAAGATAGTCTGTGTCTGTGCATAATGACTGCAATTGAAATGATCAACAAAGAATCATATTTGTTCTCCCTAATCAATAGGGAGAAGGCCAGTCCCTGAAGTTTCATGTTCTACTCTTTTACACTGTGCCGAATGGCTAAAAGGTTCATGACAAAAGATTTTCTAATAGCAAGCAGACAAAAAAAATATATGGCCTTTCTCCTGGCACTTCAAGGAGATGATGGTCCATTTTTTTATCATATTTTTTCATGAATATTGACTTTCACTTACCAATTTTTTTGTGTACATATGTAGGGATACTTTAGCACTGCAGGATTTCTCTAGAAAATTAGACTTACATTGCTGACAGAATGAAATAGTTTTCATGTTCTGATATTCTTTTATTTGTTTGTTTTCTTTGTTCAATAGCTCTGTGTCCAGAGGTTTCATTTTTAAAATTTGCAATTTACCAGAATTCCTTACCTTAACTATCATATGAGCTGATGGTTCAAGACAGTGTTCTTAAATCTTTGTACAGAGGGAAAAAGCACAGCAAATTCTCATCCTTTTAAAAGTAGAAGTAGGTCTTCGATCCTTTATGTTGTTACTCAATTTAACAATGATCCTCTCAAACAAAAAAGGTCTTGATGAACTTCAATAATATTTAACTAAACTATCTTTATTAATCACATGTAGATAGTAGCATTTTTCCTAGCATTATTTTATAAATATTCTCTTACCAATCTTATAAGTGCTATTAATATTTAAAATAGTGTAATTTATTAGCAATAATAAAAATTCTCAAACATTGTAAGTACATAAAGGAATTGTCAAATTGAGAATCAACCTGAAACTAGAGAAGAATTTCAACAAAATATACAGGAAAAAACAAACAAGAAATACTAGAAAACAGATTCATATGCTACTGGTAATTGAGATGACTCCACCAAATTGCAAAAGGAAAAATTTAGAAACATCAAAAGTAAGCAAACTACGTATGATCTTAACATACATAGTCTGGAGAGTTGGACGTATGCATTAGCTGATCGTCTTAAAAGCTGAAGTTCCAATCACATTTAAGTGGAAATTCAGAAGATGGTGCAAATACACATTGCGTCATCAGGTTTCTTAACACTCAACAGACAAATGCTAAGTCGGTTTTACGGAAAAGTGATTTTTTGTCTCTTTTCTATTCCTATCTTTGGTTTATATTGGTTGGTATGAGGGGGAAAAAAGAAAGATTAAAGTGAGATAAGAGAAAAATGTAGTAGAGCATTGAGCAAGATAAAGAATTTTGAGAGAAAAAAATAAGCTATGTCCTTTTACTAATGGAACATCCAAGATCCAATTAGAAATATAATAGTTTTTAGCGTGTACGAATGGGATGGTGGGTGAGGGGGGAGGTGATTAATACAAATGAAAGCAACCAAATTAGGTAAGCTCAAAATATTTTTCCACCACTATTGTTTAAGAAACCTTTTTTTCCCCAATGAAAGTATCCTTAAGAGTTCTCTTTAATGGATAATTTTTTTTAAAAGATTTTATTTATTTATTTGACAGAGATAGAGACAGCCAGTGAGAGAGGGAACACAAGCAGGGGGAGTGGGAGAGGAAGAAGAAGGCTCCTAGTGGAGGAGCCTGATGTGGGGCTCGATCCCAGAACGCCAGGATCACGCCCTGAGCTGAAGGCAGATGCTTAACCACTGTGCCACCCAGGCGCCCCTAATGGATAATTTTTTAAAGTGTGCATTGCTGTGAAAGCTAAGCAATTCTGAAATTCTTATTGAAGTTGAAGAAGCAAGAGATTTGTAGTTTAAGAATTCATTATGAAATTTCACCCTTTTTTGTCTTGGTTTCAGAAAAGAATCCATAGAAAACAGCCAGGGTCGCCCAGAGGTTCTAAAGTGGATAGTGAATCGAAAATCCTGGAAGGTATCATGAGGCTAAGGAAAAGGTAGATGTACTGATTTAATGAATGCATTTATATGATGATTGACAAGTTAGCATCCAGGTTCCACTGTCCAATGTTTCTGGGAAGGGGAGTGGGGAGGAGGATTCTGGCAGCTTGTACCTACTATTTCTGTGCCATCTGGGGCCACTTTAACAGGGGAGTGGGGAAGGACAGGGTCTGCATTAGGAAATGGATCACTAGGCTTGCTTTGAACTCTTGTTCACCACTACTTTATGTGTCAGCCTGTCTTTGTGTTGGTAGCAGAAAAAAGAAATCGAGAAACATAAGACTGGACTTTAGGTTCTAAATCAAAGCTCTGCTCTGCTGATAGTTGGTGTGGCTTTTCAAAGGCAAAGCAAGTGGGGACATTGAAATTCCTTGTTTCTATGGACCAGGAGCTGAGGGGCTTTTGTTTTGTTTTGGGTTTGTTTGTTTGTTTTTTTTTTTTTAATTCTAAGTACCAAGAAAAGGATTTTTCAATGTATCTTACATTTACCTTAAAACATCCCCAATATTTTTTTTTCCAATTTGATTGGCACTTGGAGAGGCTAAAGGGATAAAGGGAATCTATAGAAGGTATGAAGAGGCTTCCCTTTCTAATTTCAGAACCAGAAGGAACCAGACCACTGCCCTTAACACACTCTTTCTTGATAGTGACCCCTAGGTTCAAAGACATTAAATCAGTTGTCCACGAATCCCGCTCAAAAAGTCAGGTCAAGATTCTCCTCTCTGGATTGCCACTTTGTCCTCTTTACGCTGCCCTATGCTGCCTCTAGCGTTAGATCAGGAAATCGTAAGGAAGAGTGGGGACAGGAGAAGAGAAAAAAAGCTGGAGAGGGTCAAAGATATTTCTAAGGAGACAAGAAAAAAAAGTGGAATACCTAAGTCAAGATGCTGGACCCTTTCCCTGGACAAAAAACTAAAATAAAAAATAAAGCACCGTGCTAGTCCTAGGCATTGAACGCACAGACGCACGGAACAATAGCTACTGCTGAATACCTATAATGCTTATTTCCAACCTCGGAAGATCAGCCTAGGGGAAGAAAGTTAATCCCTTCCTTCTTGCTTTCCACACCTTCTACTCTGATTCAAGAGACTGTCGCTCCTCGAACATTTCGTGGGCTTGTGCTTTATAACACACTTCCTCACCTGGGTCTTAGACGTCTTTTTCAATTCTCTCTCCCATCACAATTCGCAAATCGTTATCCTGGGCTTTTGTAAGCTGTAAACTTCCACATTGGCACCTTGGGTGGACAGGAAAGATCGCTGGATTCCTTTTTTCAGCGAAAGCCCAGAGACCATGCCCGCCACTACGCCAACCCCCACCCCCGGCCCCGCCACAAACACCCACCATTTACAAACACTCAGAAGACCCTCAGAGATCTTTTATGTAGGAGGGGTGCATTTTGTGGCTGCTGGTGCCCAGTTGGTGAAAATCGTGAAAAGGCGGACGGGGGACCGCATCTGTGCCTGTGCCGAGGCGCGGAATGGGAACAGCCTGCACGTGTCTGTGGCCGGCCTGCCCCAAGACGGCGGGCACGATCACCAACCGGGAATCGGTTGGTGCCGCGGGTGGGCAAAGGCAACACTGCGGAGTGGAAGGCGGTGCGGAGGGTGGTGCTGGCGGCATGAAAGGCGTCTTTGTGCGGGACTTGGGGGTGAAGAGGCGGTGAGAATGGAGAGAGCTGAGCCGGGACCTGGAGGCTGGGATTCTGGGACGCCGCTACCCGCCACTCCTTGGCGGAGCTGGAAAGATCCGGGTAGTGCCGACAGGGGGCGGTGTGGCGCTGGAGGGGGGGCGGTGAAGGCCCCTAGGTTTGGTCTTCTTTGAGACCTGAGGCCAGAGAAAGACACTTCGAGAAAGCGGGAGGGAATTGAGGGATTTGCCTCCCCGCCCCACTCCCTAGGTGTCCGCGAGATCGCGCTGGCTGGAAGGGCACAGCCCCTCGCTCGGCGCTCACTCAGCAGTCAGGGAGGCGAGAGAGCGGCCCCCGAGGCGGAGCCTCCCTCCAGCCCCCGGGTATCGCTGCCCCCACCTGGGGGAGAGAGGCGGGCGCCGCGCTGCCCTCCCTCTGCGCCCCCGCCGCGTGGCTTGCGGCTTATTTTCCCAGCTGGCAAGCGTCGCGCTGCAGACAAGGGAATGCCTGTGGTGAGTTGTTTGTTTTGTCGAAGTTTGCGGTGGGCCAGGGGGACGTGGGGGGCGAGCGGCAGGCAGAGGCCTGGACTGTTTTGTTTAGGTCTTGGTCCACCTGTGTGGTATAAATCTGCCAGCCTCAGGGCGGTGGGGGGCCTGGGTGAGAAAACCCCAACGCTCCAAAAGGCCTCTCTTGCAGACCTAGAACCACATTTGATTCCCCACTCCTGGAATCGGCCAGATTCTAGCTTACACTACCCCTATACTATACCCTGATCATTGCTTCCTGCACCCGTTGCGTACAGGGCTGGCGCTGTAAAGGACAGTCAGCGCCTATGACCGTGGGACAGCTGGCCATAGAAGGACCTCTAGAGTACCCTTCCCCATTTCTTGATGATAGAAGAGCTGAGCGTGTGATATGAGGGGCGCTCTTGAAACTAGTGGGAACTTGTTTGGCTACTTGTGGCATGAAGTCCATTCAGGCGTGTCGGGTCTGCAGAGTATCACAAACTGGGATGCAGATTGGCCAGAGTTTCCCAGACTTGAGGCTGAGGGGCGGTAAGCGGTTGGCTCCCAGGGGAACGCAGAGGAACCCCCCAGGGCTGATGACAGTCACCACCGTGGCTGCGTTTGCCTGGAAGAAAAGCCTAAATACATTAGCGAGCTGGTAAAGCTTTTAAGGCCTTCTCGGGAGTGAGTGGCTGGCTAATGAGAGGTTAATTTTGTTTGGAAGAGAAGGCTGCGCTGGTTTCCTGAGATAAATGGACAGGAAGCGCATTACCTCCGCGCGCTGGCAAGCGGCTCCCAAATGCATTTTGCACCTGCCGCTTTGAGCGGTGTGATCCGCTGCAGAGCCCGCAGGGATCGTGGGGGCCGGCTGTGTGCTCTTGGGTGATGAGCCCCACTGACTACCCGGGCCCCCTCCTTCCGGGGGCGCAGCGCTCACGCCAGGCTCTGGGGTCTTCTCTCACACCCAGGTCCTGCGTGCTCCAGAGCTCGGGGGATCCCTGATCCCGTCAAGCCCCCTCCAGGATCGGAAGGGTTAAGAATGATGTAAGTACAATCCACTAGCCGCTTGCTGCAGGGCTGTCGGACTCCGGGATATTTCAGCTCCCGCTTTGCGGACGCCCTAGACTGGGGAGCAGCGAGGGGGCCCTTACTCTAGAAGGGGTTGCACAAATCGCTACTGTGGTCTGCTTTCTAGCTCCTCTGTCCTAGGTGAGCCCCTCGTGTTAGATTTTTTGTAAATGGAGATAAATCAACAGGGGAATAGTTAAGACAGCATGTATAGGTTCAGGATAAGAAACCTCTAATTCTTATTTAGAATCCATTCATATGGCTGGCATGTGTTTTAATTCTATTCATTTGCACGTTCATACCATGGGATGCTTTGCCGCGTCCCCTAATTGTGCTGTTCTGGTCTCATCTTTCCTTCCTGAAAACAAAGATGAAGATAGAAAGAGTACAAGTGGCAAGAAATAGGGTGGGTTTGTGAGTTGTGCAAGCTGTCACTTGACGATTTTTTTGATTAAGATGTAAAACTTTTAGAAGCCATTGATTTTATGGGGGGAAATCCCCAGATTTTTCTTTATAGAATCTTAAAATCCTCCTTAACAGCAGCATTCGAGCTGGAGGAATGGATGCGCTATAAGCAACCATTCACCACCCTCTTGTTTCCAACCCGATTCGGGATCTTGCTAACAGTCCGAATTTACCCTGAGAGTGTGTCAACTGACCTAAAGACTTGAAAACAGGAACCACCTTGCGGTTTAATTGTGAAAATTAACATTTTACTCTAGCGGGCTGAACACTTATGTGGTAATAAAAAATGAATTGTTAGCCTTATAAATCTTGAGCCTGTCAAATTTTACAACAGATGAGCAATAAAGCACCTTAGAAAAAAATGAAGTTTTCCCTCTAAAGCACAGTTCCAGTTGGATACCAGAATTTGCAGTGACTCGACGATGCCCTCTATTGATAGAATAATTTAGAACACTGTGTGTTTAAGGAACAGGATATAGAGGTGGGGGGAGAAGTGGCAGGGGGAGAAATCGGAGAAAGTAATGACAGCGAAAAGCCCCCAACTAAACTGAAGTAGATCCTTAACTTGTTATGTGTTTTGAAGTCTGGTCAATAAAGTGGCATGCTTCTTTCAGAGGGGTGGAATTAAATCTTGGTTTAAGGAAAAAGAAACATATTACTGTTAGTCTTTGTTAGCAAAATACTTTCAAAACTGCTCAAATTTGGTTACATTTAAAAGATGTTCACCAGTATTTCATTAACTGTAGTTCATTGATTTATGTAGTAATTGCAAGAGAGTAAATTTTTGGTCTCATAGTATTTACTCCACAATACTATCTAAAAATCGTATCAGATAACTCCGCCCGCAAAAAGTCATTTCTCCAGGCAACTCTGAAGCTATTATTAAGCATATTATGGATATACAGAAGGTTTGGATTATATCTTGGGCAGTGAAAGGTGTGTTTACCACTTGAGTCATCATAGTATGTAATAGGTAAGTAATGAAGAGTTACAGTAAAAATAGATAGGCATCCTTCATTAGGGACCTAGTGGTTTGTACAGTTCATAATGTGTCTAATGAGTAAGCCGGAGTGATCGAAGGTTTGCCCTCAATTATCCTAGTCCATTGATTAGTACATTGTAACGTGTGGAAATATTAACGTGTCCGTGGTTGATACGAAATTACTAATTAGAGATTATGAGTAGTGAACAGGTACAGTTAAAAACTGCAATTTGGCTATAAGTGAATTTAAAATGGCAGCCCTGAGCCCCTTGGAGGAATGGCAAAGGCAAGGGCAGTCGAAGTAGCTCCTAGCCTTTGAAGCCATTCGTGAGATTAGATACTACTTCACACCTACTGATAACAAATTGGAACCTATCATCAACCTCACAACATGCTTTCCTATGACAACACTTGGCAACCTCTTTTGTGGCACACAATTGGGTTTTTTCCCTCATTTTTGGATCCATCCAAGTGACAAAAGTAGAAAGTGACCTGCCATTCAATTACTATGCTAATAGACAGCGAGAATTTGTGGAAAAGCCACCGAGCAACAAGAAATGATGGCATAATTACTCTACACTGCATTAAAAACTCACTATCCTCATTAATCTAATTACACTGTAACCGAACACGTTGAAGTTCGCCCACTCTCAGACTCCTCCCCGCTGCTTTCAGGAAGGGAAATGTCAGAGGAACAATAACGCCAGAGCCTCGCACAGCTGCCAGCGAATTCCGCCGGGAGCTGGTGGGTACCTTCCCAGCCCATCCGATCTGTTCTGGACCGCAGGTCACAGTCGGATTTCCAACGCCGCTGGGCGCTATCTTTACCAAATGTCCGGAAAAGGCTCCGAACGCGGTTTGGCAGTTGTGATTGGCTGCGAAGGGACCTGCCGCACCGCGCTCGGTAAAAGCGCCCACTTCCTCTCAGGAGCCAGAGCTGGAGCGGGAGGGGCAGAGTGGGGGTGATTTAATACACACACACACACACACACACACACACACACACACACACCAAAAAAACCTTAGGGGGAAGTTGAACCCAATCAACATTAAAGTAGAAGTCAAAGCCGGTTCCTTTGTAACGCCGGCAAGAGAGAGTTGCCGTCTCCAGTTTCTGTAGGGCACGAGAAAACAGTAGCTCGCGGAAAGGGGTGAAGAGGAGGGAACAGGAGGGAGGCTGGGCCCGGGCGCGGCGGACACGATTCTCCGCCCGCGGACGCGGAACTCGAATTACAATGAGCAAGCTGAGGGCGGGAGGAGGTGCGGGGGGGGGGGGCGGGCGCTTTGGGCCCTGCGAGTGGCAGGCTGGGCCCAGAGGACCCGCGTTTACAGCCAATGGGGTGGGAGGGAGGGGCTCGGCCGGGGGTGGGGACGACGTGGATTGGCGCATGCAGGGAGGGCGGGGCGGCAGTGCGGGGCTGAGATTGATTGACCGCGGGGCCGCCGCACAGAGATATCCGGGCTGCCGGCGGCTGCTCGTTAGGCTTGGGCGCGCCTCCAGTGGGTCCACGCCTGCCGAGCCCACGCTGGCCGGGACCGGGGCGCCCGCGCTTTTGGGGCCGGGCTCGGCACTAAGCTCACTGTCTTTGTGTCTTCTCTCCCGCCCCCTCTGCCCCGCCCGCCGCCTCCGGCCGCCGCGATGCCGCTGCGCCCCGTTGCCGCCGCCGCCGCCGCCTCGCTCCGCCCGCGGCGCGCTTTTCGCTGCGGCGGTGGCGGCGGCCCGTATTCTACGCGGGCCTGAAGGAGGAAGAAGAGGAAGCGAGGCGCGTCCCCCGGTCCATGCCGCAGCCACGGCCACGACCCCGACACGGCGCCCGCGCCGCCGCCCTCGCCGGAGCCCACGAGACCTGCATGGACGGGCATGGGCTTGAGAGCAGCACCTTCCTGCGCCGCTGCCGCCGCCTCCGCTGCTGCCGCCGGGGCTGAGCAGCGCCGCCGCCCCCAGCTCTGCCCGCCGCCCCTGGCGTTGCTGCTGCTGCTGCTGCTCAGCCTCGGGCTGCTCCACGCAGGTATGAGGCGCGCGCGCTAGGGGAGCCAGCCCCAAGGCCGAGTGCTTTGTTCCCAAACACCCCCGGTCCCGAAGGCACTCGCTGGGGCAGAAGGGCGGCGTGGCGTGGTGAGACGGGAGAGGCCTCACGCGCTCCAGACCTGCACCTTTGCCGGGCTCGCGGCGCAGCAGCAGGAACACACCCGCCGGTCGTGCGGCGCGCCCAGGGCGCAGTGGAGAGGCCTCTTTTCCCCCTCCCTCTCTCCCTCTCTCCCTCCCTCCCTCCCTCCAGTTACCCTGCCTTCGGCTCGGACCGTTGATAAATCTCCTTCCTAACAGTCGCTTATCAAAGATTTAGAGGGCGGGGGCGACGGGTGCTGCGCCCCCGAGACAAATGTTCCGGGTGCTTTATTGCTCACTGCATTGGTGTTTACTGAAAGTCAGCCTGGGATCAGGTTTCCGCCGCCGCCGCCCCCTTCGAGGGGAGACAAGGAGCCTTGTGCTGCTTCTCTGGAGTTGGGGGTGGCGATGAGGAGAAGAAATCGCCCCAGATGTAAAGATTTTCACCGAAATTTGAAAACCTGGGGGTTAATGTCGAAGTAACTTAACTGTCTTTAAACAGGGATTTCTTTCGTATTTGCGAAAGCTGCTTTTGATTCAGCTTTCAGCCTCCTTGGAGAAACGTGCTTTGTGGCTCGCCGCGTGTTTTCGGGTTCCAGGAGGGGTTGACAGATCTCACAAGGCTTTCTGGAGGTCGGCGCTTCCCTTGTGGAAGGGGGAGTGAGTTATCTGTTTTTGGCGAAGTAGGCCTGCAGATGAGCCTTCTAGCAGGTGATACTTATTTTTCTTGTGAAATAAGTTGCAGTAATACAATGTTCTGTGTCAGTTGTATCTCAATAAAGCTGGGGGGTAATATCTAGGACGCTTTTTATAAGTACCACGTCTAGGAGTTTGTCTAAAGAGTTTATTTAATGCCACATTGAGAGATAAATTCTATTTTAATTTGAGAACAGCTTGAGCATTCGGTAAGTTTTTCTCCGAGACCTTTTTTTGTCCTGTATTTTATGACAGCAGTCTCACTGCTCTCTGATCTGGAGAATCCTGAACTGTAATGTCACCCAGCTGTGTGGAGTAGTATTTATTTATTAAGCCATACCAGCCTTGCTAAAAATCTGGGAGTTCTTTAAAGTAATGGGGGGGAAATGTGGCATTCGAAGAGACTTAATTTACTTTTAGTAACTTTGCATTGTGATGGAAGAGCTGCATTTTAACACTGGGGAAATACAGGGTGTAGAAGTAAGTTTTACAGTGATTAAGGCTTTAAATAAGTGACTTTAGAATCTTAGAAAGTAATGTCAACCTGCTTATGGTCACGTGGAAATTTTTACTGCTGTGTCAAAAGATACTTTCAGGAGTGTTTCGTCTGAAGAATATGTCTTCATAATGTCAAAATGTGTGTTTCTTGAAATGGAAATTGGAAGTGTTAGGTAGGACTGTGTGTCCCTCACGACTGCTTGGATATTGTTTCCCTTGGTTGTCAGACAAGATTGGAATGTGGTCCTTGAAGATTTCTTTTCTGGCCAGTGTTGAAAAACTTAAATTGTTTTAATGTTTAATGGAAAGTGCCTTATTTCAAGAACTTGGGATGTGAAACTCCTGTCAGTATCTTAATGTGTCTTCACTAAAGTCACCGTAGAATTCTTAGAGTTTCCGTGGTGAGTGATATCTGTGGACAACTTGTTGGGGTGGAGTGATTAATTTGGTTACAGAAAAAAAGGGCTCCTTTTGAAAGATTTATTTGAAGAGTGTTGCTATTGAAATGCAAGGATTGTTTCTCAGAGAGCCTAGCTGAGTGCTCCCTGCAGATGGGCTACCATATGTTTTATGCCTGCATCCATATAATTTGCCTCGGCACCCCATATGGCCCTGCATTTCACTTAATTCGGTTTTAGCATATCTTATTTCTTTTATTATAAACTGGTGATTGTGCTGCAAATTCACACGTGCAGTCCTGGCCTCAAGGAAAGGGTCTTGAATGGTGAGCTCTTTGAATCATTAACGAAAGCTGTAGACCCACAAATCCTTTAGCGCTTTCATTAACTGGAATGAAAACACTATCACACCAACCGTAGGTCAACTGACTTGAAAAATGGAGACATCTGTAACTGCAGATTTTGTTTTCTGCCCTAGGAAATGAACAAAGTCCTTTCATACACCCCCCCCCCACTTTAAGCTAACCTCTACAATTCCTGAATGGAGATGCAATATGGGAGTTACTTGCTTACTCATACTCTTCATGGCTTTGTTGGCTGCATCCTTGAGATTGTTTCTGCTCTGCATTGTGTTGGCATCTTGACAGGAAGCTTACTTTACCGCCTGTAACAGGCAAAGTGTGTGCTGTCATTATAAATTCATGAAGCCTGGATATTTCTGGGTGTATGCTTCGAATTAGTCATTATACAGGAGCCTGTGATGGGGCCGAAACTGCTGACCAGATGCACTCTCTAGTTAGCCCTCCTATTTTCCCACCATCTCTATTTGAAAAGGCTGTTGGAAACCTCATCCCACACAAAAGAACCCAAGGAGCTCTGTTTGATGTGACAGTTCTCGAAAGAATCCGCACCTGCCTGCTAGGAATAAGGGAAGGGGGAGGAGGACAAGGAAGGAAAGGGAGGTGGGAATCTATATTCTGCTTCTCTTCTCAACGCTTGCATCTGCATCTCACGCTCCTCTTACTGTGGATATTTTATGACTATTTAAAATAATTATAAATAAATGTATGCTCGGATAGATTTTATAGACCATAAAAAGAACAAATAGGCATTGCAAGTTTAGCGGAAAGTTCTTGTGCTGTCATTTATTCGTAGTCTAGCAGCTGTTCATTACTGACTGATCTTGGCCTAGTTTTCATTTCCTTGCTTTCTGCTTGCTGTGACTCTCATTTAAAAAGAAAAAAAAAAACTGATACAGTAGTTAAGTCTTTTTTTTAAACAGTCAGCTGTTGTTGTGAGAGTCGGGAATTTAGAGGAGATGTGACCTGAGGAAGGGACAGGGGATTTGAGGAAAGGCACTTCATCCTCGGCTTCATTCTAGCTATTTATGATTGAGCCATGACAAGGCCTTTATCCCTTTGTCTTGATTTTTCCCATCTGTAAAATGGCTTTAATGCCTTTGAGGTTGTTGGTTGGTTTTTGGTTTTTCGAGTCAAACAGTTGAAAATGACTGGATCTACTTTGGAGAGAGGGGTTCTGTAAATATAGGAGCTGGTTTTGTCAACTCTGGAATGAGCCAGCATGAGATAGGCCAAACACATGAAGGTGTTTTTGTGATTTTTTTTTAAGTGTGATTTAGTGATAGCTGTAAGTCCATAGTCCCAAAACCTTGAATTTTTTTTTTTTTTTTTTTTTTTTTTACTCAGGTTAGAGTACCCAATCTAGACTACATTTTTCCCTTCTTGGTCTTTGAAATGTAAAAATAGTGGGGGAGGTGGCTTGAGAGGTTGTCATCCCCCAGTCTTTTCTGCTGAACTCTAGCCAGAAAAAGAGATTACAGGTTATTCCATTCAGCTTTAAAAGCACTTTAATACTGAAAAGATTAAAGTATTTTTCTAAAATGATATTAGGGTTAGTTTTAAGTTTTCATCAGATGAAGTCCTAAATCTTGATATTATCCTGAAGTTTATGTCCACATCTTAAAATAATTATATATTTAATAATACTCTGATTTTTTTTCCCCTCACCTAGAATAGGAATTACAAAATATTCTATGCCTGGAGAAGATCACAAAAACAACATCCTCGTTTCTCAGCTGAGGAACCTAAGACTTGAAAGTATTGAAACTTTCTCCAGTTTAGAGACCTAAAAAGAATATTCAAGTAACACAGAGTACGTGTTAAAGTTAGTTTCTATAAAACTTGAGGTGGATGATCAGGAAAAAAATTTTCCTTTTCAGTAATTCTAGCATTCCCACTTCATGGACTAGAATATAAAACTAATTGGCGCACACAGCTGACCTAGTATTGGCAATTCTTACATCTTTTTATGCTTTGAGAGGTTTTTAATTTTTTAAAAATCTATTTTTTTTATTTGAGAGAGAGAGAGCGCACGTGCACGCACCGGGGAGGGGGGTGCAGGAGGAGCCAAGGAAGAGGGACTGGCAGACTCTGCACTGAGCCCCGCATGGGGCTCAGCCCCAAGATGATGAGATGTTGACCTGAGCTGAGATCAAGAGTTAGGTGCTCAACCAACTGTGCCACCCAGGCACCCCTTAATTTTTTTATATGAGAAGCTAGTGGCAAAACATCATTTGAAAATTGACTTTTTAAAAACTAGGGCAGTAATAGTTGGTTTTTAAATTAATTTTAGCTTTGCTTAGATCATTAGGTGTATCTGAACCGTCGACTTAAGGAAAAAACTCATTTATATATCCTCTGAGAATCTTGTGTGCTGTAGCTCCCTGGTTCTCTCTCTGTAAAACATAGTGGAATCATCTGTCCGTGCAGCAGGATTTCAATTCGGTGTCCTTTTAGATTCACTGTAGCTTTCCTGATGAGCTGCTTGGGATCTGGGATCCAGTGGTGATGGCTGTTAAGGGAGAAGTAAATAAACAGCTTGATCAAATGAATCACTTTATTTTTTTAAGAGAACGTTTACATAACGTAGCACCCAGGAGATTGTCAGTTTATATACAGTTCATTAGCAAACACCGCTAAGGAAATGCAGAGTAACTTAGTACCTAGATTTTTTCTTGTTACCCTGTAGCTGTACTACAATCAGGTAAAGGTGTTTTAACTAATCATGCTATAAGTTAGGGATCCCTGCTTGAGGTGTGAAGCCTTACTCTGGTTTTGTGCATAGACCCCATGCTTTCCAAAGCAAATGACTTCTGCCCTTTTCAAAACAAAGCTCACGCCTTTGGCTTGGCTTTAGAGCGAAGGAATCGTTCTTCAAAATCTGTAAACAATAGCAAAGTTGGTGAGATACTCCATTTAGCCATTCCCTTGTAATTTTAACATAAGAATGCTGGGCTGGACTCCTGTTCACTCAGAGCTGCTCCCGATCTCAAGTTTTAAGGTGACTAATTGCATGCAGTTTTTCTCCCAGTGGATTAATTTGTGAGACCCACAGAGGCAAATGCAACCCTATTTCTGAAGGCCTTCTTAAAATAGGAGGATATGAAATAGAACAAACAGTTCCCCAAGGAAAATGTCATTTTCTTAGGTAGCTCAGGAAGTTATGAAGCATTTAAAAAACGTGGGGTCGTCTTTTCTTTCTCATAGGTGACTGCCAACAGCCGGCCCAATGTCGAATCCAGAAATGTACCACGGACTTCGTGTCCCTGACTTCACACCTGAACTCTGCCATTGACGGCTTTGACTCTGAGTTTTGCAAGGCTCTGCGTGCCTATGCCGGCTGCACCCAGCGAACTTCAAAAGCCTGCCGTGGTAACCTGGTGTACCATTCTGCTGTGTTGGGTATCAGTGACCTCATGAGCCAGAGGAACTGTTCGAAGGATGGACCCACATCCTCTACCAACCCTGAAGTGACCCATGACCCTTGTAACTATCACAGCCATGCAGGAGCCAGAGAACACAGGGGAGGGGATCTGAACCCTCCCAGTTACCTTTTTTGTGGCTTGTTCGGAGATCCTCACCTTAGAACTTTCAAGGATCACTTTCAGACGTGCAAAGTGGAAGGAGCCTGGCCACTCATAGACAATAATTATCTTTCAGTTCAAGTGACGAATGTGCCTGTGGTCCCTGGATCCAGTGCTACTGCTACAAATAAGGCAAGTAAACTTCTTTTCCTTCTAACTTATAACTTGCAGGTGTTTGATTCTTCAGACAACTTTTTTGTTCCTTCAGACAATTTTTGAAGTATGATACAAAAGACCTAGTTTAAAAGGAACTTGTTCTTGGCAAGCAATTAACAGGGTGAATGGAGGATTAAATGAAAATTATTTAGTAAAGAATTTCCCACTGGAATCCTAAGGCTTATGTAAAATACGGGTCTAAGTTTAAGCAGTGATATGAAAAATTAAACACAAGTTGAGTTTTTATGAAAAGACAGGCCTGTTTTATGGAAAAATGTATACTTTTTTTCTGTGATGTCTTTTTCGAGTGTGACTCTAGTCACTTCGATTTCTAAATCCATATTCTGATTTTTCAGGTGACTCAAGTGGGTGTTCAGAGTAAAGAAAGTTCTGAAACCTGGGGCAATAGCCCATCAGGAAACATAATTTATTGGAAATTTGGAAACTGTAGTAAAATAGAATGGCTATAAGCCAGCTTCCTAGTGGCAATCCCCACAATTGTGTTTTAGTTATTAACCTTGTCGTGACTAAGCAATTTTAGAATTGGATATTGTGGAGCAGTGATGTATAACCTGCATGTAATCCCAGGATAACAATTTAATTAAGAAGCTGAGGGGGAAACTGACAAAATTAAGTTAAGCTTACTCTGCCTAGCTGCCCCTGTGTTCTTGTTTGTTTCCATGTTTGTTTTAAAGAAACTGACACCTAATAGAGATCATTTAAACCAACTCTAAGACACCAATGTCAGTGCAAGAGGTGAAGAGGTAGGAACTAGGTTCCCAGTTGCCAGTGAGTGCTAATTCAGGCATTAGTAAATGTAGAGGTCAGGAAAGGTTTTCCAGAAAAAAGACTGTTGCAAGTAACCAGCTCCTTCCCGGTCTCCTCTAATCACAAAAATCACACAGACTGTCTCATCTTGCTCAATTGCCTTTATTCGTCAGTTGGTTTAGACTAAAATATAATTGACAAGGATCAAGCTTTTGTAATATTTATGACCGTTCTTTTAATTCCAGGACACCCTCCCTTGCCTCCAGACATGTGTGGCATATTTTTTAAGTGAATTTAAATTATTTGACTTGGCATTTTGAGGAGGTGATTTTACAGCACCTCCGGAGATATCTGGAGACCCCCGGGGGTGTCACAAATCTAAGATTAGAAGTCATTGCTCTGAACAAAGAAGTCTGTTACATTAGTCCAGACATCTTAGGGGAACTCAAAAATGTTTACACTTCAACTCCCAATAAAAGCGCAGGCTTGCCTTTCCAAGTCCTACATCTCAAATAAACCTTCCCTCCTCTGGTTTTTATAAGTATGTAAATAATTTTTCCTATCTGTATTTTAATATATGTGTTGGCTGTAAGTTATGGTAGAAAGTTACACAATTATGAAGTTAAAAGCAAACCATGGCCAAAAATCCATCATTGTTGCAGCGTCATAGGGCATAAAACTTGGAATAGTCTTTGGGAAAACGTGAGATTGAAAATTCAAAGCGGCAGTTGCGCTGGGAGTGGGGAAAGTTGTCAGCAATGGCGTAGATAACTGAGGGTTTGGAGGGCCGTCGGCAGTACTTTGGAGAGTAGCAGGTGCTTTGTGCCTGGGAAAATACTGGTTCTTTTCACAAGCCCTAAATTTAATTTTCCATGCCTTCCATCCAGTCACGTGTTACTTCTACTTGTTAATCTGCCTTTCAAAATTCTCTACTTTTTTACTGATCGTGGTGGAATTCATTTGGGAACAGTTACCTTTTGAGTATCGATATTACATAAAAGGAACAGTTGACACTGAAGTACTTTAGGTCGGTCCATTTCAGTTATGCTCGGGTCTACCATCGTTTTTCACAAATGAATAAAAAGTATAGCTTTGTTTTCTCTCGCAGTTCGATGAGGTTCAAAAGTTTCACCCTTTCCAAAACGGATGTGGGAGGCAAGCTGTCCTCTGACTCAGATTCCAGCAGACAATGAGAATACTTGGTCTTTAAGTGCACTGTTGGAAAGTAGTTCCCGCATCTGGTGACCATGCTGTTCAGGAGCAGATGACTATGGCTTCACGACCTCTGGTAGTCGTGGGGGTTTTTTTCCTTCTGTTTTTTGCAACTCTCTCCAAAGTTCCCAAAAGCATCTGGAAGGTTACTGCTGAAGACCTGTCTCGGTGCTGGTATGACCTATGCTGGTGAAACACAACTAAAGGCGTAAAATTTTGCAGCACAGTTTCCTCTCACCTACCCAGGGCCAAAGTGAAACCTTTTAAAAAATTCTAAGCAATGAAAAAATGACGGTCATAAAAATAAAAAAGCTCTGAGGCAAAAAATACATCTGAAATCAGTTCCCAAAAAGATCTGATTTTTTTTTTTTTTTTTTTTTTTTTTTTAGGTCTACTGCAATACTTTTTTTAAAAATCTGTCAGAAGATTTTTTGGTATGAGTCTCCGCTCGACGGAGCCCTGAAACATGTGCACAGACCAGCTACGTGGTAACTGTGCTGGGCAGATACCGAGTCATCCTGGGGGTCAAGCATTTGTAATGATCCATGTGGTAGTGTCACTAGATTGAGGAGCTGACGAATGCTGTGGTAGGGGTTGGCCAGCTGTGCTGCTGAAGGTGTTGTATGTAACCACTCCTTGCTTTCACTACCTTCCGCACTGCATTACATCACTGGACCCAGGTGTTAGGTGCAGTGAGGTCCTTAACACACTTCCTCAGTCCTGGGAACTTCTTGAGCAAGCCATCTTCAGAGGTCCTCTTTGTGATCCCTAGCTGCCCCTAAGTATCTTTCTCTCATCACAAAAAGACAAAAGGTAGGGGGAGAAATCTAAACGGAATGAAAGAAAAGTCCTGTACTCAAGGGGCCATTTCTTAGCTAAGCCTTTTCCGTTGTCCACACAGCAAGCAGCAAGTTGAGGGCAGCTAGACCTGCAGCACTCAGCAATGTGGCCTCAGCTCCCCCTCGTCTGCTTTCTGTCCCCCTTCCCTGGGAAACTTCATGTGGTTTTCCAGTTGGTCATAGTGTGTACAGGTATGCTTCCTCGGGGCCACTCGTGCTGTTAGGCCCTCCACCAGCCTGTTTGGCTCCTTCTCTCCAGAGGAGTCTTCTGCAGTCGCTGCTTTGCCAGGTAGGTGTGTGCCTGAAGGGGAGGCCAGGGCTAGCTTTTCATCTCCACTCCAGGGGCTGCGGGGCTTTCTGGCATACCTGCATGCCTCGGTTGAGATCCACGCCAGCTCAGGGCCATCTTCCCCACCTTCGGCTGGGAGCGGCGGCTTCAGGCCTGCAGGCCCTGGGGAAGAGCGATGAGAGGGACAGGCTTAGAACTGGCAGAGTTGGCCACATAGGAAAGAGAAGCAGTTTTTGTTTGGGGGAGAGGAGGAAAGTATTTAGGTTCCAAAGGACATGTGTACATAGCTCTCCTGGGCCTCAGGTAAATAGGCTCGATCACCTGTGCAGATAATTATCTTCTGTACCCCCTTTTGCACATTCTCTTTGCCAGCCCCTTCATCTCCTACTGACTTCACTCTGTGTGTCTGTGTGTTTCTGTTTAAGTGGACTCAATAAGGATTTGTATATGCCGTGGTTACAGAGAGTGATTGTGGAGTGAATTTTCTGATAAGATTCTGTGCCTTACAGACGCATTCCTAACAGCATGCATTAAGATTGCCAGTCTCTCTGGTACATTTAAAATGATTCCTTTTCCGAAAAATTTCAGGAATGCATTTATTGTACACCTAAACAATGGGAATACTTTTTAAACTTAGTTTTTACAAGTACTTTGGATACCTTTGGTTTATTTTTCTATTTGCTTTAATGTAGTCATGTCCTTTCCCATCACTCCAGCTTTGTCATCCTGTCCTTCAGTCTCAGTAAAACAAAATTACGAGTAGGAGGGGAGCTGGGGGTTGACAGCAGGTTCCTTTATAGATCTGCTACAGAATTTTCCATGTTTCCTCCTTCAGTGAGAAAAAGTGGTTTACCTTTGAGTGTTTGCATTTGGGAAAGAGGTGTGTTGTTTGTCTTGACCAAGCCAGATGGGTGAGCACCCTGACGTGCCTTGCATGCCCCTGTTGTCGCTGTGGGCTGCCAGCTCCTTGTGTTCCCATGGGTACAAAGCATGGGAAGAGGCCAGGCCCAGCAGTTATCTACTTTTTAAAGTTCATAATTATCCCTAAATCCCAAATTCCAGCTACTTTCTGGAAAATGCCTGAAAACTTGGACTGGTTGATACTAGAGCTGTAGGAAGACTGAGACTGTTCGGTTAATTCTTGCTTTCTGTCTCCTTCAAACTGTGTAACCCAAGGTGTTCCTCGTTACAAAACATACTCCCTTGTGGGGTCCTAGAGCCTGAGTTGGGTCCTCTCCTCTTTTCTCATGCCCCTTCGCATGTAGCTATGGTTTCATAGCAGTCTGTGGGCATGTAAACCAGTGTTTGGGCCCATTCTCTGTTGGTTACGAAAGCAAATCAGGCGTGCCTGCATTTCAAAGGCTTTCAACTGTCATTTTAAGCAATCTCTGGTTCAAGGTTGGAGACACCATCCTCTTTGGACCTGAGGTTTAGTGCATTTTCTTTTGGCCAAGTTTTTGATAGTAAAAATATCTTTATGGAGATAGTCTGAGCTACACAATGGTGATCATTCTTATTTTTATCGACTAGAGAAGATGCCTCGTACTCCCAACGGCAGGATTGTATTTTGAATATATGGACCCTGTTCTTGCATGTTGCATTGTTACAGAGGGGACAGTGGCATATTCTTTAAGAATATAGAGCCCTTTCTTTCCAGAGGTCACAAACTGTCTTACAGATACATCATAGCTAACTTTTAAAGGCTGAAATTGCTCTTTCTTTTGTTATGATTATCTGTTACTTGGGAAATTCTTGCCATCTCTTTATAATAGCTCCTTGTCTTGGTCCTCATTTTTGCAAAAACGGTTACCAAAAAAAAAACAAAAAACACACCCTGAATGAGGCATACTGGGGAGCAGGTGGGGGAGAAGTTTGCCGTTGCAGCTTCCTGCTCGGTGTAATCATTTCTCTGATAAAAACGTATGATTAACTCAGCACTGCATCGGAACCGCCGAGCATCACATGGCCTCCTGTGGGGGTGGGGGGACAGTGGGGGAGATGTAGAGGCGATCTCAGTCTCGGTCTCAGTCTAAGCACATAACAAACCTGCAGCGGTCTGTGGAGCATTGTGGGGCTTGTGGGTAAAACTAGCCATTCAGGGTTTCTTTCTAGAACATTGGTAGGCTGGTTCTAGGTGTTTCTAGAATATTCATAAGCTGGTTCTAAGTGTTCCTGCTTAGCAAGTTGTCACAGATGTCAAGAAGGGCCAGAGAGATGGGCTGATGTACTACCCAGGGCCTCTCTCTCCCCCTGGTTGCTGTTCTTTAATACCCAAAGCTTTCTAGAATTTGACTGTCAGAGTCTCCAATTCTTAAATTCATTTTTCTGGCTCCTATTTCATTTTTAAAACCCATGAAAGCGTATCGTTGATGACCTTCTCCTCCCTGAATTTACTTACTGTAGAAACAATATTGAAACAGCAAAGAATAGTTTTTAGAAGAGTAGAAGTTGGCTATAATTTCAGGTGGTAGTGTTCTTATTTTGTCCTTTTCCATTTCCTGCATAGCTCCTGTTTGTATTGGATATAAGGTTTTAGGCCCAGGAACTACTGAACTTTATTTCATACAGATTCAGCAGATTTTCTAGAGGTAAAAGGATTTCTAAGTATGGGGGGGAGGGGGCAGAAAAAGGAGAAATTATTAGCTGTATGGTATATCCAGAAGTGTGAAAGATCATTTTGTAAGATAAATGGCCCTACCTTGGTTATTGTTTATGGTGTACTTTTTCCTTTTTTTAAAGATTTTATTTATTTGAGAGCGGCGGGGGGGGGGGGGGCGGGGGGGCAGTGAGCTTGCGTGCATGAGTCGGGTGGGGGACAGAGGGAGAGCAGACTCCCCAGTGAGCAAGGAGCCCAACAATCAGGACCCTGGGACTGTCACCTGAGCTGAACCTGAGGCAGACGCTTAACCAGCTGAGCCACCCAGGCGCCCCTATGCTGTACTTTCTGTACAAGCTACATCGTCGTATTGTCCATATGCATTTCAATACTCTGGGTAATGAGTCTTTTACCATCTTAATGCTCTAGAGTGAAGAGACTTAAAGATGTTAGTAGAAACCTTCTAAAATCGTGTAAAGTTTGTATCTGCGTATCTCCTAAATACTGTATTTTGAATCATCCTTCTCTGTACCACTCCCTCTGTCCCAGCTGTGGTTTAGGAGGAGGAGGAGACTTTCAAAATATCCCCCATTTGTAAATGAAAATAACCCAACTCCTGCCCAAGCCAGGCCAGGATTCCATCGGCGCTGTGGGCCTCTGCTGCTTTCAAACAAGCCATGCTCCTCCGTAGTCTAAACCAGAGGTACAGGCCACGTCTGATACACAGCTGAGAGTTAGAACCTCTTGGCCACATTTCCAAGTGTCTTTCTCTGGCCTGTTAAATTTTCTTTGAGTCAACATTTTGAGAGGAAGGGGTGAGAAGGAAACATGGGATGGTTGGTACTTTTCTGCTGGCCTCAGTTAATGCTAACCAAACAGTTCCTGCCTGTGTGGAATGGGGCACGTGAAAGGTCACCTACGGTAGTGAACAATGCAAGATCTCCCTTACCCATTCTGCCTTTGTTGGTTTTGACTGCAGTAGAACTTGCTCTTCCACGGTTTTGAATTTTGTGCTCTCGTGGGTGGGGTCATGTAAGGACTTTTTAAACTGCTCAGCTTGGAAGCGATAACTAACAAGAATAGCAGCACGTGTCTAAGGTACAGACGTGAGCTGGACGGGCTTGCACTGCGAACACCGCGCTGTCGCTCGTAGAAAGAGCTTTCGGTGAAACTGGGTCTGTGGCGAGGAGTTCTTTGTGTCCCAGTTAGCTGCTTATTTTAAGAGTGGAAGCCAAAAGAATGTTCTTCGAGTGTTAGAACACAGTTTGTGTACTGTGGGCGGATTGGTAGGACGGCATTTACACACTGAATTCTCCTCTGCTCTGCACTTGCTCCTGAAATAGAGGGGGTCAGGGTTCCTCTTATACCTAAAGGTGTGTGTCCTTGTGTCCCCTTGTCCCCGTCTGTGCTGGAGTGCTGTTGCTGTCCTCCTCACTCCTTGCCTCAGGCCAATGAAGACAGAGGATGTTGTTCGGTAGCATTTCAGTTAACTGGCTTCTTGAAACAGAGGGTCATCACCTCTAACCGCCTCTTTCGGCAGTAGGCTTTTCTTTCTTTGCTTTTTCTTTTTTTAATAGCCCTGGGAGCTTGAAATTGAACCTAGAAGTGGTAGAGTGTGAGTGTATTGTAAAGAAAGACCTTCAAGCCCTTTTACTTTTTTTTTTTTTAAAGATTTTATTTATTTATTCGACAGAGATAGAGACAGCCGGCGAGAGAGGGAACACAAGCAGGGGGAGTGGGAGAGGAAGAAGCAGGCTCGCAGCGGAGGAGCCTGATGTGGGGCTCGATCCCATAACGCCGGGATCACACCCTGAGCCGAAGGCAGACGCTTAGCTGCTGTGCCACCCAGGCGCCCCCAAGCCCTTTTACTTTTTAAATCACCTCCCAAAACTGAAAAATGATCAGAGGCTGTGATTTCCTAATCCCCATTGCTTCGGGCCTCAGCTGTGCCGAACCAAGGCCTAGAGCTGTTTGCCAGAGGTCCTGCTCTGGGGCCTCAGGGCCTATGGCCCCGCCCCCTCCCCCTGTGAGAAGGGAGATCCTGAAGGCAAGACCTGCTAGGGCAGATTCCGGCCCCTGGAGTTACTGCCTCTGGCCCTGGCTCTCACCTTTCAAAATACTTCTGGCCTCTGGTCTGCAGCACAGTGGCAGATGTAATAGTGTCCCCACATACCTGACTTCCCATCTAGAAGCACCTCGAGTTCCTACACTTACTGGCCTCCTTATAATGCGGAGTCTGAACACAGCAAACACACACTTGCATGTTGAGTCCTCTGAGTGGCTAAGACTCGAGGACTCAAGGCCTTTCCTCCTCATGCCCAGGGCAGCATGGCTCTGGTCTGTGCAAGGAAGCTGGCCAATTTCACTGTTTCGGAACCTATTTATACATCCAGCCTTCCTTGTTGTAAGTGTACAGAAATTACTCTCTGGAAGTCGACATTTTTGTGCCTCTTTCAAGTATCATCCCTGGGCCCGCTTTGCTTTCACTCTTGCATATTCTTTCCAGCCACTGAGCTTAATGCTTCTCTCCTGGACCACCCTAGCAGCCTCAGCTGTGGGTGTCCTTCGCCTCTGCTTTGGTTTCTTCTTTCTCCACCTGCTGCCAAGAAGCCCTCCAGCAGCCAAGGCAGCCCTTGTTCCTGCATGTATTACCTGGGGCAACACTGAAGCATAAATAAGGCTGATCCATTCCATTTCTCTGGAATCCTGGAAGTGCTCCTGGAACAGAGCTCTGTGCAAAGAGATTCAGAGGGTAGAGAAACCTAATTTGAGACCTCTTTTGAAGGTAGCAGGCCCTTAAGCGCTCATTCCAGCCCCAAGAGGAATCTAGGGTAAGATTTTTCATCTGCTGCCCCTTTCACACATGTACTGTCTTAGTGTCGAACAAAATACTTTTCTAGGTCTGAAGTTCAGCCTTCCTGTAGGTGGATACTTGATACATAATTAAGTCATAATTGTAAAATTGCATTTCAGTTAGTAACCATCTCAACATACATATATATATACTCTCCTGTGTTTTAATTAAAGTATCCTCAGTGTTAACATTAGTTGCAGATGTACACAGTGATTCAACAATTCCATACATGATAAAATGCTCACCACAGTAAGTGTAGTCACTGTCTGTAACTATACAGTGTTATTACAGTCTTACTATATTCCCTTTGTTGTACTTTTCAGGAGTTATTTTATAACTGGAAGTTTGTACCTTAATCCCCTGTATCTCTTTCCCCCAACCCCCCCCCCCAACTCCACAACCACCAGTTTGGTCTTTGTATTTTGAGTTTGTTTTTTAGATTCCATATATAGTGAAGTCCTATGGTATCTCTCTGACTGACTTCACTTAGGGTAACACCTTCTATATCCACCCATGTTCTTGCAAACGGCAACACCTTGGGGGGGGGGTGTGTACACACACACATCTATCCATTCTACTTTCAGTGGACACTTAGGTTGCTTCCATATTTTGTTGATTGTAAGTAACGCTGCAATAAACCTAGGGATGCATGTATCTCTCCGAATTAGTTTTCATTTTCTTTGGGGAAAGACTCAGCAGTGGAATTACTGGGTTGTTTGATATTTCTGTTTTTTAATTTTTTGAGGAACTTCCATGCTGTTTTCCACAGTGGCTACAGAAAGTGGCTGCACCAGTTCACATTCCCCCCAACAGTGCACCAGGGTTTCCTTTTCTCTACATTCTCACCACTACTTGTTATTTCTTGTCTTTTTGATACTAACCATTCTGACTGGTGTGAGGTCATCTCTCGTTGTGGTTTTCATTGGCATTTCCCTGTTGATGAGTGATATTGAGCATCTTTTCATGTGTCTGTTGGCCATCCGTAGGTCTTTTCTGGAAAAATGCCTATTCAGGTCCTCAGCCCATTTTTTTTCTTCCAAATTTTTATTTAAATTCTAGTTAGTTAATGTAAAGTGTAATACTGGTTTCAGGAGTAGAATGCAGTAATTCATCACTTACATATAACACCCGGTGCTCATCACAAGTGCCTTCCTCAATACCCGTCACCCATCAAGCCCATCCACCATCCACCTCCCTCCATCAACCCTCATTCTGTTCCCTGTTGTTAAGAGTCTCTTAGGGTTTACCTCCCCCCTTCTCTTTTTCCCCCTTCTCACACATTCATCTGTTGTTCTTAAATTCCGTGTATGAGTGAAATCATATGATGTGTCTTCCTCTGACTTATTTTGCTTAGCATAACACATTCCAGCTCCATCCGTGTTGCTGCAGATGACAAGATTTCATTCTTTTTGTTGGTTGAGTAATAATCCAATGTATATACATATACCACATCTTTTTTATCCATTAATTGGTCGATGGACACTTGGGCTATTTCCATAGTTTGGCTGTGTCAGTAACGCTACTATAAACATCAGGGTGCATGTACCCTTTGAATCTGTATTTTTAAATCCTTTCCTCTGCCTGCTTTGTAATTGGATTTATTTTGGTGTCCTTTATATATTTTGAAAATTATTCTCTTACCAGGTACATCATTTGCAAATATCTTCTCCCATTCAGTAGACTGCCTTTTTGTTTGTTGGTTTCCTTCACTATGCAAAACCTTTTAGTTTGATGTAGTCCCAGTAGTTTATTTTTGCTTTTGTTTTCCTTGCCTGAAGAGACATACAAAGAGAAACGTTGGTAAATCCAATGTTCAAGAGATTATTGCCTATGTTTTCTTCTAAGAGTTTTATGGTTTCCAGTCTAACATTAAGGTCTTTAATCCATTTTATCTTTATGGTGTAAGAAAGTGGTCTTTTCCCAACACCATTTATTGGAGAGACTCTTTCCTCCATTGTATGTTCTTCTCCTTTGTCATAGATTAATGGACATATAAGCATGAGTTTCTTTCTGGGCTCTCTGTTCTGTTCCATTTATCTGTGTGTCTGTTTTTGTGCCGGTACCGTACTGTTTTGATTACTACAACTTTGTACTATAGCTTGAAATCGGAGATTGTTATGCCTCCAGCTTTGTTGTTCTTAAGATTGCTTTAGCTATCCAGGGTCTTTGGTGATTTCATATAAACTTTAGGATTATTGTAGTTCTGTGAAAAATGCTGTTGGTATTTTGATGGAGATTGCATTTAATTTATAGATTGCTTTGGGTAGTTTGGACATTTTAACAGTATTCTTCCAGGCTATGAGCATGGTATATCTTAATTATTTGTACATCTCTTTATTTGTGTCTTAAATTTCTTTCATCAGTTTTATAGCTTTCAGAGTAGAGGTGTGTCACCTAGTCAGTTAAATGTATTCTTAGGTATTTTATTCATTTTGATGCAATTGTAAATGGGATAGTTTTCTTACTCTTTAGTAGCTTCTTAGTAGTGTATAAAAAGGCAACAGATCTCTATATATTAATTTCGTATCCTGTAACTTTACTGGATTGGTTTATTCTAGTGGGGTTTTTGATGAGGTCGTATCAGTGTCATCTGTAAAAATAGTGACAGTGGTACCTATTTGTTACCAATTTGGAATGATTCCTTTTTCTTGTCTGATTGCTGTGGCAAAAGTAGACATCTTTATTTTATTCCTAATGTGAGAGGAAATTGACCATCAGAAGTAAAGATGAGATGTTCTAGACCTGGAGATAGAGCATGTGAATTTTTTCCTTTGAAGCATGTATCCTCCTGGAGTGGTTGATTTTTGCTCACACTTGGGGACTTACTGTAGAGGCTGGATGCCACTGACCTGTGTAAGAGTAAAAGGGGCTGTGAGCAGTGGTCTCTTAGCCTCAGAGGTGCCTACTTTTTCAACCTATAATTGCACCCAGAGGGTCTAATGCAGTAGACATGTAAGCTAATTATGTGAAATAGAATTCATTTTAGCTTCCTTTACCACAAGCAGAATTTTAACCAGAAACTTATCAAAATTGTGTTTCTCTCTGTTCCAACCTAATTTCTGTTACTATCTCAGTTTACTTTGTTGGCCCATTTTAATCCAAGAGATGTGAGTCCCTTGACCTGGGAGTCCAGTTCTGGAATTTGAGGATTCTGGTGAATCCTCAGGTTCTTATCGACCCTGATGAGGTCCTGCACATGCAGCGCCAAAGAGCCTGACTAAACACAGATAATTGTTTCTTCCAAAATACAAGAAGCACAAGTAGTTAAGTGTACAGCTCTTGGGAATCCTGCTGTTTGAAAACCTATGCCCAAGCTGTCGAGCCTAGGGAAGCTACGTCTGTCTCTTGGCAAATCAGTGCCTGGGTTTTCCTTCCTTGGCTACCTCGTTTTCTTTAATGCATTTTCTTTTCATGGTGGAAAGGAAAGGCAGGTGCCTCTAAACTTTGATTTTTCACAGCAAACTTTAAATCCTTAAATCACACGTGGAAAGGTTGATTTGAAGCTGCTATCTCCGTCTTCCTAATAGACCCTGTGGGTGGTAAAGATCTCAGGGAGTGAAACATTAAAAATGAATGAGGAGAACTCGAGTAGTTTGTCTGAGGCAGGGGTTGAGAGGGACTTGGTGGGAAAGGTTTAACAAAAGGCATTGATGTTTTAAATGCACAGAAATGCCATCCATCAATGATAAATGGTGTGGCATAGAACAGATGTGCCAGATTGAGTTATTACAGCATAGGGCTCGGTTCACGGAAGGGGAAAGCAAGCAGCATGGCTGGTGTTTTTAAATTATCTGTTTGAAAGCATTAGCAAAACAGGAAAATCAAAACTGTATTCTATCAGAGCTAAAATAGAAAACATTGGGAATTTCCAAAAATTCTCAGTTTTGATTTTTTTTTAAGACTTCATAAGAATGAACAAATGTTGTTTTTCTGAAAATGAATTTCTGGCCCTACCTGGCTGAATGCCTTTTTTTTTTTTTTTTTTGAGAGTTTGAGTTGTGATTGTGTGAGGAATGAACATTACAAAATGTTAAGTCAGGTACAACTGTTGCCTCGTGTTCTCGACACCTACGTTGATTGTATCTCTAGGTTCCTCTTCACTACGTACCGAAACTACGGAGGAGCCCTCCAGAAACCCCTCTCCACGGTTGGAGATTGATTCATCATCCCCCTCAGTATTTTGATTCAAGGGCTAATTCTGTACACTTATTTGCTCTGTGTAGGAATTACTTCACCCAGAAGAGAGACAAAAAGATACCAACTTCCCTGTCTCCTAGAGAAAAGGACTCCTAGAAAATTAGACAAAAATCTGTTAAGTAAATTGGGATCTTTGGTCAGTGTAGACCCTAGGGCAGAAGTCAAGCTTTGAGTGTTCTTTGGTCTTCTCGAGGTCTGGGAATTAGTGCCGCCAGCCCAGCAGAAGACAGGAATGCATGAGCTGTTCGAAAGGGCTCCTGAGTTGGAATCGCTGTGCTTGGTGGCAACACGAGGCTTGGTAAGGCACGTGGAGCTACCCCACTCATGTCCGTACCGACCCTTGCTTACCCGTTTGGCAACTTGTTCGGAATTAGATCTGTTTTGTTGTCTCAACAAAACTAATTCCTCTTTGTTTTTCCTAAGATGAACGAAGTGTTTAATTCTTGAAAATACTGTCAATTTAGTTTAAACTAGAAGTTTGTTAGACTAGAAAGACAGTCTTCACGTGCGAATGCTTCAGTTGAAAATGAGGACACTGATTATATGAAAAGTCTTGCCCTTATTGGAGCCATCTGTGTCAGCTTTCAGCTCTTTCAGGTGCAGACTTTACTTGATTTAGGCTTTTCACCTCCAAGGGATCCTAGCTTGCCCTAAAGAAAGCACTTGTCAGACTGTCTTTAGAGCCACCAAATAAATCTATTTTATAGTCCCATTAGATAGCTTGCTCAAAATCCCATTCGCTCTGGAAGGTCCTATGCTTGGATGCACAACAAATTTCCTGCAGTCATCTCTGGTACACCTCCTTTGGGTTGTTAAGAAGGTGTTGAAATGCGAGAAGGCTGGTAGTGAAATTAAACTGTGGGTCAGGGTAATTAGGAGGGAGCTAAGCGAGCATTTTCCTAGTACATTGTCTGGCTTGTAGTTGCAGCTGCAAACAACGGTATGAACTTCACCAGTTGCTGCAGTGCAGCTGGTTCAGATCTGGCTTTGTAACTGGCCGAAGTAAAATGAAATGGCTGGAAAATTCCAGTCAAGTAACACCAGTGGGAACATGTGGAATTAAATAGTGTGAGTAAATGCTGGCCGGCTTGAGGAACAAAGCTTCAGACATAAACTTGAGGGTGGTGGTGAGGACTGGGGGGGGGGGGGGGGGGGGGGGCAGGCAGGGCGCTTGCTGGCCTCTGTAACAAGGGTCTATTGTTGGGATTAGTTCCCTTGCAGGAGGTAGGAGGTTTCCTCTCTCCAGGGAGGTTTGTAGAGTGGCCTGCCTACCTTCCTCCTTGACTGATACTTTTTTTTTTTAAGAAGAAAGAAAAATAAGCCATTACTTCAGGTCCTGAGAATAACACAAATCTCAAAATGTTGTCTTTCTTCCCCCCTTGCGTGACCCAGAAGGCCCCGTCTCTCTCCTTAGTCCTCTTCCCTTCCGCCCCGGACCGGAGGAGGCGGACGGTGCTGGAGGCCAAGGTTCGGTGTCTTGTCATTGTTCTAAATAAGGAAGGAAAATGGGTTTCCTCAAGGAAAGCTGCTGTAGTATCCGTTTTTTCTGCTTAATTTGGAGAATTGAGAGTTGGCGCAGGAAAAAATTTGAGAAGTTCAAGGGCCGTGGTGCTGTTTGGGGAAAACATTTGCTGTAACTAGGTTGAGGGTATTTATTCTCTGCCAGTGCCTGGGAGCTGTGTTTGCCAAGTGATTTCCCAGTCGCAGGGATTAGCCAGTCTTGTGAGACTTTTGATGAAGAGACTTACAGAAACCTTCGCGGAGGCACGTGATACACGGTGGCTGTCGGTGGGATGGCCCCTCCTCTACTCTGCTTCTGGCCCAAGCGTTTGTAACAGAGTTTGTAGATGAGGATCTTTTAGAAATCAAAGTTCTGATGGGTGTATCATTAATTACGCCCCTTGCCGTTTCCACGGACGTAGAGTGGAAGCTATACCGCCCGTCATCTACCGGGGAAGCAGACAGACCCAGCTTATCAGTAAAAATTACCTGTGCCCCAGCAGCAACGGAGTTCTGTTTCAGGAAAGTAAAGACATTTTCTTAACGGACACTCCCTAGATTCGCATTAAATTTTTATTCTAAACCCGTAGGTTCTTTTGCCTGAACAGTGACCCCTTTCACTGGGGAGGCAGGAGCCCCTGCGCTGGCCGTTCGGCTCCGGCCGCAGGGGAGCGCCGTCTGCGTCCCCGCCGGGCTGCTTACGTTTGTATGTGTTCCTGCCCCCAGATCACCATCATCTTCAAAGCTCACCGGGAGTGTACAGATCAGAAAGTGTACCAAGCTGTGACCGATGACCTGCCGGCCGCCTTTGTGGACGGCAGCACGAGCGGCGGGGACGGCGACACCAAGAGCCTGCTCGTCGTGGAGCGGGAGAGTGGCCGCTACGTGGAGATGCACGCCCGCTACATCGGGACCACGGTCTTCGTGCGGCAGCTGGGGCGCTACCTGACGCTGGCCGTGCGCATGCCCGAGGACCTGGCCATGTCCTACGAGGAGAGCCAGGACCTGCAGCTGTGCGTCAATGGCTGCCCCCTGAGCGAGCGCATCGACGACGGGCAGGGCCAGGTGTCTGCCATCCTGGGGCACCACGTGCCTCGCACCTCGCTGGCGCCGGCCTGGCCGGGCTACACCCTGGAGGCTGCCAGTGCTCACTGCCACGAGAAGATGCCAGTGAAGGACATCTACTTCCAGTCCTGCGTCTTCGACCTGCTCACCACCGGGGACGCCAACTTCACCGCCGCCGCCCACAGTGCCTTGGCGGACGTGGAGGCGCTGCACCCGCGCAAGGAGCGCTGGCACATCTTCCCGAGCGGCAGCCGGGGCTCGGCCCGCGCAGGCAGCCCCTGGGCTGTCGGCCTCGGACTCCCGTGCTTGATCTTCGTTCTGTTTTTGTAGGGGTCGTCTTCTGTTTTTTATTTTTTGTCTATAACAGAATTTTAAAATATATATTGTCATAATATATTGAGTACAAGAGTATATATGTATATACCATGTATATGACAGGCTGTTTGTCCTGGGGCACCCACCAGAGTGTACATACTGTGTTTGACTGTTTTCGTGTATGTCGGATGTAGTGTTCTTTGATTGTATTGATTTTGTTTTGCAGTTTTGTGAAATATTTTATAATGTCCCTGCCTGGGGACCTGTTAGAAAGCACTTTATTTTTTATATATTAAATATTTATGTGTGTACCTGGTTAGTATGTATAGTACATATACACAGACACCATACGCAGCGTTCCCGGCGAAGATGACCAGTGACGGTGTTTGTAGCTGTTCCTGGCCGTTCGATCCTGCCTTTTCCCTTGGCTACTGACCTGCCACAGTGGGTGTGCAGCTTTCACTCGCCGCCTTCTGGGGGGAGCTATGTCCTTCCTGTGAGCTGGGGGATGTCCTTCGCCTCCCCCTGCCCTCACTGGATGTGGACGGACGGCTAATCCCCGACAGGCACTTCGGCTCTTGTGAAACACACATCTCGAAGGAACCCTCACCCTCTGTCACAGCTGTCACTTTTTCAAAGGGCAGAGAGAATATTACAACGGTTTTATGAACTAGGATCATTTTATCTGAGCACTTACCGTATGTGGGGTTGAGCCAGACAAAACTGCTGTTTCGATAGGTCAGAAGGATCTAGAGAGAGCAATTTCATGGATAAATACCAGGCATTTTACTAGACCCCAGGAGCTCTCAGACTTTTCCTCATCCCCTGTCCCTGTTGAAACTGTCACACCTTGCTCTTCTAATTTGTGCAAGCCCAAGTTCTTAACCTTTTGGTCCTTGGCCGCTTGTATTCAGAAACACACTGTTCCCTGTCTCCCCCCAACCCCCACAGAGAACCCTCCTCAGTCTCACCTTATGAACCCAGAGATTGGGGTTTGTTGGATTCTTGCTTCACATCAAGGCCCAGCTCCCATCACAAGGTTTGCCACTCTTCCTTGCCCCCCACACCGTGGTCTCCGTCAGCCGCTGCTGTATCTGTAGGGATGGGGATGAACAGGGTGTTTCCTGGCCTGACCCAGTATGCGACTGGGCGCTGCTTAACCCAGACGTTCTCACTAAGCAATGTTGCTCTCCAGGCGGTCTTTTTCATCAGGTACTCTCCCTCTCAACATCTGTAGTGACTATTACTTAGTTAACTTGGTAAAATTCCTGTAAAGTATCTCCTTGCCTCTTCCCTTTCACTGTTGGCATCCCCTTGCAAAAGGAAAGCACCACCAACAAATTCAAGAACCATGAGGAAGGGAGTTCTAGGGTAGGTAAATTTCTCTTGGGTCTATATAAATGTTTGGTACCAAGGAGAAAGGTGACAATTTGTACCTTACCTAAGTGCAAGGAAAAGTTAACGAACTTTAAATACACAGCACTTTGGATTCAGACTGTGCTCAGTTTTAGATGGCCGGGTAATTTCTGCCTTTTGCCATGTCCTGTTGATCAGGCTCACTGCCGGAGGCCCCAGCTGGCAGGAAAAGAGGATTTCGTTTTGGGGAACTTCTGTTTCGTAGTGAACTGAGCTATCATCCGATCACAGGAGGGAGCTGTGGGTTCGTCTATAGGCGGCAACCCTCTCGTGTTCTGGTATACGACAGAATCATCTGGGCAGGTCAGGGAAAATCGCAAAAAAAGCATCCTGCTTCTTAGTTGATAAAGCTGCAACACCAGAGAATTGAAACCTAAACCGGTTAACCTTTCGTAAAAACTGGACTGGGGCCTACCTGCCATCGGCTCTGAACTGGGGCTGTTTCTGTTCACCTATGGAACCATGTGCCAGGTTCAGAAGCAAGAGTTAGCTAGTAACTTTGTTATGTAATTGAGTAGAACAAAGGAGGAAAAATAGAGTACTTATAACCACTATTCTTGTGCAAACAATATAAAAGTGAAGTAAAAGCGGTAGAAATTTCTACAGTATCTGGCTTTAGAGTGTATACGGTTAATAGAACCTTTGTCCTTTTCAGGGAAAGCAAAACCACCACCTGGACTCATAGCTGGGGAAAGACACTGAGACTGGCAAGGCCGCTTCAAATAAGCGTTCTCTATCACTAGCACCCGTACCGGTGTATTTGTTGTCCCTTTACAATCAGTGTCCCTGTACAACATTTCCAGTCCCCACAGACAACTGACAAATACAGATGCTTCTCTAGAGAAGGACCAGGTTATATTTCCATTTCTTTTCCAGGACTTCTAGAGAAAATAGTACTTGTATGTTTTGGTTCTTTAAATCCTCCTTAGCCCATAGAATTTCAGGTTATACCTACATGTGGCTAGGCTGTAGCTATTCAGAGGTCTCCTGGGGGAGCTTAAAACTTGGGGGAAAACACTGGTTTTCACAGATGCTCCACATGGCTGTCTTTAAAAGACTCAAAACATTTTTTTGTACTTTTCTTCTCTGTTATGCTTGGAAATTCCCAGTGTGTCGAGTCTTTGCAAAGAAACCTTTAGATGTGGTTCATAGGTATATGCATAAGTATCTGTGTAAAACAGTGAGTGTGCAGTGTGTAAATACTTTAAATTATTATGCTAGAAAAATAAAGTTACATACCATGCTGTGGAATGTTTGTTCTGTGATTATAGTGACACCTGCTGGAAGGGCTGCAGAACACAGGCGCAGAGGAAAGGGAGCGAGGGTGTATTTATGCAAAATCCTTGGTGATTACCGATAACACGTCATACAACCTGCCCACAAACTCACTTATTTTCTAAACTACATCTTTCTTGTAGTTTTTCGTTTTTAAGTTTAAAGCAATTTCAAGTAAGTCAATGGCTGTGAAACTAGCCCACCTGTATCATCCCAAAGGCCTGTCTTCAGTAATAGTTTCAGGGACCTGCACTGTGGCTCTTTTAAGATAGTGTGGATTGCAACAACTTCCTTCTGGTGGGATAGACTTGGGAGCAGGATGTTTTTGGCTTTGGGAACTTGTAAATCCCCTTTTCTTGGATGTTCTAAAAAGAGACATCACAAGATCTCAACTTGTTCTTTGTGCAAAAAAACACGCCAAAAGGTAGCAAAACTTGAAAAAGAACGAAGCCCAAACTGAAGGCAAAGGAAATCAATTACTACTAAGTCAAATACTAACTGGGACAAATTCCACCTGGAGGAAACCTACGTAATCATTTCTTAAATAGAAGGTTTAATCTATACTCTTAGTGTTTATGTGTAGATCAGAATTTAAAAAATAAAATGTCATCTGAAACACACAAATTGGAGGACAGTGACAAAGACACTGACTGACTAATGCATAAGCTGGTACTAAATGAATACTAAGAAATAATCCACATCACGAGGTCTATGCTTACAAGTCAAAACTTCTCTTTCAGTGTACTACGTCCAGACCCAGCTTTTCAGGGATTGAAACTTAAGCGACTGTCCAAAAACCTAAACTTAACTTTGTCTTAAACAGCAAACAGGGACTTTAAAAAACCCAAAGAATCCTGTTATCTGATTTTTTTTTTTTTTTTTTTTTTTTTTGGTAGCCACATTTAGCATTCTAATGCCTGAAGGCAGCCGGAGTAAAGCAGTCTTGGATTCCTGCAGTCCTTTCTGAGCAAAGATCCTCTGTTTATGGGAACAGCAGGAAAAAACTAGCAATGTTTTGCGTGTGTACCAAGGAGCATCTCCCTGCCCCAGAATGTAATTAAGACATTAAAAAAAGAAAGAAAGAAAAAGCAGTCCATGGTTCCTTATTATCTGACTGCCTAGCTAACCATATTGTTTCTCCTTTCATTCATTTTCTGTCTTCCAAATGGATAAGGCATATTCACATTATTTAAACTGTATTTTCCTCTGAACTTACTCCTCTACCTCCACCAAGTAAATAAGATGTGTGACACTATCAACTAAATAGTAGGATATACAGTCTTCTGGACCCAAAATATGAAGTATATGCCTGGAGTGCAGAAGTGTTCATGTTTCTTCTGAGTAGCATGTAGATGTGTACGGAGAGGGGGCATCTCCAGCCCAGGAGGAAACGCTAACACATCCTACACAGGTGGAATGTTCACCCTTGCCCGGTTACGGTGATCAAACCAAGTGAACAAAACAGTCTGGTCAACTAACATATATTAAAGTAGGTCCATCAAACTCTAGCAAGAAGAAAGCAACGGAGCCAAGTGTTCTGAATGAGAGTTTTTCATAGGGGACAGTTCAATGACCCCCCTCCCCCTTTTTTAAATTACAATAATGAAAACTCCCAACTCCAGAAAAAAGGGAAACAGAAAAAAGGGAACACTTCTGCTATCAGATGGAACACATACGGCCAAACCGTACGTAAATTAACAGCAGGAACCGCACTTGCTATAAATGACATGTTAAAAAAAACACGTGATCATCTTAATCACTAATATAACACGAGCACCTAACATGTGAAGCCGACAGACATAAATGGAAAATTGACAGTAATACAGTAATAGTAGGGGACTTTAATAACCCCACTTACATTAATTGATAAATCACCCAGACAGAAAATTAGTAAGCAAACATTGACCTTAAATGACTCATTAGACCAGATGGACTTAATAGATACATATAGAACATTTCATCCCAAACTGCAAAATAGACATATTTTTCAAGTGCACATGGAACACCCTCCAGTACAGATTACATGGTAGGCCACAAAACAGGAATATACATTCAAGAAGACCGAAAGCATCTTTTCTGACCACAACATTAGGAAAGCAGAAATTAATTACAAGATCAAAACAAAACACTCACAAACACATGTAGACTGAACAGTATGTAACTGAACAACTAATGTGTCAGTGAAGAAAGAGGAAATCAAAACATACCTCGAGATTAATGAAAATGGAAATACAACTTACCAAAATCTATGTAATGCAGTAAAAGCAGTTCTAAGTTCATAGCAATACGGGCTTACCCCAGGAATCAGGAAAAATCTCAAGTTATCTAACATTATACCCAAAGGAACTAGGAAAAGAAGGGTAAAGCTCACAGTAAAAGGAAGGAAATCATAAAGATCAGAATAGAAATAAAGATTTAAAAAAATAATAGGAAATGAAAAGCTCGTTCATTGAGAAGATAAACAAAATTGATAAATCTCTAGCCAGACTCATCAAGAAAAAAAAGACAGGACCCAGATAAACTTAAGAAAAGCAAAGCAAAGCAAAGAGGGGAAGGGGTGAGGGGTGGGGAGAGGAGAGGAGAGAAGAAAAAAGGAAGGAAGGACTTACAACGGATACAAAGGTTTGTGAGAGATTACTACAATTATTAATTACATGTCAACAAACTGGAAAATCTAGAAAAAAATTAATTTCTACGAGCACACAACCTTCCAAAAAAGAATCACAAAAAAAAAAAAAAAAAGAAAACCTGAATAGAATAGACCCATACAAGAAATGGAATTAAGTCACTACTTTTAAAACTCCTAACAAATAACATTTTAGGACCAGACAGCTTCACACGTGAATTCTACAAAATACTTAGGTAAGTGTTAGTATCTATCCTTCTCAAATTATTCAAAAAAAAAAAAAAATGAGTGGGAAGAAATGCTTCTAAAGCCTTTTACAAGGCCAGCATTATTCTGATACCAAAACAAGGCAAAGACACCACAAAATAGAAAACTATGTACCAATATCCCTGATGAACACAGATGTAAAAATCCTTAACAAAATATTACCAAATTCAACAATACATTAAAAGAATCATACACCATGATCAAGTGGGATTTATCTCAGGGATGCAAGGATGGTTCAACATCTGCAAATCAATCAACATGATACTCGACAATAACAGAAAGGGTAGAAGTTCTATGATCATCTTAATAGAGGCAGAAAAAACATTTGAAAGTTCAACATTCATCTGTGATAAAACTCTCAACAAGTGGGTATAAAATTAATGTACCTCAACATATTAAAGTCCATTTATGACAAGCACACAGCTAACATCATATTAAATAACGAAAAGCTGAAAGCTTTTTCTCTAACATCAGAAGCAAGTCAAGGATACTCTTTCCACCTTTATTCAACATAGTACAGGAAGTTCTAGCCATGGCAATTAGGAAGGAAGGAAGGAAGGAAGGAAGGAAGGAAGGAAGGAAGGAAGGAAGGAAGGAAGGAAAAGGAAGAGAAGGGAAGGGAAGAGGGAAAAGAGAAGAGGGGAGGGGAGAAGAGGGGAGGGGAGGGGAGGGAAAAAGAAAAGGCATCCCAATTGCCAAGGAAAAAGAAAAAGTACCCCTATTCACAGATGACACGATCATATATACAGGAAACACTAAAGACTCCACCGAACAAACAAACAACAAACAACTACTGGGATAAACGAATTCAGTAAAGTCACAGGACAAAACAAATGGACAAACAGAAATTGGTTGCATTTCCATACACTAATAATAAGCTATCAGAAAAACAAATTAAGAAAACAATCCCATTTACAATTACACCAAAAAAGAATAAAGCACATAGGAATATATTTAACCAAGGAGGTGAAAGACCTGTAATCTGAAAACTATAAAATAACAATGAAAGAAATTGAAGATGACACACATATAAAAGACATTCCACGCTCATGGATAGAAAGACTACTGTCAAATGTTCGTCCTATCCAAAGCGATCTATAGATTCAATGCGATCACTATTACATACTGACAGCATTTTTCAAAGAATTAGAACACATAATCCTGAAATTTGTATGGAACCACAAAAGACGCTGAATAACCAAAGCAATCTTGAGGAAGATAAACAAAGCTGGAGGTCTCACAATCCCTGATTTCAAGATATACTGCAAAGCTACAGTAATCAAAACTAAAGAAAAAAAAAACCACCGTCACGTAAATAGACACATAGATCAATGGAACAGAATACCAAGCCCAGAAAGAAATCCACACTTACATGGTCAATTAATGTATGGCAAAGGAGGTAGGAATATACAATGGAAGAAAGACAGGCTCTTCAACAAATGGTGTTGGGAAAACTGGACAGCTATGTGCAGAAGGATGAAACTGGACCACTTTCTGACACCAAACACAAAAATAAACTCAAAATGGGTTAAACACCTAAATGTGAGACTAGAAACTATAAAACTCCTAGAAGAAAATATACAAAGTAATTTCTTGGACATTGGCCCTAACATTTTTCTAGATACGCCTCCTCAGGTAAAGGAAACAAAAGCAAAAATAACCTATTGGGACTACACCAAAATGAAAAGCTTTTGCACACCAATGGAAATGATCAACAAAATGAAAAGGGAACCTACAGAATAGGGGAAGATATTTGCAAATGATATATTCGATAAGGGATTAAAATCCAAAATACATAAAAAACTTATACAGCTTGACACACAGAATGATCCAATTAAAAAATAGCAAATCCTACACCTAATAACATCTGTTACCTGCTGGAAACAAGGCCATTTGTTTGGCTAACTAAATGTGTGACCATCGGGAAATCCACTCTGGCAGTTTGCTGATACCGCCATGATGTTTCCATAACACACCTGGGGACCAATGTGTCTTACAAGTGGCTGCTGCGGGATTAAGCTACAGTGGGCTCTGGGGAGAAAAAACAGGCAGAGGATCTGAATGGACACTTTTCTAAAGACACCCAGATGGCCAACAGGCATATGAAAAGATGTTCGACACCACTAACCATCAAAGAAAAGCAAATCAAAATCACAATGGGATATCACCTTATACCTGTCAGAATGGCTAAACTCAAAAAGACAAGAAATAAGTATTGGCAAGGTAGTGAAGAAAAAGGAACCCTCATACGCCATTGGTGAGAATACAAGTTGGTGCAGCCAATATGGCAAACAGTATGGAGTTTCCCCAAAAATAATTAAAAATGGAAATACCATATGATCCAGTAATTCCACTACTGGATATTTACCTAACATACCAGCACTATTTCGAAAATATACGTACACCACTAAGTTTATTATAACATTATTTACAATAGCCACGATATGGAAGCAGCCCAAGTGTTCATCCATAGATGAACAAAGAAGTTGCAGCACACACGCACACACACAGGAATATTACTCAGCCATAAAAAAGAAGGACATCTTCATATTCACAACAATAGGGATAAAGAAAAAAAAAACACCAGACCCTTAAATACAGAGAAAAAAAAACGGGTTGTCAGAGGGGATATGGATGGCAGGATGGGTGAAATAGATACAGGGGCTTAAAAGGTACAAACTTCCAGTTATAAAGTAAGTATATCAGAGATGAAAAGTACAGAATAGAAAATAAAGCCAGTAATAATTTAATAACTTTGTATAGTGATAGATGATGACACACTTATGGTAAGCACTAATGTATAGACTTGTTGAATCATGTTGTACAATGAAACTAATATTGTTAATTGTACTTAAACAAAATGACATATGGAGATACAAAAAATAAATAAAGATGAACAATCCATCCACAAAAAGAAAGAAAAAGAAAAAAAAAGGAAAAGAAAAGGAAAAAAAAAGAAAAAGAAGACAGGACGGAAGGACGGAAAAAGAGAAAAAAAGAAAGAGAAAGAAGAAAAAGAAAAAAAAGAAAAGAATCTCATTTGCAATTGTATCAAAAAATAAAATACCTAGGACCAAATTTAACCATGAAGGTGAAAGACCTACATTCTAAAAACTGTAGGATATTGATGAAAGAAGTTGAAGGATGACACAATAAATACAAAGATATTCTGTACTCATGGATTGGAAGAATATTGCTAAATGTTCATCCTATCAAAACAGTCTACAGATTCAATGCAATTGAATGCAAAATATCAATGGTATTTTTCACAGAACTAGAACAAATAATCTTAAAATCTGTATGGAACCACAAAATACCCCAAGTAGCCAAAGCAATCTTGAGGAAGAACAAAGCTGGAGGCATCACAATCCCTGATTTCAAACTATAGTACAAAGCTATAGTGATCAAGACAGTGTGGTCCTGGAATGAAAACAGACACACAGATCAACGGAACAAAATAGAGAGCCCAGAAATAAACCTATGCTTCTATGGTCAATGTATCTATGACAAGGGAAGCAAAAATATACAATTGGGGAAAAAGAATCTCTCCAACAAACAGTCTTGGGAAAACTGGACAGCTACACGCAAAACAATGAAATGGAACCACTATCTTAAGGCATATAGAAACATCATTTCGAAGTAGATTAAAGACTTGAATGTAAGACCTGAAACCATAGTACTCCTAGAAGACCAGTCTTAGTGGTATTTTTTTGGACAAGTATCCTCAGGCAAGGGCAGCCAAAGCTAAAATAAATGAATGGAAGTACACCAGATTCAAAGGCTCTTGCACAGTGAAGGGACCATGAACAAAACAAAAAGGTAACTCACTAAATGGAAGAAGGTATTTGCAAGTCATACTCGTGATAAAGAATTAATATCCAAAATATACAAAGTACTCACTCCATATTAAACAATCATGTATATCTCACTATCATGTATATCTGAAACTAATAGAATATTATATGTCAATTATACACCAATAAAAATAAAATAATTTGGCACTGACAAGGGAAATAGTGCTACTTGATGACACAAAGGGTTTTCAAAGACTTCACATGGGAAACAGCAAGGTGGTAATCACTAAAGGGGACAAAAAATATATTTCTAGCAAGACTTTCTTTTGAGCTGCCAAATAGCATTGCCGTCAATACATTGTTGGTCCCTGGTGCAGTGAGCACTGCAGAGGGTTAATATTTGCTCACTAAGTACAAGGGATGAATTCTGAGGGAGAGTCACCACATGAATGTTCATCTTCCTTCTTGGGAAGGAAAAAGAAAGAGTAGTAAAATAACCTGGGATGGCACAAAAATAAAGATTGTCAGTGTTCTGTTACATTGGAAATGTGGTTGACATTTAGAGGTCGGGAACGAGGTGAACGTATTTGGGGAGCTGGGAGGAAGGGTGGCAACAGTAGGGGAGGAGCTCCCAAACCAGAATGACAAATATGGAGTGGATACTGATTACACTGTAGGCCACAGGACCGTTATTAAAGGTCCATTTGTGTGGAAATATTTATTTTATGCACACCGCATAAGAGTAGAGTTAGATCTGGCACCATAGCCTAGTGGTCAAGACCACAGGCTGTGGAATCCCATGGTTTGGAGTTCAAATCCACCAACCCTACTAGCTACACAGCCGTAGGTAATGCCAAACCATAGCCTCGCCTCTAAAATGGAGACCCTGTTAGAACTCTGCACCTCAAACATTCATTGTAAGAGTTAAATGTGTTACCACATCTGAAGTTCTTAGCACATCACTAGCACAGACCTAGCAATCAAGAGATTACTCAAAAATGTACCTGAGATGGAGGGTTGTGTGTTCGTATTTGGGAACCGGCAAACCCTTGAGCCATTCCTAGAACTCAATTTGCATTTATGCCCCTGTGCACATCCCACAATCCCACAAAGGAGATGAACTCGGTACCGTGTCTCCTAGAAGGAGTGAGACGAAGTGCAAAGGTTGGGCACACCAGGTGACTCTGGCTTGCCTCCTCACCGTGCTGCTGCAGAAATCTCAAGGCCCCCACTAAGAGAGTGATCCTGACTTGCGAGCAACCATTTGCCCTGGACAGAACTTCAGGGATTAAAGAGTGGCCTGGAAGGACCTGGAGGGACAGGAAGAACTCTGAAGAAAAGCTGCTACCAGTGAAATTACTGCTACCGATTTCTGGTCCTGTATTCTACACCTCAGTGCATAAGAGTCCCAGTGGAATCTCCAACTTCAGGAAAGGACACTCTGAAATGTTTTCATCGACGGGGTTGCGGTTGCACGGAGAGGGTCTGGAGACAGGGCCTGCAATGCCCGCATCCTGACCTTAGCTCTTGTCGGTAGATCCTTCCAGTTGTGCAGGCTAGGCCAGTTGCAGCATTCTTAACTTTTCAGAATGGCTTATAGTAAAGAATGGCAGAAGGGAAGAGGCTCGCCATGGGCACTGAGCAAGTCCTTCCGCTCCCTGAACTCGAAATTGTTTTCAAATGTAGCAAGTGAGAGGAGAGGAGTTGTGAGAAACTGCACACGGACTGAATAAGAAAGCAACGTGGACAAAGGTTAATGAAAAGATGTTGGAAAGGACGGCAAAAATAATAGCGCTGGGAGGAGAGAGTGACAAAAAGGTAAGCACTGTAGGAGGGATGGCTAAAAACATTGTATACTGCTAAAAAAAAAAAAAGACACAGAATGGAAATACAAAAATGCAGGGAATGCCAGAGGTATTTATGAAGAAAAGCAATGGTGTGGAGTAAGCAGATACCCTCTGTATCAGTCAGGGTTCTTCCTGAAATAGAACCAACGGAATATTTATATATAGCACATGTCATACATAGTTACAGATAGATGTAGGTGTCCTGTATATATGACCATGTATGTGTGCGTACATCACACACACACACACACACACACACACACACACACACACAGCTGACCCTTAAACACACAGGTTTAAACTACACGGGTCCATCTAGGATTTTCTTAACAATGTTTTCTCTCACTTAAGAATATAGTATACGGGGGCACCTGGGTGGCTCAGTGGGTTAAGCATCTGCCTTTGGCTCAGGTCACAATCTCAGGGTCCTGAGATCGAGCCCCTGCGTAGGGCTCCCTGCTCAGCAGGGAGTCTACTTCTCCCTCTGCCCCTCCCCACTGCTCATGGTCTCGCTCTCTCTCACACGCTAATAATAAAATCTTTTTTAAAAATACACTATATAATACATATGATATACAAAATATGTGTTCATCGACTGCTTATGTTATCAGTAACTTTCAGTCAGCAGTAGGCTATTAGCAGTTAACTTTTGGTGCAAAGTTATACGAGGATTTTTCACTATATTGGGAGTTGGGAACCGCAGGCCCTGTGTTGTTCAAATGTCTGGCGTGGGGGGAGGGGGGCAGGGAATTTGTTATAGAAATTGGCTCATGCAGTTATGGAGGTTGAAAGGTCCTGCCATCTGCCATCTGCGTGCTACAATACTGGGAAAGCCAGTGATAGAATTTAGTCTGAGTCCAAAGTTCTGAGAACCGGGGGACAGCTGGTGTAAGTCCCAGATTCTGAAGGTCTAAGAACCATCAGCTCCAATATCCAAGGGCAAGAGAAGATGGATGTCCCAGCACGTGAAGAGAGCGAGAATTCCCCCTTCCTCCATCTTTTTGTTTTATTCAGACCCCCAGTGAATTAAATGATACCTACCCACATTGTGAGGGTGGGTCTCTCTGCTCACACGACTGAATCCGATGCTAGTCTCTTCCAGACACACTCACACAGACACATCCAGAAATAATGTTGTACAACTCTCTGGACCTCCTCTAGTCCACTCGAGTTGACATATGGAATTAAACATTACATCCTCCTTTTATATATTTGTTTTTTAAATTTATTATACATCGCCTCAGGCACGGGAAGGGGTAATAACTGATCAAGGCTCTATGATTTCCTCAACAAAATTTAATTTGAGCTACCTCAAGCACAAAGGGAGAGGAGAGGGATTTATTCTAAGGTTTCAGAGGTATCTTAGGGAGCCCCAAGGGCAGGGGTGGAGTCAGGCCTACAAGCCTGGAAACTGCCTGCAAAGCTGTTAGGGTCTCATTTCTGCTTTTGATTCTACAAGTACTTTTTCCTCTCTCACTCTGCAAGCTCCTTTCTCAATTTCACAGAAACTTTTTTTTTTTAAGATTTTATTTATTTGACAGAGAGAGAGACAGCCAACGAGAGAGGGAACACAAGCAGGGGGAGTGGGAGAGGAAGACGCAGGCTCCCAGGGGAGCAGCCTGATGTGGGGCTCGATCCCAGGACTCTGGAATCACGCCCTGAGCCAAAGGCAGACCCTTAACGACTGAGCCACCCGGGCGCCCCTCGACTTCACAGAAACTCTTAGTGGAACGTGACCACCTCTCCAAGTTGTAGTTCCAACTACCTGCAGTTTTTACATCCCTAGGAGCAATCTTTGGCCCAGCTTCGAACAGACAGACAACACAAAATGGGCAATGAGCCTCTCCCTCAGTTCACCACGGACTCCAGGAAGTTTTAGCACTTTAAAGTTCTAGGGCATTGGTGCCCACTTTATTCAGGCTCTGAGAGGGAGGAAGGAAGGAAAGGAAGGGAGGAAGGAAAAAAGGGAGGGAGGAAGACAAACTAAAATTCAACTTAGTGATGCCACAAGAGTAGAACTCGAACTGAAAGTAGAAGAAATCTAGAAGGAAGGAGTGAAGAATAAGCTGACGGAGGTGACCGTTGTCATCATAAAGACTCCAAGCTCATGGCAATCACTTTTTCTGACACTTGCCTATTAGGAATACCAAGATGGAGGCTGTGTGAAAGAGACAAAGTTAATACTAGAACTGGACTGATCCTACACCCAACAGAGGCAAGCCAAGGGATTTGTTAATCACCTACTATGTCCGGGTCTGAGGAAAATGAGCAGAGAAAATGACTAATTAGAGCGTGATCACCAAGCAGTGAGGGGTGAAGCTTACATTAGCGCCCAGGTGCCCCATGTGAAACCGCGCTCCAGTCCAGTCATGTTTTACTGTTGCTGTATGATTGACATTACATTATAGCACCTACTTGAAAGAAAAGGCTAAGAAAACCTAGATAAATAGCCTATTAAAATCATTCTTTTATGAATGAATACTACAAATTATCTTTTTGTTTGCTAACAATGCGTCTACGTTATTCGAGGATGTTGTCATAAGAAGGTAAATCACATTTCTATAATCTTACTTAAATACTTTGTTCAGTTACTATAAAAATGAACTTTATCATCCCTGTTTGAATCAACAGGATCAAAATTTTAAAATATTTAGGCTGTTTTCTGTGTAAATACTGACATAAACACATGCATGTGTATAACATCAAAGAAATCTTATATAAAGGGGTGCCTGGGTGTCTCAGTCGGTTAAGAGACACGTCTCCTTTCTGCTCAGGTCACGATCTCAGAGTCCTGGGATAGAGCCCTGCACTGGGCTCCATGCTCAGCAGGGAGTCTGTTTGTCCCTCTCCCTCTGTTCCTCCCCCACTCATTCTAATAAAATCTTTACAAAAAATAAAATCTTATGTAAATATCAACATTACTAATCACCTCACAAAAACTTGCTGAAACTTGTCAACTCATCAGAACCACATTCTTTGGCAACCATGGGATAGGACTATAAATTCACTTTATAAAATAACTCACTGCAATTGAGGAGGGCTCTTAATGAGGAGAATTGGATGGAGTATAATATTAAAGGGAAGAGTTACTCCGTTAAACATTTCTTGAGTACCCACTAACGACAAAACACTTTGAATGCTAGAGATTTTAAAGCTGAATAGTCTTATTTCCTTACCTAGAGGAAACTTTAAGTCTAGCAATGAGTATTTTGTTCCACGCTCAGTGCTCAACCTTAAAAAGGAATTGTTTTTAAACGGGCCAACACAATTTTCATATAGCAACATTTCATAACTAAACTGTCTACCCACAGTTTCAATAACGTAAAGTACTTTCTCTCATGGTTCTGTGGATTGGCTGGGCTCAGCGGGGTTGTTCTTCTTTGGCCTCTCTCACGTAGCGGGTTAGGGGTCACCTGGGAATACAGTAATCTAAATGGTCATTTGGAGGGCACCTGGGGGGCTCAGCCAGTTAAGCGTCTGCCTTCAGCTCAGCTCATAATCCCAGGGTCCCGAGCTTGAGCTCCACGTCGGGCTCTCTGCTCAGCAGAGAGCATGCTTCTCCCTTTCACTCTCCCTACCACTCCCCCTGCTTCCATTCCCCCACTCCTGTCAAATAAATAAATAAAATCTTTTTTAAGAAAATAAAAAATAGGGGCGCCTGGGTGGCACAGTGGTTGGGCGTCTGCCTTCGGCTCAGGGCGTGATCCCGGTGTTACGGGATCGAGCCCCACATCAGGCTCCTCTGCTATGAGCCTGCTTCTTCCTCTCCCACTCCCCCTGCTTGTGTTCCCTCTCTCGTTGGCTGTCTCTATCTCTGTCAAATAAATAAAATCTTAAAAAAAAAAAAAAAAAAAGAAAAGAAAAAATAAATGCTCACTTGGGCTGGACACCCAAGACGGCACACTCAAATGGCTGACAGTCGACGATGACTGTTCACTGGGGGATCAGCTGGCGCTGTGAACTAAAGTACCTGCACATGGCTTTTCCATGGACATTGCCTTGGGCTTACATACATAGCATGGCAGCTCCAAAAGGGAGATTAAGAGTGAGGGGAGCAGAGCAGAGGTGCTTGGGGGCTCAGATGGTTAAGCATCTGCCTTTGGCTCAGATCATGATCCCAGAGCCCTGGGATCAAGCCCTGCATCAGGGAGCCTACTTCTCCCTCTTCCCCTGCTTGCTCCCCCTGCTTACGCTCTCTCGCTCTGTCAAATAAATAAATAAAATCTTTAAGAAAAAAAAAAGTGAGCAGAGTACAAAAGCAGTTTCCTAATGCCCAGGGAAGATAAATCAAATGGAGTAAACGTCTATACCAGAAACTAGCACAGTGTCACTTACTTCCACTACATTCCATAAGTCGGAGCCATTACAGGGCTTATCCAAATATAAGGAAATGGAGAAATAAAGCATCTCTTGATGAGGGAGTATCAAAATCGTATGCAAAAGGGGGGCCTGGGTGGCTCAGTCATTAAGTGTCTGCCTTGGGCTCAGGTCATGATCCCCGCGTTATGGGATCGAGCCCCGCGTTCGGCTCCCTGCTCAGCAGGAAGCCTGCTTCTCCCTCTCCCACTCCCCCTGCTTGTGTTCCCTCTCTCGCTGCCTCTCTGTCACATAAATAAAATCTTTAAAAAACAAATTGTATGCAAAAGATAATGTAGAATTAGAGTTATCTTTAGATATCTTTGGAAAACTCCATCTAACACAGATATAAAAGCATTATTTTGACCAATATTTTATTTCAAATTATTTCAACTTACTATTAAAAATTTAAATGCAGTAAATTATCATCTATCTAGCAAACAAATTTATCCTATCTACACTCCCTTCCAATAGTAAGATAAGTACTAGTACTAGTTCATGTCTAACATGTATATTACACACACCCACACCCCACGTAGGACAGACACAAGTCTTCAATACGCAGGGCAAGATTATAAATCTGAACACAAGCACACCGATTATATATCTACATACTTAGAGTGTCCTAGCTTTTCAGCTCTTCATCAATTCAAACTGAAATTAATCTACTGAAATCATCTCTATGAGACTGTTAAATGTTTCAGACTACATAATCATGTCTTGGAATTTACAACCATGTCAAAGTGCAGAAAAACAGTATTTCTTCTTCATGATGAGTCTTAACAACAGTTGATGTGTCCCTTATTATTGTTATTTTTTTGGCCTTTTTCCCCCCAAATGGCTACCAAAATAAGTTGCACAAAACACAGAGTTTAGTGGACTGCCTTTTAACCTGTGTTAATTTAGACACAGTTTCAAGCATCTCTTGTTGTTCATCAATAGAGATGAGATTACTATAAAAATCTCAACATTTTTCTATAGGGCCCTGTTTAAAATAGAAATGTGAACCAAACTGAGGGCCTCGGAGGGGAGGGGGATGGGGGAATGGGATAGGCTGGTGATGGGTAGTAAGGAGGGCACGTATTGCATGGTGCACTGGGTGTTATACGCAACTAATGAATCATGGAACTTTACATCAAAAACCAGGGATGTACTGTATGGTGACTAACATAATAAAAAAAAGAAATGTGAACCATTTTTACATTAATTAACAAAAATTAACTTCGGTGAAACTGTTATCAACTCTTCATTTTTTAATAGGGTCATTAGGTAGACTTGGAAAACCCCAAAATATTCTCCTGATGCTTAAAAATTTCTCTATATATTTTAGTCTTCTTATAAAGACAACTTACTTAAGTGAGGACTTAGAAAATCCCAAATGGTAAATATATGGATTCCTCCACATCCAGAAGAGAGAAAAGCATATTAGAAGATTAAAGTTTTTCCTGAGAAGAACTTCCTCCTGCCTCACCTTTTGGTGCAATAGAAAGAAGTCCTTTCACCTCCTGTTCTCTATGAGCAAAGATTCAGTCTTCTTTCCTAGCTCCCATCCCCAGTGTAAGCCTTGCTGCCATTTATCAGTATAGACAGTCCTGAGCACTCCCAAGCTCTCTGAACGATGACGTTAGGAAGAAAGTAGCAGACTGGTTCACTGCAGGCACTTTGAATCGATCATTAACATGTGTTGGGTACGCAGGTCAATGAATGCTGGGAGTGGGCTCAGGTGGCCCACTGAGGAAGGTTACTTCCTTGGGCTACCTTTGACCTCAATTTAAGCAATTTATTTATAGTTGGGATAATGTGGTGCTAACGCGACCTTAAAGTAAATTGAACAAGCCCATTAACAATGCTATGATCACCCATTATGAAGCCCATTTTTTACAGGAAAGATGTATTTAGGTCTTGGGTAGAACTTGATAGGGACCAAGATGGCAGAAGCGTGGGAAGAAATTTCAGAAACAAAGATAAAGGGTTTGTTTTCTGAGGAATAAATAAGTCAGTGTTCCCAAAACTCCATTTCATTTATCAAGTTGGCAGGAGCATCAACAAGCGTAATTGCTAGCAAATGATTAAAATGGGAAAAATAATATATCCAAGTAGGTGGGACGTGTGGTCTAAATTTTATAAGATTTTAATGTATTCTTAATGGATTCTTTTCTGACTGTGCCAGTAACATGTTAGGTAACACTTCTTTGGCCAGAAAAAAAAAAAAAATCTCAAGGATTTACTTCTTCGTTACAGACCATATATCCCTTATTCTCTTGAGAATCTTACTCCACTTCTCGAGTTTATTGAACTATACTGATGCACTTATAAAACTAAGCTGATCTCAGTTATTCTTGTTCATGATGCTAAATATGAATTTCTTAAGGTCATATTGTGTTCTATTGTCTACACATTTTGTTGTGCCATTCCCCAAAAGTCTCTAAGTAACTAAAAATGATCAGGGTAAACAATGAAATCACTAAATGAAAATTAGATGTAATATACCCAAAATTCAGAGAATCAAGGAGTGTTCTTCTTACTCTACCCATAGGATATGAAAATGATAAAGAGAGACAATGACTAACCCCAAACTCTTGCTCCAAGGACAGGCAAGCAATGTTTCAGATGGGTACAGATGGGTATCCAGAACATTCAATCCCTAAGCCCTGAGCCTTCAACACCTCTGTCTTCTACATTGGATGACTCAGTGCTATAGTCTGGTTTATCTAGTCCCCAATTACCTGGAGCTCTTGCTTAAACTAATTGATTATGTATGTCTAACGAGAGGACTTTCCCAGAAATACTTCTGCAATCTCCTTCTCATGAAATATTTTACAAGAAAGCTCTCCCTCTGACACCTTACCCAGCATAATACTGTATCCTGTGTAGATTAACATTACATTTGTCTGAGGATTGGTTATCAGGAAAACTCGGCTCTCCAGAACACAACCATGAGTAAATAGGAAGATAAAAGATCAGGTGAGCCACAAAAGGAATTTAACAGCATATGTGCACAAGATCTTATGCCTTTTACCCACAGGAAAATTTCCCTGGCCATCACTCAGGGCTCAGTTCTATTTTATTTTATTATTTTTTTTAACTTTTTTTTTTTTTAAGATTTTATTTTACTTATTTGACAGAGATAGAGACAGCCAGCGAGAGAGGGAACACAAGCAGGGGGAGTGGGAGAGGAAGAAGCAGGCTCATAGCGGAGGAGCCTGATGTGGGGCTCGATCCCATAACACTGGGATCATGCCCTGAGCCGAAGGTAGACGCTTAACAACTGTGCCACCCAGGCGCCCCTCAGTTCTATTTTAGATACAATTCCTACATGCTAATCAGCCAGCCTCTTATTCCCCATCAAAAGGAAAAAAAAACAGATATAACAGGGGGAAAAGAGAAGGCTAAGAGAAGCAGACACGGTGGCAATAACCAAAAATAAACCCAACAACTGCTTTGGATGCAGAAGGGAAAACTTCAAAACATCCATCAGAGTAAGAGCCCCATCGTTGAGAGTAGAGTGTGGAGTGCCGGTGTCGACAGGCTTCGCCTCTCAACCTCCCCCCACCCCCCAGGCCATCGGGGATGTTCATGACAGTGGAACGGAGTCATGGAGAAGAGGTTAAATTATATTTTGAATTCACCAAGTAAGCAGGCAAAATGTGTACTGCCCATTATGTAATGTTCTCCAAAAAAATAGCTGAAATAAAGGATTTCAATCATTCATCTATTAAATGGATTTTGAGTGTTTATCATGTGCCGAGCTCCACTCCCACCCCCTGCCTTTTGTTTTTAATTTTAGATAACTGAGTCTGGAAGATCAGCTATCATCCTACGGATATTCTCCAAGTTAATCCTAGACTAAGCCAGGCCCTAAAGATATTAGGTCACTGAGCTGACCCACAGCGTTCTCCCTTCTGCGGGTCTGCAGCTGCCCCAGCTGCTCTCCACGGACTGTTCATGATGTGACAGCAAAGGATACTGAGACTCAGCCCAGTAAAACCTGTTGCTTCAGTAACTGTGAGAAACTCAGTGGAAACAATAGATATTAGGTCCTGGGGATGTACTTCTCTCTGTTCTTAAAAACAAGAGATAGTACTGTTCCTTATATTAAGTTATGGGCTCTGTGAATCATGTAATGATTACCTTTCCTATTTTGTCTTGGTACCGCAAAGCTCAAGCTGAAACTAGTGATTCCACTTATTTTTTTTAATATTTCTTTCTTTATTTAAGCAATCTCTACACCCAACACGGGGCTTGAATTCACAACCCCGAGATCAAGAGTGACACACTCCTCAGACTGAGCCAGCCAGGTGCCCCTCCACTTCTTCATAATGTGAGGGATTTCGTGGGCATGTTTGTGCGTACTGCGTTTTGTTCCAAACCCTTGGTTTTCTATGTGCCTCGTCCTCCTTGCTTATTTTATCTCTTTTTGCTATGTTGTTTTATTTTTAAAAACTTGCATGGAATTTACCACATGCTAGATACTGTTCTAAGCACTTTACAAATATTAACTCAATTATTTCTAATTACGGTATGCAGTAAGTACTAATAGATCCACTTACAGATGATTAAAAACTGAGGCACTGCAAGATTAGTTATCATACAGATCTTTTAATCTATATAAAATATTTTTGGAAAACAAGAAAATATATAGCAATCCATAAACAAATAATGAATAAAGTTAACTGGAAAATACACTTATAGATATGTATGTTCATTTTTCAGCAAATTCAAATATACCAGAGATATATATACAACGCTTAAATTCAAATGATTTTAAAGTGCTTATTGGATTCCTGAGGCCCTTAAAATACGCTCTGATCTAATCAAAGACCCTGGGGTGGGAAATCCATGATTCAATGCTTCAGAGCATACTTCCTTCTGGCCTTCTGAGGGATGTGCTTCCCACTTCTTTATTAGGAATCTATGGTGCTTGGGCCCCTGCGCGGCTCAGTTAAGTGCCTGCCTTCAGCTCAAGTCATGATCCTGGAGTCCCGAGATTGAGTCCTGCATGGGGCTCCCAATTGACCAGGGAGTCTGCTTCTCCCTCTGACCATTCCCCTCTCGTGTGCTCTCTCTTGCTCTCTCTCTCAAATAAATAAAATCTTAAAAAAAGAAAAAGAAAAAGAAAAAAGAAAAGAAATCTATGGTGCCTATACACGCCCTGGTGAATGGCCTCGGTCACTCATCCTATTGCTTAATAGAGCTGTTCATGCCTGAGAATAAGTATTCCAAGTCTTCAAAAGTCCTGAGAACCCAGGAACAGAATTTCCTTGCATATTTTAGGGATTCTTCTTGAGGTTTTTAGTGCAGCGTACTGCGAATACACCCTTGAATTATTAAAAATCATGGGACATCCAGGTTAATTAGCAGAGAAATCTGAATGAGTCTTTTACTCCCAAAGCACTTCTCCTCCTGGGTTGATATTATGCCCTTGAGTTTAACTCTGGACAGTTCAGCAGAGGCATTGTTGGCTCACGTAAGACTAATCCCACTACGAGAACAAAATGGCAAAGAAGATACCTTTTGACTCCTTATTCACTTGAAAATACCCCAGGAATGAGTACAAAACAAAGAGAAAGTCAATTTTTGATGATACGAAAATAAATTCACATTTCCTAAACCATGTTTCAATCAGAATTGAAGAGTGGAATGGTCATGCATTTACCAGATAAAGAAACACCCCGTGCAGGTGAAGGAAGCAAGTCAATTTGCCCTGAAGCATTTCTGAAAGCCTCGGGAATGGGAGGAACAAGGTACCAAGAAAAGCCTGGGTGATTCTGGCAACTGAACAGAGGGTCATTACACATGAAGCAGTAAGAACCCATGTCTCCAGTCAAAAACTGGCCCAGAGAAACAACCTATAGATAACTACTCCTGGAGGAGACCAATAAAGAGTGACAACTGAACTCCCTGCCAACCTACAGTGAAGCTTGTCCACTGGGTCAGCAGGACCCACCATGCACATGGAGTTTTCAATGAGCCTCTGACTCTCCATGCCTAAACATGAATGGGGGACCTAGAGTCACCAACAAGTCAAGGGACAACCCTTCATGAATGAGACCAACCTCCCACCTCTATCCTAACCACCCCCTCCCCACCCTACCCTGAGCTTAAAGGGTGCTGGGGGGTGGGGAGCAAAATGCAGGGAAAGTATTTTCACAACCACAGCCAAAGAACTGGGCTCCATTTTTTTAAATCCTGAGAACAAATGAGGGACTCTGGAAAACTAAAAATCTGAGAGCAGAATTAAAAATACTACTAGGAGGGGCGCCTGGGTGGCACAGCGGTTAAGCGTCTGCCTTCGGCTCAGGGCGTGATCCCGGCGTTATGGGATCGAGCCCCACATCAGGCTCCTCCGCTATGAGTCTGCTTCTTCCTCTCCCACTCCCCCTGCTTGTGTTCCCTCTCTCGCTGGCTGTCTCTATCTGTGTTAAATAAATAAATAAAATCTTTAAAAAAAAAAAAATACTACTAGGAGAATTGGAAAAATAAGTCTAGGAACTCTCCAAGAAGGCAGAACAGAAAAACTAAGTTATGAACAGTAGGAGAGAAAAGGTTTATTTTGTTTGGTTTGGTTTTATTTAGAGTATCAAACCTGGATGTGAACACCAACTCTTAGCAGGTGCAGAAAAACTGAACTAAAAAATAATTTGGAAAAGACAAAGAGGATTGCAGAATGACAAACAAAGGAAAGCATGAAACCATGGCTGGTGGGGAAGTTGGGCAAAGTCATACAAAAAATGTCACTGTACACTACTGGTCCACTTAAGAGAAATATTTGAGCACACTAATGGAAACATTACATGAATTTAACTAAAACTTGTGATTGCACCATGTTGGAAAAAAAAGAGGTGGATGAAGGAAATAATAAGGCAAAAATTATCATCTGCTAGAAAAATAGAAAATGCTTAAAATTGATTAATTATGAGAAAGCAATAAATACATAGAAACATAGCAGAAATTGCCAGGACAAAATCTTATAGTTTAAAGTGGTTGCTTTTGAGAGTGGGATCTGAGTGTGAGGGTCATGAGAACTGTGTAGGGTTTTTTGAAGCCTTTCCTTACTTAAGAAAATTTTTAAAACAGGAGCATGATTATCCTAAAAGCCAAAAGATACAATTACTGCGTCTACAGAAACTTTTCAGATCACAAAAATGACTATCCTTTGATACATGGCTATTCTTCACAGAAAGCATATGGATAGTATGATGATACATCACAGGGGACTTCCTGGGTAACAAAGTGAAATTTAAGGTAATACTGGTCAGAATCTAGATCTGGCTACATAGGAGGCTGTTAGTACAAGGCTTTTGTCAGCTTACATGTCTTTGGATTGTTTGAGGTCTACTTTTCTGACACACAGTACGGAGCTTTCAATCTCTTAAGCAAATGCTTTAGGACCGTGCGTTTCAAAGTGTTTTCCTCAGACCCTGGATGGGTCCTCAGTCCATGAAGGATCCTCAGTCTGTTTGATAATTAAAACATTTTTTAATGTTTACAATTGTTTGCTTATATTTCACAAATTTGAAATTTAAGGTGAATTTTAATTTTTGCTAAAATCTCGTTATGTTTTAACAATTTCTAAGCTTTTAGAGTTGTACATGTGCTATTTGGACTATACTGATGACAAAATCTTGCATAACATTCAACTACATTAGAATATTGTCTGCTTGTGGTGTTTTCAAGTCAATTGAGAATTGTCTTTTAAATCTATTAAATCTGACTTTTTCATCATTACCATCCTAATTCAAAGAAAATATATCTATAGCATGAAGTAGTTCATTAAAGATTAAAAGGAGTGACGAAAATGGTAATGTAAATACTGTGAGTCATAATAAAGGTAGAAATATAAATAGGTAAAACACCAGTATGAATATGGAAAGTGATTCTGAACAAGATAGAGTAAGAGAATCTAGACATGTAATGATTTTGCACAAGCAGCCAATAAAGAAAAGTTTGATTAAATACAGTGATGAATAGAAGATAAATGAACTTTATTGGAAAATTGATCCATTGCCACCAGTCCCAGTGCATTTTCTGTTAAAACACTTGTCTACAGTGGCATATAGCCCTAAAGGGTTTCATGCATCATGACTGTTCTTGTAAACTTCGTCACAGTTTTGTAAAACTATGCAAAATTATGCTAACCAATACATAGTGGCTTAAATTTTTTTCTGAGTGCAGATAAATGACCAAACTTCATACTGGCATTTATACTCCTGCTACATTTTACAGCTGTGAAGACTTTAAGACCAAAAAATGTCAATGTCCTATGTTATATTGGAAAGAAAGAATTATTTTCAAGAAAAACATGCTCAAACAACATGTCTTACCAAGTATCAATAACTTACATAACACCATAACAATAAAACAATGTGATACTGCCTCAGAATGAGATAGATAAGCTAGTGAACAGAATAAAGGCCAGAAGTTGACCCAAGTATATGTAGAAACTTGATGTATTATGGGGATCCTTTGAAAAGTTTTCTAAGGATGAAAGCACTAGCATTCTTGTGGAGATGTTTTGGACACTCTCCACCTATTCACTTGCCCCAGAATTCTCTGTGGACTCCTTGGCCCATCCCACCCATATGGCCCAGAGCCCCTCCTGAAGAGCTTACCACCCTGCCACACCTGACAGGCACCCATGGCCATCACCAGAGCCCTTTTAAAGTGGCTTATCATCCTATCACTCCAAGCAGGTGGCCTCAGCCAGCAGCAGAACGCTTCCTAAACATCCCTGTCCCTGGGGTCCAGCCCACCACATTAAAGCACCTACACGAGTTGCAACCAGACCTCGTAGCAAGCCCCACTGGAAGCCTGTCTTGCCCACCAGTATGCTTTGGCAGTCACAGCCAGGCCTGTACCCAGCTATACCAACTGTTAACACCACACCCAAGTGGCCCCATAAGAGTCACAGCCAGGTCTCTCAGATAGTGAAGCCAGGGTCTGGCCCCAGTTTTTAGTATCCCATGGCTGTCACAAGCCAAACCTCACATAAAGCCGCTCCAGGGGACAGTCCTGCATAAGAGTGAGTCTGCACCCATCACAATCCAGCCACAACAAGAAGGTGCATCCAGCCCACACAGGGGGTCCTGGGGCAGATGGTTCAGGTTACAAGAAGGGTTCATGTTACTGAACCCCACAGGGGTTACCGAACCCCTTTGTCTCTCTGCACAAAGCCACTCCTTTAAGATGGAGAGACATAATTGATCTACCAAACACATAGAAACAGAAAGTTAGACAAAATGAGGAGACAGAGGGATATGTTCCAAATAAAAGAACAAGAAAAAAAAACTTCAGAAAAAGAATTAAAACAGAGATAAGCTACCTATCACATAAAGAGTTCAAAGTAATGGTCATAAAGATACTCACTGACCTTAACAAAAGAATTAATGAACACAGTGAGAACAGTGATAGGAATGACAAAAAGAACCAATCAAGAGTTGAAGAATATAAAAACTGAAGTGAAAAATACACTAGAGGAAATCAATAGCAGATTAGATGATGCAGAAGGACCAATCAGTGATCTGAAAGACAGTGTGATGGAAATCACCCATCAAAACAGCAAAAAGAAAAGTATGAAAAAAAAAAAAAAAGAGGATAGCTTAAGGGAGCTCTGGAAGAGCATCAAGTGTACTAACATTCACATAATAGGGGTTTCAGAAGAAGAGAAGAAAAAGGTGAGACAAACTGTATGAAGAAATACTGGATGAAAATTTCCCTAATCTGGTGAGAGAAACACATCCAGGGGTGCCTGGTTAGGTCAGTCAGTGGAACATGCAACTCTTGATCTCAGGATTCTAAGTTCAAGCCTCACATTAGATGTAGAGATTGCTTAAAAATAAAATCTTAAAATAAGAAAAAAAGAAGTAGACATCTGAATCCAGAAAGCACTAAGAATCCCAAATAAGATGAACCCAAAGAAACCCACATTAAAACACATTATATCAAAGAATCAACAGTTAAAGAGAGAAGCTTAAAAGCACCCAGAGAAAAACTGCTTACACACAAAGGAACATACAGAAGAATATTAGCTGAGTTTTCAGCAGAAAATTCATAGACTAGAAGGAGTGCAATATATAAAAAGTACTGAAAAGAAAAAATTACCGCCAAGAATACTCTACCTGGCAAGATTATCACACAGAATTCAAGGAGAGATAAGGAGCTTCTCAGACAAGCAAAAGCTAAAGGACTTCATCAACACCAAACTGGCCTTACAAGAAATGTTTGAGAGACTTCTTAAAACGAAAAAAGAGAAGGTCCTAACTAGAAAGAAGAAATTTATGCAAGGAAAAAAATCTCATTGGTAAAGATAAACATACAGAAAAGGATATGGATCAACCACTTATATAACTACTACGGAGTTTAAAACAATAAAGTAATAAAATCATCTAGATCTATAATAATTAGTCAAGGGATACACAGTAAGATGCACAATATGACATCAAAAACATAAAATGTAAAAAAAGTAAAAGAAAACAAAATATGGTGAGGGAGAGTAAAAATGTAATACTTTAAGAATGCACTTGAACTTAAGTGACCAAATTAAAATAGGCTGCTCCATACATAGGACTTTCTATACGAATCTGATGCTAACCGCAAACTAAATACCTATTGTAGATACACAAAAATAAAGAGAAAGGAATCCAAGGGGCACCTGGGTGGCTCAGTCGGTTAAGCCTCTGTCTTTGGCCCAGGTCATGATCCCAGCGTCCTGGGATCAAGCCCCACCCCAGACTTTCTGCTCAGCGGGGAGTCTGCCCCTCCCTCTCCCTGCCACTCCGCCTACTTGTGTTCATGTGCTCTCTCTCTCTCTCTCTCAAATAAATAAAATCTTTTTAAAAAAGAAAGGAATTCAAGCATAACACTAAAGAAACTCACCAAATCACAAGGGAAGAGAACAAGAAAAGAACAAAAAAACAGAAGAACTAAAAAAAAAACAAGAAAACAATCAACAAGATGTCAATAAGTACACATCTATCAATAATTACTTTAAATGTGAGTGGACCAATTGCTCCAATCAAAATACATAGGGTGGCTGAATGGACTTAAAAAAACCAGACCCACATATGTGTTTCTACAAGAGATTCACTTTAGATCTAAAGACACACGAAAACTGAAAGTGAAGGATGGAAACGTTATCCCATTCAAATATAATAAAAAACAAAGCTGGGATACCAATGCTTCTGTCAGGCAGAATAAACTCTAAAATAAAGACTGTAACAAAAAACAGAGGACGTATATAATAATCCAACAAGAGGATTTACCACTTGTGATTATCTATGCACCTAACACAGGGGCAACTAAATGTATAAAGCAAGTACTGACAGACATAAAGAGAAAAGTGGACAGTAATACAAGAGTAGAGGACCTTAATATCCCACTTACATCAGTGGATAGATCATCCAGACAGAACGTCAGTAAGAGAACATTGGTCATATATGACAGATGAACTTGATAGACATATATAGAACATTCATCCAAAAACAGATGATTTCACATTCTTTCAGGTGTGCGGAGGGCATTCTCAGGAAAGACCACATGTGAGGCCACAAAATAAGTCTCAATAAATATTTAATAAGACTGAAATCTGATTAAGCACCTTTTCAACCACAATGGTATGAAACTAGAAATCTACGAAAACTGAAAAAACACAAACATGTGGAGGCTAAACAACACACCACTAACTAAACAACCAATGGGTCAATGAAGAAATCAAAGAGGAAATAAGAAAACCACCTGAGGCCAATGACAATGGAAACACAACTCTCCAAAATCTATGGGACTTAGCAAAAGTAGTTATAAGAGGCAAGTTTATAGCAATAGAGGCCCAACTCAAGAAACAAGAAAAATCTCAAACAGTCTTAACCTTGCACCTAAAGGAAATAGAAAAAGAACAGTTTAGTAGAAGGAGTGAAATAATAAAGATCACAGCAAAAATAAATAAAATAGAGATTAAAAACAATAATAGAAAAGATCAATGAAATGAATATGGTTCTTTGAGAGGATAAACAAAGCTGATAAACCTTCAGCTAGACTCATCAAGAAAAAAAGAGAAAGGGCCCAAATAATTAAATAAGAAAGGAAAGAGAAGTTGCAAACACACCTCAGAAATACAAAAGATCATACAAGAATACTACAAAACAATCTCACGCCAACAAATGGGACAGCTTAGAAGAAATGATAAATTACTAGAAACATGCAATATTCCAACACTAAGTCAAAAAGAAATGCAAAATCTGTTAAATTGATTACTAGTAATGGATAGAATCAGTAATCAAAAAACGCCCAACAAAAGTCAATGACCAAATGGATTCTAAGGTGAATTCTACCAAACATTTAAAGATGAGTTAATACCTATTCTTCAAAAAAAAAAAAAAAAAAAAAAAAAAAAGAAGAGAAAGAAAAGTCCCCAAACTCGTTCTATGAAACCGGCATTGCCTTGACACCAAAACCAGAAAAAGATACCGAATAGAAAGTTACAAGCCAATACCCTTGATGAACACATCAGTGTTCCCTCCAGCATCATACTAAGAAAATGGAACACTGTTTCTGTTCACGTTGTATCTGTACAGGAAAGATCGCATGGGAACTCTATGTGGGATTTAGATGGAGGTAAAATTGAACGTAAGTCATACTTAATGCCTGAAACTGAAAGATTGAGAAGTAGCTGTACACACATTGTATTTACATAGATGTTGATTACAGCCATAGGATCAGGCAGGAGAGTTAAAAAAAAAAAAAAAAAGGCGGGTAACCAATGTGAGGGGTGAATGGGTCAGACAGAGGACTCCTCTTTTTCATAATAGATCTGTGGAGGTGTCTATGTCTTTATAGTATGTGGACTTTTAATTTCGATAAAAATTAAGAAGTATATTTCCAACAGTTGAAATGCAGAATACAAAATCATATCTAGTGTAAAATAAGCAAGAATTAAAGGAAGGTATGAATTAATAAATACATTGATTTGGAGAAAGAAAGGTCTTCCTTGAGCCTTAAACAGTATGTTTATTTAGATAGAAATGAAATTTGGGGCTTGCATACTTCTCAGTGTTCATCACACGTTCTTAACTCAATTGATTGCAAAGGTCCAGAGCTAAGAAAAGCCCTGTATTTCGTTTTAAGGTGGTTAGGACAAGGATCTTCCAACTGGCTTACATGAAGACTTTCCACAGTGCACAGGATTCCCAGATTCTCTTATTTCATGTGCAGTATTTCCTAAAATAGTTCTACCTGAAGACGTCCTTGGGGCTGAAGATGGCGCTGGTTTTCGTTGCGCACTCTCTCTACATAATCACCTTTCTCCCAGTTTATAAAGGAAATGCCTGTCCCTCACTCATCCCTAGTCTCCCCATGGGACAATGCCATGATTTGAAAACTCTCTGGAGCATCTGGCCATGGAATAAGTCAAAACACTGCGTAAGCAAGTGCAGGACTAATGAATGGGTAACACTCACTTTACAAATCAAGTAGTTTTCAATTCTTTCTTACCGCAATATAGGAGTATCTAAACCAGTCGTCAACTACTAGACCATGAAAGCATTTCTGATGATCCATCACAGGGGAGGAGTTTAAGGAATTTTGTTACCGTCTCAACAAAACACCTTCCATTTCTATCTACATATTTATGTGATTGTCTGTCAGAGTAGAAGAAATAAAATTGATGCTGAATCCTGTATCATTCCAAAATAAATATATCCTCATCCCTCTCCTCAATAACCACATTTTGAGCACAGCTTTACTGTTTAGGTTTAATAATTATCAACACTTACATTTATGCTGTCACAATTATATGTTAGTAGTAACTGTAATAATTATGCTCACTTGAAATTTTCAAAAAACTCTTCCAATTTATATTTGTTCCACGAAAAGTTTGCAAAGTCAATCTAGAAAACCCTACAAATATATATGTTGTGATGGAAGCCGAATTTATATAGAAGTAGAAAGAATTCAAATTTTCTAATTGCTAAAGAAAGTTTTCCTTATAATCTTTTTAGGGATTACAAAGGTGCTTTTTTAAATTAGTTAAATACAAGGATGAGGGGCACCTGGGTGGCTCAGTCTGCTAACCATCAGCCTTTGGCTCTGTTCCTGATCTCAGGGTCCTGAGATAGAGACTTGCGTCAGGTTCCCCCACTCCGCGGGGCATCTGCTTCTCCCTCTCTCTCTGCCCCTGCTCATGTTTATTCTCTCTCTCTCTCTCTCAAATAAATAAATAAATAAAATATTTAAAAAATAAATAAATACAAGGATGAGGGCAGGCAGGGCAGGAGTAGAGGAGTACCACCCATAGAAAGCACAAGTTCCTTGGGTCCGCCCTCTTTTGCTCCCCACCATCTAACTTTTAAATGGATGGTGATGGTTAGCAAATTGTCATGTATTTAGATTTCTCTGGCTGTATGAAAAAAGCGATAAACATTTTATTTTAAAATGTCAATATTTAAAATATACTGGAAATGATCTTTTATTATATAAAAATTATGTCCTTATCTTGAACATTTTTAGATACCAATTTAAATAAATTTAATTTTAAATATCTTAAATTTAGTTATCAATTATCCGAAGGGATTCATAATTCTTGAAATTATTTTTTACAAGTCTGAGAGCAAGAATTTTGCAGAACACCTGCACAGTTTAATGGGTGGGTTCACACCGCCCTCTGGTGGTTACAACGGTGGAACACACCATTTGACCTGAGGTGTTTTGGAAACACAGGAATTGAATTTCCTTCTTGTTGGATTGAATAAATAGCAACTTTTAGAGATGACTACATCTCACATATTCCCACTCGTCTTATGAAATGTGGTTACATTAAAAGGATTTTGAAAGTTAGGATAGGACAACTCAATGAATTAAAAAAAAAATCAGCTTACTTGCCTCCAATAATTGTGATTTGGTATTGACCAAACAACAAGATCTCCACTTTCCACAGACATCCAGACCTTACAGAAGAGTCCAGAGACACAACACAGATACTCCATCAGCTAGCTGCAGCATCAGCCTATAGTTTTAGATTGTTCTCAGGGCACCTGTGGAGATTTACCTTCAATCAAGCCCCCACCAGCTTCCTCCCTCCTCCCCGCCTTCTTCCTGCCTCTGCCCCAAGGGACCCCATGCCCTGCTGCTGTCAGCAGCTAGGATGTCCGGTATGGAGAAAGTGTGGCATAGTAGACAGAGCAGGGGATAATGAGATTTCAAACAACAGTATCTGAATTTTCACCGCACCCATCAGTAGCTGTGATCCCAGTAGAATTAATAGAACTCTCCTGGTCAATTTCTACAACCTCACAGATGCCATGTACAACTGTAAACGCGCAGGTAAGGTGCTCAATAATAGCAGCCAACCGTAATGACTGCTCTTTTACGCACGAGACTGATTAGCACGTCTGCCCACACCGAGGAGGCGGAATACGGTCCCGGGGGCCACTCAGGGGTAGCGTAGCCATTCTCATTTACCCAGTCACAGCAATGCCATCACATCGATCTTCCCAGCTGTTTTCTTTCCTAATCTCTGAGAAAACCATTTCACCCTTTTCCATCTATATTAAACTTGCTTGCTCTTCTCCCTTCCTCGGGTGGTGGAACCTGGTTTATGGTGAGCACACATTTGCATGTTCTCTTCTTTTCTAATGAGAAATATCCTTGAGTATTTGCTTCTCTCTCAACCAAACCACCTCCACCCCCTAAATAAAAATTGTCTTTGTACTCCACATAACCCTTAGATAATGATTTCTCTGTTGCCCTTCCTCATTAAACAGCTTGAAAGAGTTGTCTATAGTCACAGTTTTTATTTCCTCACCTCGCATTCTTTCTTCAATCGACTCCATGTGGGATAATGTCCTTCCCTCTGACTGGAACTTGCCAAGATCAGAAATTTAATTCTGATACCAATTCCAATAAAACGTTCTCTGTTCTTAACAGATTCCTTAGCAGCTTCTGACGGTTGACCACTCAAATGAGGGGGGGAAATATGGTATGTGTAAATGGTACCTCGGGGATGACTTGACGGTCAAGAATATGAACTCACTCAAAGTAACTTAAATAGACAGATTCATTTAAAAAAGAAATGTCTATTAGCTCACAAAATCTCAGGGCAAGCGCTGTAGATAATTCACTATTCCTCTCTTATTCCTGCTCTCCCCACGTCTGCTTCATTCTGACGTTCCTTTGAAGATTTCCGATATATACCTTTCTAGGTCAAGGGATCAGCGAAGATGCATAAGAGTCCCTAAGTCTCTCACAATAAATTTCCATGAGAGAAACCTGTTGAGTCCAAGGTTGAAGTGTACATCTTTTCTCAATTAGCTACGGCCAAGGAGTGGCAGGGTCACTGTGATTGTTAATTTTTACATCAACTTGCCAAGGCTATGGTGCCCAGTTGTTTGATCGGACACTAGTATAGATGTTGTTGTGAAGGTATTTTTAGATGTGATTCATATTTAAATGAGTAGACTTTGACCAAGGCAGAGTAACTCTCTCCCCCCAAATTTGAGTGAGCCTCATTCAATCAGTTACAAGCCTTGAGAGCAAAGACAGGTTTCTCAAAGAAGAAAAAATTTTGTCTCAAGTCTGCAACATAGAAGCCCTAACTTTCCAGCCTTTTGACTAGTCATAAGGATTTTGGAATCGCCAGTGGCCACAATCATGTGACCCAGGACCTTAAAATTAATCTCTCCCTTTCTCCCATCCCCTTCTGTATCCTCCCCTTCTCTGTGTAAATACAGATAAGTTAGGTAGGAAAGTAGGTAGGTATGGATATATAGAGAGTGACACATTGATGCTCTGGAAAACCCTGACTAATTCAGTCACAAAGAGCACACTTGACCATAGCAGTTTCTGTCATTGGAGATGAGCAGAGTGGCCCCAGCTGTTTCATACATACGACTACCAGAGAATCTCAAACTTATATTTATAGCCCATTGTGTGTGCTCAAGTAGAAATTTGCCAATGTATTGATATCTATTACTATTCAATATAATATCATCGATTCAAATATTACTAGTTACCTAAGTAAAATTTCAATATGTTCTTTAAAGAACTGCCTACTAAATGTTGACATTTTATAGCTTCAAAGGCTAGAAATAAAATAGATTCTTTACAGCCCTCTGCATTCTTGGAGGGAGAGAGGTGATGGTTTAAAAAAATATCCTATACTTAAGCAAAGTTCATTTGAAGGGGGAAAGAGGTGGGAAGCCCAAGGACAAGAGTGGGAAAAAATCCAACCTCTTTTAGGACAGCAGATAGTCACCAGTAAACCTTTACTCTTGCCCCCTTCTTTCTGAAATAGCAAAAGACGATCTTGAATTCCATCCTAAGTATTCAACCAAATGCTAAAATTACTGAAGAAATATAGAGGAGGTGGTGTTTTTTGCTTGTGTGTCTAATTTTCAAATCATTTATACTTCGAGTAAAACCAATATAATTAACTCAAATTCTGCTAAACAGAAAATGAGCGATGCAGAATCTGAGGTGAGGGGAGATGGTTTGAGGAAGGAACACGGGTTGATAAAAATAAGCCGAATTCAAGGTGCTAAAAACAACACTGTAGAGTTTGGGAGAGGTCACGGTGGACTTGACAACAAGGTAGAAACCATCCACTGAGACAATGTACTTAAAGGGGCCAGAGTCCATGGGATTGCTGAGGGCAAACAGGTAAAGAGAACACGTAGAGTTTGGTACATTTTGAAGGATTTGGAACAGAGAAGGAGGTCTGCCGTGAGGGAGATAGACCCCTGCTGTGGAACCGTCAGACTGCTTGCCGGTCAGGGACAATTTTCGTCTTTCATTCTTGTTGTCCAAGTCTAAGATGATTCCCGTTTGCCTCACTTCACTGGGGGAAGGGGGAGCTACTGCCGGCTCCCGGATAAATCCTAACTGAGCTACACCAATCACTTGTCCTCCTTGCGTTTTGCCACAGGCTGGTGTCGGCACTTGCACAGACGTGCATACAGCGCAGGCTGACGAATTAGGAGGGGAAACCCAGCGCGGAGACTGAGAAAGATACCTTTGCCGATACTAGAAAACACAGGAAGAGAAGCCTCCCTTCTGCTACATGACGTTTCTCTTAGAACAGCGAAAGCAACAGTGCGGTGATGACGGACACCACCTCGAGGAAGGCAGAGTAAAAGAGGAAGTAATCTGGGTTCTTGATTACATCACTCAATTGTTGATGATTACCCTTGAGACAAAGTACTCCGGGACTATGGGAGGCAACTTCCCCTCAGTGTTTAAAACAGTTGAGTAAGATTTTCTGTTACTTTACTTCCTGCCCAAAGTGCAAATTAATACCTAAAATACAGTCAGGGTTTTAAAATCAAGGCAAGTGAGAATCAGCAGTGTCAAATGCACTCAATAATTCAAGAAGAAAAGTCATTGGTCTAGACGCACACTGAAAGGGAAAAAAATCAAAATCTTTAATTTTGTTTAAGGTACATGTGCTAATTTAATGCATGCAGTCGAGGAGGACATTTTAATCCTACTTGTATCAGTCAGGGTGTAATCAGAGAAGAAGAATGACAGAGTATGGGGATTTGGTGCAAGGATTTAAACACTGATTGTGGGAGATGCTTAAGGAGTCTCTGAAAGGCAGCTGACCTTGCACGTGATGCTGGAGTTTGATGTGCACATGTCAGACGGAATGGAAGGGAAGACAGATATAAAGTGTGGAGGAGAGCTCACAAAACAAACTGAAAAAAATGTGTCCCCTGGCCCATACCCCGAACTTGGTGAGTATGCAGATAGTGAGAAGGTAAATTCTGAAAAGAGTTGCTTTTAAACACACATGTTTCTCATGCTTCATTCCCCCTTCTGATTAACCGCCCTTGAAGCATGAGAGACTATGGACTCTGAGAAACAAACTGAGGGCTTCAGAGGGGAAGGGAGTGGGGGAATGGGATAGACTGGTGATGGGTAGTAAGGAGGGCATGTATTGCATGGTGCACTGGGTGTTATACGCAAGTAATGAATCATCGAACTTTACATCGGAAACCAGGGATGTACTGTATGGTGATTAACATAATATAATAAAAAAACATTAAAATAAGAAAAAACTACACAGTACTATAAAAAAGTTGGGAATTACTATTATTAACACGGGAAGTGCAAGATTCTTGAGAAAAGGAATATCATGCTTGCCTCTTCACTCAACAGATCCAGAAAAGCATGCTTATTTCCCAGCAGTGCTTTGGGGACTTGTAGGAAAGACAGGTCGTAGGTGTTTCATCCGCCACATCTCATCCCAAAGAGGAACTCCAAGGCAGACCTACTATCCATGAGCTAAAGGACAAGACTCATTTGAGATGGAGGGGAATATAGAGTTACAGTTCATCTAAAGCGAGATTTTATTTTATGTGGTCACAAATATTTACCATGAAATGTTTCGCTCTGGAGCCGAGGATTTCCTACGGCAAGACTCAGTAGACCCTTGGTTAATCTACATCTAAAGAAGAACATCATGTTATTTTAAAACCTCAAATGAACACCCTCATGAGATTCTCTTTAAAAAATGGGGGTTTTTTGGAGTCCAGAAAATCCATGAGTTCATTTGCAATGCTATGGAATATCTATGGTCATCATTAATCTTTTTTTTTTTTTAAGATTTTATCTATGTATTTGAGAGAGAGAGAGAGAGAGCACAAGCAGGGGGAGGGGCAGAGGGAGAAGCAGACTCCCCGCTGAGCAGGGAGCCCGACTTGGGGCTCAATCCCAGGACCCTGGGATCATGACCTGAGCCGAAGGCGGACACTTGACTGACTGAGTCACCCAGGCACCACTGGTCATTATTAACCTTTGTTGGTTTTCAATGGTATCACTTAATAAACACTGCTGAAAAATAAAAATAAATAAAAATTTTAAAAAAAGACACATATTTCTTGCTATAATGTAAAGAGACTTCTACCAAACTGGCAACCTCTATTCTCAATTTTGCTTAAATTTATCAAAAGTACTGTTGTCTCAAACCAGAAAACTTAACCCCATAATGAGAGTCATCTAGAAACAAAACGATATGAAAAAAAAATGCTTAACACCTGAAAAACTTCCTTTGCCAAACATGTTTTCCTATGTTATAACTGAATGAAAGACTAAAGAGCAAATATACCATAGATATGTTCAGAACTAAATAATAAAGGCCAAGGTAAGAAATACGTATTTACTATTGACTTCGGCAGAAATTAACATGTATTCACTTGGGTGGGTCAGTTTACTTCTTTGTGCCTCTATTTTCTTTATCATACTAAGTGAAATAAATGAAGTAAATTTTAATTTCTGACTCTTATTCAATACAAATCAAAACTTCTAAATGTATCCATATATTTAAGTCCAAAATATTTAAGAAGTATAGGACAATTTAAAATATGAACATATTTCCACTAATTCTGACACTGACATATATATACTGTAAGCATATCATTATAATGGAGTCATTAACTATTTTATAATGATTTGCATAGACCAAAAAAACAAATCCAACCAGAGAAATTTTGCATTAAATGTATCATACATTTTTCCTTGTATATTTTTAATTCATACACATTAATTAGAAACCTTAAGGCCCATATAAATAATGTGCAAAGAAAAAAATACATTTGCCTAAGAAGACATATACTTTTAAGAACAGCAAAGACGGTAGGTTTCCCTTACCATGTAGTAACACTCTTGTAATGCAGTAATAAAGTGGTCAGACAACTGAAACAAAATAGCACAAAATTCCATTATGTATACACAATAACTTGAAATAGGTCAAAAGTTACATACCATGAATCAACGGGAACAGGAAGGACTATTATCATATAGTATGGAAACTAGTTCACAATACAGAGAAAAATAAAACTATATCCTTACCTAAAACCTTGAACGAAGTTTCCAAATTAATTAAAAACTTAAAAGTAAGATCTAAAACCATAAAAAGTGAAAAGAAGATAATGGTAGAAGAGCATTTTGTGACTAATGTACAGATAAAGGACATCGTCAAAGTTCAAAAGCGCAAACCATAAGGCAGGGAAAAGACAATGGATTTGATTATCATTAAGAATTTTTTTTCAGGGGAGCCTGGGTGGCTCAGTAGGTTAAGTATCTTTCTTCCGCTCAGGTCAGGATCCTGAAGTCCCAGGATCTAGCCCCATGGCTGGCTTCCTGCTCAGCGGGGAGTCTGCTTCTCCCTCTCCCCCTGCCCCTTCCCCTGGCTCGTGTGTTCTCTCTTTCACTCTCTCTCTCTTGCTCGCTCAGTTTCTCAAATAAATAAATAAAATCTTTTAAAAAGTAAAGAATTTTTGTTCAATTAAAGATACCATGTAAAAGTTAATAATAGATAATAACTTGGGAGGAGATACTTAAAATATTTTAAACCAACAAGGGACTAATTTCCCAGCATCCCAAAGGAATGGTAATAACCAATAAGAAATCAACAGTAAAATAAGAAAAGCAATAGGAAAATGGGCCAACTTTATGAACAGGCAATTCACAGAAGAAACTCAAAGGAATATGAAATATAGGAAAAGACGCTCAAACTCATTGTTAATCCAGATGTGCAAGTAAAAATGAAAAATTTAAAAATAACTGTGAAAAGACGCTCAACATCCTACATTATTAGGTACATAGTTGCTAATTAAAGTAACAATGAGAAACCCCTCCACACCTATAGAATGGCCAAAATCCAAAACACTGACCCCACCCCAATGCTGGAGAGGGTGGAGAACAACAGAAACTCTCATACACTGCTGGTGAGAACGCACAGCGGTAGAGTCTCTTTGAAAGACAATGTGACAGTTTCTTACAAAACTAAACATGCTCTGACTATAGGATCTCTTTGATATTTACCCAAGGAGTTGAAAACTTAGGTCCATACAAAAACCTGCACATAAACCTGCATATGAATGTTTAATATGAAAGCTTCATTCATAATTGCCCAAATTTTGAAGCAACCAAGATGTCCTTCAGTATGTGAAAGGATAAGTGAACTATTATATCTAGACAGTGGATTATTCTTCAGCACTAAAAAGAAATTAGCTATCAAGCCATGAAAAGATAGGAAAAAATTAAGTTGCACATTACAAAATGAAAGAAGCCAATCAGAAAATGCTATGTATTATATGATTCCAGCTCTATGACACTCTAGAAACAGCAAAACTATGCAGACAGTAAAAGGAGTTTGTTACCAGGAGTTGGGGGAAAGGAGGGATGAAAAGACAGAGCCTAGAGACTTTTTAGGTTAGTGAAACTATCGTGTGTGACATTATAATGGTGATATATGGCATGCATCTGTCACAACCCACAGAACATATACCTCTAAGATCACGAACAAGACAAGGGTGGCCACTCTCATCATTTTTATTCACCACAGCACTGAAAGCCCTAGCAGCAATTAGACAAGAAATAAAAGGCATCCAAACCAGTAGAAAAGAAGTAAAACTGTCACTATTTGCAGATGACATGACAACTACATAGAGAAAACGCTAAGTACTCCATCCCAAAGCTATCAGAACTGAAAACTGAATTCAGTAAATTTGTGAGATACAAAACTAATACATAGTAATTACTTGCTTTTCTGTACACTAATAATGAGCTATCAGAAAGAGAAATTAAGAAACCATAGCCAACTATGAAAAGAATAAATACCTAGGAAGAAATTCAATCCAGCAGATAAAAGACCTGTACTCTGAAAGCTGGAAGACAGTGAAGAGAGTAATTGACGAAGATAAAAGTAAATGGAAAGATAGATCATGTTCATGCATTAGAAGAATATCGTTACAATGTCCAAAGCAATCAACAGATCCAATGCAATCCCTATCAAAATAACAATAGTATCTTCCGCAGAACAAAAATAATCCTAAAATTTGTATGAAATTACAAAAGACTATGTATAGCCAAACAATATTGACAAAGATGAAAAAGCTGGAAGTGTCACAATCCCAGATTCCAAATTATACTATAAAACTATAGTAACCAGAAGAGTATGGTACAGACACAGAAATAGACACACAGATCAATGGAACAGAGTGCCCAGAAGGAAATCCACTTACATGGTCAATTATGCTATGACAAAGAAGGCAAGAATATACACTGGCGAAAGACAGTTTCTTCAATAAATGGTGTTGGGAAAACTGTACAGCTACATATAAAGAAATTTTACTGGACCACTTTCTTGTACCATACACAAATACAAACTTAAAATATATTAAAAACCTAAATGTAAGACCTTAAAACATAGGCAGTAAACTCTTAGACACTGGCTTTTGGAACAATTTTCCGGATCTGTCTCCCCAGGCAAAGGAAACAACAAAAAGGAATTGGGACTATATCAAACAAAAAAGCTTTTTATCAGTTAGGAAACCATCAACAAAACTAAAGGGCAACCTACTGAATGGAGAGGGTATTTGCAAGTGATGTATCTGGTAGGGGATTAATATCCAAAATATAGGATGAATTCATACAACTCAACAGCAAAACAACAGATAAACCAATGAAAAAATAGGCAGAGGACCTTAATAGACATTTTTCCAAAGATGACGTTCAGTTGGCCGACAGACCCATGAAAACATCCTAAGCATCACTAATCACCAGGGAAATGCAAATCAAAACCATGAGACACCACTTCACACTAATCAGAATAGCAGTGTCAAAAAAGATGATTAAAAACAAGTGTTGGCAAGGCTGCGGAGAAGAGGAATCCTCTTGCAGTGTTGGTGGGAATATAAACTGGTGCTGCCACAATGGAAAAGAGTACAAGGTTCCTCAAAAAATTAAAAATAGAAATACTATATGACCTACTAATTCCACTACTAGATATTTACCGAAGGAAAATGAAAACACTATTTTGAAGAGATAGATGCATTCCTATGTTATTTGTAGCATCATATATGATAGCCAAGATATGGAAGCAATTGAAGTGTCCATCAAGGGTTGAATAAAGAAGATGTGATATATACACACACACAATGGACTATAAAAAATGAATGCCCCATAAAATGCCCCATAAAAAATGAAATCTTTTTTTGTGACAACATGGATGGAGTTAGAGGCTATTATGCTAACTGAAATAAGTCAGAGAAAGACCAATACCATATGATTTCACTTATATCTGGAATCTAAAAAATGACACAAATGAATGAACAAAAAGTAACAGACTCATAAATACACAGAAAAAACTGGTGCTTCCCAGAGAGGAGGGTGGTGGGGTAATGGGCAAAATAGGTGAAGGGGATTAAGAGGTATAAACTTCCAGTTATAAAATAAGTCAAAAAAATAATAAAAAAAAATAAAGTCATAGCGACGAAAAATTCAGTACAGAGAATATAGTCAACAAAATTATAGTAACACTGCATGGAGACAGACAATAACTACCCTTAGGGTGGTGAGCGATGAGTAATGTATAGAATTGTCAAATCAATATATTACACTCTTGAAGGCAATATAATTGTATGTCGACTATACTTCAATTTAAAAAAAAAAAAAAGTGTAGTGATGAAAGAAAAGGAAAGAAGGAAGGTAGGGGAGGGAAGGAAGGAAAGAAAGGAGGACTGACCCAGGCAAATAAACTACTGAAAAAGAGAAGCCATCAGAGGCCTCTTCATCTCCCCCACCCCCACACCATTGCTCTTCCACTCTGCGCACCTCCCTGGTACCCTTCACCTCTTCATTCCAGCTCTCTCGCAGAACTTCTCTTTTTCTCAGAACCTCTCCCTATCCTCCTCCTCAGATCCCATTAGAACCTGCCCCTTTAAAATTAGACCCTATGAAGATCCTAATGTTAATTCCTTAATTTCACATATCCCCTGGACTAAAGATTTTCCCAAAGTAAGCAAGGGTTCCCACAAATTTTCTGAGGAGGGGCGCCTGGGTAGCTTACTCAGTTAAGCATCGGCTCAGGTCGTGATCCCGGGGTCCTGGGATGGAGCCCACATCGGGCTCCCTGCTCAGCAGGCAGTCTGCTTCTCCCTCTCCCTCTGCCGCTCTGCCTGCTGTGCGCGTTCTCTCTCTCTCAAATAAATAATCTTATTTTTTTAAAAATTGCTGAGGAACTTAACGTAGTTGTTTGGACTTACGAACCTGGTTTCTCAGATTTCTCCGGCTAGTTCAAAGGCCAAGCACAACACTGGAGGAAAACAGCTAAGCAGGACAATTCTGAAAAATCTCTAGAACCGCAAATGTGAGACGAACACCCTGGCCTTGTTATATTGTCAGGTTTGCAATCACTAAGCGACTTCACCTGGCAATCGTTAGGGCTTTCCTGAAACCTATTGACTGGAATAAGATTCAGGCTTGCACTCAAACCCAGTGAGCCTGTGCACAACTATTACAGTTGACTCCAAATTGTTTCTAAGGAAAATTCTGGCCTTCTACCGCTGCTGAATGCACTCGGGTACTCTTCAACTCTGTGTTCATTGATAGGCTGAACTGAGATCTTTTCTTTCTAGTTAAAAGGACCAGGACAGAATGGGAAACCATGTCCACTCTAACTTTGGTTGGATTAGTACATCAGCTCACCCTCACCCTAGGCAGTTCAACTAAAAGGAAATCCACTAAAATCCTTAATTTTCAACTCCAATAAATGGAGGCCCCTAAACGAAGCCAAACTTAAGTCTGGTCTTTGTCATTATTGCAAAAGCTAGGACACTGGAAGAAAGATTGTTACCAATCTGAGCTCTCCGGGAGCCTTCAGCCCTCCAACCAACCTTTTCCTAATTACAAGGCTCGGAGGAACTACAGCATTTCTCCATCTTTCTCCAGGTTGGAAATGAATCATGTTTACTGACACTGGAGATACACTGTTAGAGCTCAACCCCACTGTTATTAAACAGTCCCTTCCTCGACAAGTTCAAATGGTTCAAATAGCAGGGGTTTCTAGTAAACATCAGTGCATTCCTGTTTCTAAACCTATTCCCTTTCATTTACACCCTCTAAGAGATACTCACACTTTTCTCCTTACTTCTTTCACCCCTATCCTGTTATTGGGCCAAGATTTCTTAGAGAAATAACACACTAAAATGTCTTCCTCCCGAAAGTGGGAGGTAATTCTAGAATTTGATAGCAAACAAAATAGGCAACCAGATGAATCAAATAACCCTTCAATATCTTTATTTGTTCCATCTCTGACAACACGGACCTAATAGTAAGGATACTAACTATGGGACCTATTGCATAGGCTGCAGGGCATCAAGCCCATAACAAGATTAAAAGGTTCAGGGCCTCCTTACTTCTGCCCTGGGGATAGGACATGCCCATATCTCAATACTTTTATTTAGGAAGGAGAACATTACTACTAGACTCTAACACCCCAAGGATTTACCAAAAGTCCTTCCGACTTCTCCCAAAATTTAAAAGCAGTTTTAGAGAATACAGAGTTACCTGGACGCTCTGCTTTATGACACTATGCAGAGGATTTGCTTCCTCCGCTTCCCTCTCAGCCTCTTCGCATGGAAGACAGCATCCACCTCTTAAACCTTTGCCTTAAAGGGACACAAAGTCTTCAAGGAAAAATTGCAGTTTCCTCAAACTAAACTTTGCTATTTGGGGCACCTAATTTCAGAACAAGGGCTACATTTCGATCCAAATAGGCATCTTGAACTTGCTCAAACCTAAATCAAGTGCCATTTATAAGGTTTTCTTGGCTAGCAGTCTACTATATTAAAAAAAAACAACAAACCTGACCCCGTATTTGAGAAGATCAGGATGATTGAGCCTTTAAAACCCTAAAGGAGGAACGCCTAGGTGGCTCAGTCAGTTAACTGTTTGCCTTCAGGTCAGGTGATGATCCCAGGGTCCTGGGATGGAGTCCCACATTGGGCTCCCTGCTCAGTGGAGAGTCTGCTTCTCCCTCTGTCTGCAGCTCTCCCTGTTTGTGCTCTCTCTCTCTCTCTCTGACGAATAAATAAAATCTTTAAAAATAAAATAAGACCATAAAGGAAAGCTTAAAAAATCCACTGCCCTTGGACATCCCAATGATTAATTTCCTATTTTCCTCTCCCTCCTGAACTCTCACTACACCTACTCACTCCTCACATAACTAATCTTAACCCTGCCCCCCTCCTTCCCTCTTCTGTGGATGGAGCTCCTCAGGACTGTTTGTCTCCGACAGGTCACCCCTTGCCCCTGCCTGGCAACTCACAGGGAACACCTTTGGTTAACACTGACTTTTTTGTACCAACAGTTCTTATTTAAAAGGATCAAAATGGTAAAATATATGCTCCTTTGGAAGTCATCAAGGTACCTTTGCCCTTGGTTACCACAGTCTGAACTGTCTTACGCGGGCTTGCATTTTAGCCGACAGCAAAGCCACGTGTTCCTATATGACAATAGCGATGCCTTTGCAGTAGCTCATGACTTGGGAATGCCACCAAGTGCACTGCTCTCAAAGGAACCAACAACCAAATTTCTGTCATGATCCACGGAGATGTTCCTTCCAGTGATAATCTAGAGACTAGAGATGCCCAGGAATTTCCTAGAAAAGGAAAAACAATATTGGTATTCTAATAATTGTTAGTTTGGTTAAAAAAAGAAAACTCTGGCTTAGGCCAAATAATAATCCAGTCCTGCCAGAGACTCCAAATTTCCCACTACTGATTACTATCCATGCATTGAATCACTGGTATACTGAAAAAGTGATAATCTTTGTGAATCAGCGGCGGAAGGGATATATGAATAAGGCTGCAAAGAGTGCCTGCTTTGCTTGCCTAGCCCTCCTGCCGAGACACGACTCAAGAACACCTGTTCACTGTTCCCAAGCACTGTAAATTCTTGAATGGAGGTTTGATATTTGGGGCGCCTCATTTCAGAACAAGAAAAGATCTTGATCTACTAGAAATGATCATCCCGACCTGAACCCCCTCCCCCCGCCCCTCCCCGGAACTTCATAGTGATGGGGGAACTCCCTTCACTGGACAAGTGTTTTGACAGATCTGTGCTGTTTGGTTGGCCAGTTTTACAACATGTTCACTGTGCTTACGACCCTCAATCCTCAAACATGAAAACAGTATAAATAAGACCCAATTAGCAAAATTTGCAGAGACCCTTCAAATACCCTGGCCAACAGCACTGGCATTAATCCTTCTAAGTCTCTGGTCTACTCCTTTTGATAGATATCGTGAACACCTAATTGTTAAAACATGCTTTAGGAGAACTTTACACAGCATGCCTGAGGGGATGAAGACCTTAAACATCTCACTTTGCAGCCCAGAGATTTTGTCTATTGGAAAAGATATCTACAGAAAGGCTTCATAGTGCAACTCTGTTGGAAAGGCCCCTCTTGGGTACCGTTAACCAACCCTTATGCAGCAAAACTCCAAGGAATCAACTCTTGGATCCCTGGGTTGCTTCTAGAGAAAGCACCAAACCCTGACTGGACCTGCACAGCAACTGGTGGCCTGAAAAATAGATTTCCAGGAGTTCAAACAGCTGAGAGAGCTTTCCCCAAAATGACAGAATCAGGCTTGTTTACCTTCTCCTCGCTGTTGCTTCTTATTTCCTTCCGTCCTTTCTTGACCCAATCTGTTGCAAAAAGAGGAAACCTCTCTGACTGTTCATCTGTTACCAGAAACTCCGATCTATTCATGATGTCAGGGACCCCTTGGTTTTACCTGTAAGCAATTCCTCTTTGATCCCAAGACCTATCAGTTTAGGCTGTTAAGAGACAGATGCTCTCATATCTGTTCTAACCTTTCTCTAACCATGACCGTACCTCTTTAGCTGGTTGCCTTCAAGTTTGGCTCCTGGTTTAGAACTATTATATACATACAAACTGGGGTCATTATTCTATGTCATCGTTTTTAAATTTTGCACCTGTTGCCTGTCAAATCTCTACATTAGTGATGCACCCAGTAGGGTGGTGTCAGCTCAGCACTTACAGATGACCTCCAATGCTTGCAACCTTGTAAGATATAGACCTCAGATGGGAAATGCCTGAGAGTTCTCCCTCATTCCCTTGTTAATCAAATGTGGCCTCCACGGTTTGCAATATGTGCATTTTCCCTCTGATGTGGAACAGGGCAACCAGTAAATGTCCTTCCTGGCACCAAGGGACAAAACCACTAAATATCAAAAATCTAATCTTGAGCAGCAATGTTTTGAGGAAAGATCGTAATCAAAAGGGGGGAATGCAAAAATAAATAAAAGAAACCTCATTTAAAATGGAATCCGGAAGCCCTGAAGCATTTCATGTACTGCTAGTCACCGTAAGAAGCATACCTCGCATTTCCCAACAGCAAACTTACTTGACATACGCCAGCAGTGGGAAGGAAGAATTTCTCCTCATCTAGCAACAGCCCAGCCAACGAGAACTTAGTGAAACCATCGTCTCAGCTTCCTCCTTGCTTCTATAAAAGCAAGCCCCTCTCCTCTGTTCTCCAGACTTGCCTCTGGTTCACCATAATTTGCTTGTCCTGAAATACAATTCCTCTGCTATTCCCCAATAAACCCATTTTGCTGGTACAATAGCTGGCTCTTTTGTTTAAGGTCAACAAATATGAGGGACTTAGAGTGGCCCCAACAATTTGGAAAATGTACAAAGTCAAAGCATTCTTACTACCTGACTTCAAGAGTTATAAAGATACAGTAAACAAGACTATTTTATTTTAGCATAGCGATAGTAGAATATTCAGAAATAGATGCACACATATAGTCAACTGATTTTTTTTTAATAAAGGAGTCAAATAACTCAGTGAGGAAAATTACTCCTTTCTGGAAATGATGTTGGAGAAACCGGATATCCACATGGAGGAAAAAATGAGACCCAACTCTTAGGTCTTATCATACAGAAAAATTAACTTGAAATGAACAATGACCTAAATAACTCTTTTAGAAAAAAAATACAAGAAAATCTTTCTGACTCTAGGGTAGACAAAAGCTTCTTAAATGGATAGGATACAAAAAGTATGAAATACTAATAAGGGAAAAAACTTGAAAATGGACTTCATTAAAATTTAAAACTTTTGCTCTTTGAAAATTACTGTTAAGAAAAAAAAGGCAAGTCATAGATTTGGAAAGAGTATTTAGAATACATATATCTAATAAAACACCAGTATTTAAAATACATTTAAAATGTTTACAGAGGATGTTGATAATGTGGGAGGCTATGCATATGTTGGGGGCAGGAGACATGCAAAATCTCTAGCTTCTGCTCCATTTTGTTGTGAACCTAAAACAACTTTAAAAAATATAATCAAAAAACCATAATCTATTAAAAATAGGACAGAAAAAATGCTTACAGCTCAATAACAAGAAAGCAAATAATCCAACTACAAAATGGGCAAAAGATTCAATAGGTATCTGGCATAAGACATAAATAGCCAAAGGCACATGAAGAGATCAATATCATTAGTCATCAATAACATGCAAATTAAAACCATATGACTGCATTACATAACTGCTATTATAATAGCTTTAAAAAAGAAACAACAGCCCACCATAGCTAGTGCTGGCAAGGATACAAAACAATTGCAACCTTCATATATTGTAAAATGGTACAGTTACGTTGTACAAGTTCAGCAGCTTCTTTAAAAGGTCAGTGTTTATCATATATTAGGAATTCTTTTCTAAGGTATTTATCCAAGAAATGAAAACATATACACAAAACAACTTGTAAAGGAATGGTCAGAGAAGTTTTATTCAAATTAGCTGAAAGCTGGAAACCCATTAAGTGAGCAGTAGCTCCATACAATGGAGTATTATACAGCAATAAAATGGAATGAACTACAGAGACATGCAACAACACGAACTAATTTTAAAAACACTATATTGAGCAAAAGAAGTCAGACAAAAAAGTGTGTGATTTCACTAATTTACTTACTAACTCTAGTTAGACATATCTAAGCTGTAGTAATATAAAGTAACATAAAGCCAATCAATAAGTGGTTTTATTGTGGAAGAGCATAATAAAAACTTCAGGGTGATGGAAATACTCTGTGTCATGATTATGTTAATGTATACATTTCTCAAACCTCACCAAATTGCACACGTACGGTGCATGCAATTTACTGTAGGATGTATATTAAAGTTGATTTAAAAAACCCAATTTTGAGTGCCCCTTCTTAGGGTATAGTTACAAGAGAACATTCCTCTTATCCTAACAGGAAAAAATAGTTAATCTAAAAAAATCATAGTTTTACTTGAACCCATTAGGGGGTAGAGGTCACCAGGCAACAAAGTGAACTGAATTTTAAAAAATGACAAGATTCTCCAAGGGAAGCTGAAACAAATGAATATTTGACAAGAAGAAAGATTGCATAAAGCAATTAAGAATAAATCGGAGGCACCTGGTTGGCTGAGTCAGAACATGTGACTCTTGATTTTGGGTCATGAGTTTGAATCCCAGGTTGGGTATAGAGATTACTTAAAAATAAACTTAAGCAAAAAAAAAAAAAATTAGAAATCAGTTAATGTTTAATGAATTTTTAAAGGATGACTGTGTGCTAGGCTAGTGCTGTAGTTTGCAAAAGCAGCAGAAACATAGAGGTGCTACAAGAAATGTTAAATTTTTGAAAGAAACACAGTGATAATGTCCATCTGTCCAAAATATTAATCACCAGCTTGAGATAGTTCAATCTCATCATTAGATCCCACTACATTACAAAGCTGTTTTTTGATGGTTTCTTGATAAAAAGTACTATGAGAAAATAAATGTAGACTAGGTAATGAGGGTGGCAGGCTCCAATCTGATTCCATGATTTAAGAAGTTGTACAGCAGGTACACAATGCCCAAGAATAAGCACTTGTGGTTATTTGAAGAATACAAAAAAATATCATTTTTTATTTTAATACTCAGAAAGCTAAGATTAGAAGGGAACTTCCTTGACAAGCTATGGCTACTACCATACTCAGTGGTGAAAGAATGAATTTACCCCAGCTGGGAATAAGGCAATTCTCCTAAGATGCCCATTTTTACCAAATTATAAAAGAGGTCCTAGGAAGTACATTAAGGCAAGAAAAAAAAAAGGCATAAAAGATTGCAAAGATACAAATAAAACTCTGTTTTCCACAGAAGATATGATAGTCTAGAAAATCTCAAAGAATCTGGAAGAAGCTGTTATAACTAATTATTGACTATAGCAAGGTCACAGGAAAAAGCTTAAACTCAAAAATCAATACATACTTAAAAACTGAAATTAAAGGGGTACCAGGGTGGTTCAGTTGACTGAGCATTGGACTCTTGATTTCAGCTCAGGTCATGATCACAGGGTCGTGGGACTGAGCCCCCCATCAGGTTCTGCACTCAGCTGGGAGTCTGCTTGGGATTCCCTTCTTTTTCTCCCTTTCCCTCTGCCCCTTCCCATGTTTTCTCTCTCTCAAATAAATAAAATCTTTAAAAAAATTGTAATTAAAAGAAAGATTTATAAGGGATAAATCTAACAATTTACCTAGCAAGATTTGTATAGTGAAAAATCACAATGATGAGAGAAATTAAAGACATAAATAATGGAATATATACTGTGCTCCTAAGTCAGATATCTCAATCTTGTTAAACTGTCATATTCTCCAAATTGATTATGGATTCAATATAATCTCGATCAAAATCCTAGGAGGCTTTTGGTAGAAATTTACAATGATTCTAAAATGTATGTCGAAAAGCAAAGGAACTTAGAAGGCCCTAATAATTTTGAAGAACAAAATTTAGAACTCACACCACCTGATTTCATAATTTATTGCTTATTTAAAGATTGTATTTCTTTCTGAGATAGAGAGAGCACACAAGCGGGGGGGCGGGGGGTAGAGGGAGAGGAAGAGAGATAATCCCAAGCAGACTCTGCACTAGGCACAGAGCCCAACATGGGGCTTGCTCCCACAACCCTGAAATCATGACCTGAGCCAAAACCAAGAGTCAATCGCTTAACTGACTGAGCCACCCATAATTTACTATTTAAAGTGCAGTAATCAAGACAGTGTGTGTTGGCATAGGCATAAATATAAATTAATAAGACAAAACAGGAAGCCCAGAAACAGACCCACCCATATATGAACAACTGATTTTCAATAAGGTAAAAGAAATTCAGTGGAAAAAGATAGTCTTTTCAACAAATGATGCTGGAAAAACTGGATATGCATATCCAAAAAACAAAACCAAAAACTAAAAACAACCCCCCACACACCTTTCATTCACACTGCACATTATATACAAAAATCAACTTGAGATGGATCACAGACTTAAATGCAATTCCTAAAAGTATTAAAAGAAAACATGAGAAAAATCTTTGTGATCTTGAGTTAGGCAAAGATTTCTACACACAAAGAAGGAACCATTGAAAAAAAAGGGAAAAACCGGATTTTATAAAAAATTTTTAAATTCTGCATTTCAAAAGATACTGTTAAGAAAATGAAAAGACAAGCTACAGGCTAGGAGAAAATACTTGCAGTTTATCTGATACGTGAATTGTATCAACAATTTTATTTATAAAATTGGAAAATATTTTGAAGATTAGACATAAGAATGACAAACACATTAAAAGATGTCGAATACCATTAGTCACTAGGGAAATGCAAATTAATCGTTACCACTAGACACCTCCCGGAATGGCTACATGAAAAACAAACAACCCCTACAATACAAACTGTTCAAATGGTTAGAGTAACAAGAACTCTCCTCTATAGCTGGTGGGAACATAAAATGCCATATCTTCTTTGGAAAATAGTTTGGCAGGTTTTTTATAAAGTAAAACATATACTTTACCATACAACCTAGAAATCCCACTCCAAAGTATTTCGCAAGTTTAGAATATGTCTACTGAGAAACTTGTACATGACAGTTTATTGCATCTTTATTCATAATGGACAAACGACTGGAAACCCTGGTAAATGGAGAAACAAACTGTAAAACATTCAATATGAAGAACAGCACTTAATAAAAAGTAAGGAGCTATTGTGAATGCAAAAACACAGATGAATCTCAAAAACATTATACTGAGTGAAAGGTCGGCTTGAAGCCTGTGTTTTGTATGATTCCTTTAACTAATATTATGGAAAAGGTAAAACTATAGGGATAAATCAGTGGTTGTCAGGGACCAGGTATGGGGAAATTAGTATGGGATAACTTTTTTGGGGTGCTGGAAAGGTTTTTGTATCTTAAATATGTTGGTGGTTGAAAAACTGTATAATATGTCAAAGCTTATTACCATGTATACCTAAAAAGGATGAATTTACCTTATATAAACGTGATCTAAATTTTTAATGGGAAAAAATATCAAAAACCAGCCACAGGGGATTTTTTTCTCTTTTTGGCTATTTCACCCTAAAGGCACTGCAAATGCAACATGTTTCTCTTGCATTATGGTTTCTTTACAAGTTGTATTCTTTCCTCATGAGTAGAAAAAGACAGTCTATCATGCCACCTAAAAACATATTTCCTATCAAAAGATAAAGGAACAAATCAAAATGTTTTATATTTTCCTATTACATACCACATCTCTGAATATCTCTTCAAAAAGCATCATCTTTCCTAAGCAGTCATAAGTTACAAAAACCAGTTTTTCGTTTATATATAAGCATAGTGTTTTAAGAGGGGAATTAACCTCTGTATTATTCAAGTCAATAAAATAAGTATTAAAATTCCTAAAATCATATTACTTGAGGCCTTTCTCTATTTTATTTTTTTATTTTTTATTTTTTTAGATTTTATTTATTTATTTGACAGAGATAGAGACAACCAGCGAGAGAGGGAACACAAGCAGGGGGAGTGGGAGAGGAAGAAGCAGGCTCATAGCAGAGGAGCCTGATGTGGGGCTCGATCCCATAATGCCGGGATCACGCCCTGAGCCGAAGGCAGACGCCCAACCGCTGTGCCACCCAGGCGCCCCCCTTTCTCTATTTTAATTTCAAGATGAGACTTAGAGGTGTTTCTCTATGTTTCAGGTGATTTTTATTAGTTGAGTTAAAAAACAAAAGATAGTAAAAAGACTCTAGTAATAGAGATACTGATAAAGCATATAAATGTTTCCAAATATAGTAACAGATCAGGTAACAATGGAAAGACAAAAAGCTTAACGCTGGCCACTTACAGGACACAGCATTTCTGGGACAGAACCAAAATAATGAAAAAAAAAATGCAACTGATATGTGAGGTGTTGTTTTAGTGCTGGGGTTACAGCAGAGAATAAGATGAAATCTTTCCCCTAACAGACTTATATGTTCATGAGGAGGCAGTCAATAACAAATGAAAAAAATAAAGTCAAGTAATGGTGAGTGCTAGAAAGAAAAGAAAAGGGATTCAAAAATGATTCATAGAGGCAGGGCACCAGTTTAGAGACTTGACTTGAATTATTTAAATGAGGGAACACGCTTTGTACAAATCAGGAATAAAGGGAACACGCTTTGTACAAATCAGGGATAAAGGCATTCTTGACAGAGGGACCAGCAATGCAAAGTCCCAGAAGTATTCTTTGGGGGTATTCTAAACAATGGAATAGTGTGAGTCAGACAGAAAGAATAGCAATAGCTAGGGGTAAAGTACCACATATTATAAAGTTGTGAATTCCAAGTCCATTCATTTATCAAAAACTATGGAACATTGGCAGTTTTTTTTTTTTAATGTTATTGGTGGAGAAGGGCTGAGTCTGGTTTTCCTTATTTTAACATTAGATGCCTATTAGATATCTAAGTGGAAATGAGTTCAGGGGAGTAGGTGAAGCTGAAGATACTCAGCACAGAAATGGGAAGAAAAAGAGAAACAGTGAAGCTGGTCAGACGGAAGACAGAAATCAAAAATATGATAGTAATACCACAGGTTTCCAGAAAGTAGAAAGAACTGGCCAAGAGGCAAGACCAGATCCAAAATAAATAAATTAATTAATAAACAAAACCACACCTAAACTCAGCATACTGAAATTGAAGAACACCAGAGACAAAGCAAAGTTTTAAAAGGTAAAAAGAGGAAAAAAACAATGACTGCCCGGTCAAGTTCACAGCTCATCAACAGACTGGAAACCTAACAGCAGTCTACAATAATAAAACTACAATGCAATTCACATTTCTGCCAGATAATATACAGCATCAATGCCATCAATATCTCAGTTCATTTAAGAGAAGCATTATGAGCTCAGCTTTTGTTTGGGGACAATTAAACCATTTTAACTTAATATTTAGATCAAGACTCAAATGTAGATTGGGACATAGAATTAAAAGCATCTTAATTCTTTTGGGAGTTTGAACTACCAATCTTGTTTCATATAAAGATTGGTTAAGTTTTTATTTTTTTTTATTAAAGGACAAAGTGTCTAATGGCCTTTTAGGATAGAAAATATGGCACATGAATACTCATTGAAAAATTTGTATAGATATTTGGAAAATATCTGGAAAGTATTTTTTTTTTAAAGATTTTATTTATTTATTCGACAGAGATAGAGACAGCCAGCGAGAGAGGGTACACAAGCAGGGGGAGTGGGAGAGGAAGAAGCAGGCTCACAGCGGAGGAGCCTGACATGGGGCTCGATCCCATAATGCCGGGATCATGCCCTGAGCCAAAGGCAGACGCTTAACCGCTGTGCCACCCAGGCACTCCTGGAAAGTATTTTTTAATCCTACTTTACCAAATAATCTTATCTTTCATTCTTTAATGTAGTTAATATTTCCTATCCTTAGGTCTTTCTTTATAAAGAATCCAGGGATGCCTGGGTGGCTCAGTCGTTAAGCATCTGCCTTCCACTCAGGGCGTGATCCCAGAGTCCTGGGATCGACCACCTCATCGGGCTCCCTGCTCTGCTGGGAGCCTGCTTCTTCCTCTCCCAATCCCCCTGTTTGTGTTCCCTCTCTTGCTGGCTGTCTCTCTCTGTCAAATAAATAAATAAAATCTTAAAAAAAAAAAAATCCAAAAATTTCCTGTAATAAAATCAATCTATTAGGTTCTCAAAAAAAGAAGAAAAAAAATTAGCATAAAGCATCCATAAAATCAATTACTACAGTCATTGCCAGGAGAAAATATAATTTCAATTGTTTTTTTTAAATGTCTAAATTTAGAAGACTTAATTTTAACACAGAAGTTTTTTTGATATAATTTTGTCTCAGGATACTGTTGTACTATTGCCTAGTTGTCTGCCCTTAACATGTTCATCACAAATCTTGCATAAAGTGCTACAATATATGTAATAGATTTGTATTTTTAAATCGAGTCTTGAACTGAAGTAATGGTTTTGATAGTTGTTTATATTAACTTGCTGAAATATCAATTTAGAAACATTTAAAAATACTTTTTGCATTATTTGCTAAGTAACGAACTACTTAAAATTTTAACAAGCCACATTTATGAGTTCACATTACAATTTCAAATAAAGCTGGTTAAGTCCAAAAGAATCCCGTATTTAAAAATCAGCTGCTTTCCACCGCCTACCCCCAACCCCCAAATCACTACAGTCCTTGCAAAAAAAATCACAACTATAAAAACTCCATTATTATTTAGTGAGAAACAGAGTAACGAAGATAGGAATTATGCCAATTACCCCAGTGTGTATTCTTTAAATCTCATGGAAATGAAATCAGTGTCAATCAGTGTATCTATACAACGCTTTCATTATTTAACTACAAAAATGGATTACAGAAATTATCATATATGTAATCTATGGTTTCATGCAACTAAAAAGTTTTATTAAGCCACTCACTCTGAAATTAATGAACAAATCATTCACTCCAGTTTTCCACAGCTTTCCAGTGTGAAATTATTTTCTAACATATCCTAAACAAAGAATATGTTCTTTATAAGCAAACAGGCCATTGCTTTTAATAAGAATCATTTATTGTATATTATTAAAGTGGAGGGTTAACTGGTACAGTACTATGCATAATCTCTCACCCTTGAAAATTTAAACAGAATGAGCATGTAAAAGACAAAATTTAAGCATATTTTATAGAGAATGTTCCCTGTTGTATCTATGCACTAATGTTCTTCTCCATTGTGTCTTAATAAGTTTATGGCTTATTCCTCTTCTACAGGATTACTGACTTCTTACAAATAATGAACATATTTTCCATCAATTAATGTTACATACAGTTTTAGATATTTCATTCAACTCAACTAATTAGGTGACTGAAATATTCAACTAAATGTGGCATTGTTAAGAAATTAGAGCCTATTCCACTGCCTCAAAATGTGATATTGTTCCTCTATGAAATCTGTACAATAGGATATAAGGCAAATATCCCAGCTACAAAAAGATAAATTAAAAATGCCAACCCTGATCTGTTTACTGTGCTGTTTACTGTGTTAATATTATAATTTCATTAAGTATTACATTTTTTTTGTTAAATGCTAACTTGTGGAATAATCATTTATACTAAATGTGGAAAAAAGTGGAAATGCTTAAAAATGTGTACCGGCACTAAACTGTTTTATCACTTTTATATTTAATTATAAATTAATGTTTAAAAATTGAGTTATTCTTCCTATGTTATCTGATATGCCAGGAAAAAACAGATTATTATTCTTCAGGGTAACTAAAAGAGGTATCACTACTCAAAAAAAAAAAAAAAAAAAGAGGGGCGGGGAGTGGGGAGAAGGAAAGTTTCTTTTGTACACATAAAATTTTAGACCTAAATGGATAACAGGAAAATGTTTAAAAAATACATCCATCTATGGACAAATTTCTGTAGCTTGCTCCCACAGTTAATCAACAGGGACACATTTAAGAATATTATAGCCATATACCAATATACTTATATTTGTCAAAGTTAAGATTCAAATTCGCTACAGCACAGCACACATTCATGAGTGTATGCCACATGATTCAAAAACTCCCACTGAATATAACAAAATAAAAATCTGTGAATAAATATAAGGCATTCTAAAATAAAATCTGCAGGAAACCAACAAGAGTCCAACAAAGATTTCTATGATCTAAATTTTACTTCATATAGTCTTCAAAATAGATTTAGTTGTAGTGCCACACATTAACAAGTTAACTGCTTACCAAAATACCTTTTTCCTGGTAGCTAAATGTTACTACTTAAAAAAAAAAGTTAAGTGCTTAAGGGAATAAGAATGCAGCAGAAAATTACAGGAGCCCACGTATCCTTTTTCTTAAATTTAATTTGTCATATATAAGGTTTTTATATACAATCAGTGTGCATTGTAACAGTTTATATTAAAAGTCAATCAAGTTTATCTAAAATGTTACCTGGCTGCATAGCACATTTGACATTATTGCCCACATGAAAAGGGAAAACAAATGGATTTACAATAACTTTTGGCCATTTTGGATTCTGAAAAGTGTTCATACACCTACCCTTTTAAACCAAATGCATCTGAAAAAAATGTTTCCAGAGCATGCAGTTTAGATTTTACATATTATCTCAGCATTTTGTTACTACAAACACAATATTTACTAAAAAAGAAAAAAAAAAAAGAAATAACATGTATCTAATAAAATAGTCAATATAAAAAGAGGACTAATGGAATTAGGTGGCCCCTTTCCCCATTTTTTACATTCTAAACAATGATTCCATCAAGACAAATCATTAAAAAGTGTTATTACACTGATATTTTTAAATGATAAGAAGGCCTGAGTTGGTAGGGAAAGGAACAGTCAAAAAAAGCCTGAGAAGGGAAAGGAAGTAAGGAAAGCTCATTTAATCCATTTACAATAATTTACAGCCATTTGCGTGTGTGTGTGTGTGTGTGTGTGTGTGTGTGTGTGTGTGTAAAAAGGCATAATAATAGATCACAAACAGGAAATTCCTGGCTATTTTACAGATATAAGTACAGAATTTAAATATTCAAGCTTGTGATGAAAAGCGGCAAGGTGGTCGCAGTGTACAATGTAAACAAGTAGCTTTGGAAAGTGAACAAAGTCCTTGAGTGTTTTTTCTTTATTAAGAAAAGAACTCTCTTTCATTCCTTCCTGAAACATGATCACAGGTCAGAGTAAAGTTCATATACAAACATAATTTAAATGGAGGTCAGTCTAAAATCACTGACTTAAAAACAGTTTTATCCAGCCTATATGGAAGGGCAGTGTTGAGGTCCCTGTAATAGTAAACATTTTCCATTTCTTTAAAAAAGAAAAAAAAAAGTACTACAGTATTTGTAGTACAGTGCAGCATAATCCTTAAATATAAAAATATTTTCTCTTCTGTTGGGATAATAGACCTTGCATCCTGGAAAGAAGTAACAATACTGCTACTGATAGAAGATCTGTTTATATCTTTCAAGTCATGTAAGGCAATTACTGTGTTGGTTTATGATATATGGCTAAAAGAAAAGTCCAGAAAGACGAAGTATCAGTTTTTGTTATGTTTTCCGACTACTCCAGGTATGCTCGGGTGTACTTTTGTGTTCAATTGAGTGTTCAAATGGAGATCTGGAGCCATAAGGAGATCTCTGATCTAGTGGTGATCTGGGGCCACTACTGGAAGCTCTGTGGTCCATTTGCCAATCTGAGTGATACCTATAATCCCTGGACGATTTATGGTGTGTATATTCAGAACTTGCCCGATGGTCTGAATGTAACCGATGATCTGAATGAGAACGATGATCAGAATGAGATCTATCCTTTAAACCTCCTTCCAAATTTGACCTGTGATCTCTACTCCTGTGATCATCCAGTTTTCTGTGTTTCTCTCTATCACTGTAATACCTAATAAAAGATAAATTAGAGATTAAATTAATAATGCAAATTAAACACTTCCAAATAAAACAATTATTAAAAAATAAAACACAAAAATACTTTAAGGCATCCTTTTAATGTGTATAAGCTCTGTGTTTCACTACAAAAACTTCCTAAGTGAGCTTCAGTCATTGGACCTATCTGCATGCCTCTCTGGAAAAATCATTCAATTCACAAAACCAAAAGTGAACCATACAGAACACTTCAGGCAGCATCTAATTTTACACGCCCATTTTATTATTTAATTATTTTTTTACTATTTAATACAATTTAATTTTTAGTTAAAGCATAATTGATATACAGTATCACATTAGTTTTCAGGTATACAACACAGAGATTTTGAAATTATACACATTATGAAATGCTCACCATGCTTAAGTGTAATTACCATCTCTGTCACCGATACAAAGTTATTACAATGCTGACTATATACCTAAGCTGTACTTTATATCCCCATGACTTATTTAAAACTGGAAGTCTGTACTTCTTAATCCCCTTTACCTATTTCACCTATCCCCCTCATTTCCCTCCCTCCTGGCAACCATCAGTTTGTTCTCTGTATTTATGAGTCTTCTTTTCTCCTTGTTCGTTGTTTTTTTTTTTTTTTTTTTTAAAGATTTCAGACACAAGTGAAATATTTTATTTGTATTTCTCTGAGTTATTTCACTTAGCTCACATGCCCATTTTTCAATTGGTTGCTACTTTTTGTTCTATGCAACAATTGTACTAATGCATCTTAATATCTGGAAGTGGGGATTAAGATAACAATCTAGAATACCCTTGAAACCAGAGCCTTATGAACCTCTAAGCAGAAAAAAAAATAAAAACCTCTAAAATGCAGTCTGTGAACTAATTTGCCAGAAGGGGATTTTCATTAGTTGGGGAAAGGTCATTGTTATAAATAATATAAATTATGTTCTATAAGCTTGTGAAATTATTAAAATTTACTATTTCAAATACAGCTTTTCGTTTTGTGTGCCCTTTTCTAATTGTAAGAGCCATTCTACAATTGATGTATTTATAAAATGACAGTGCTTATATTACAGAGAAGAAATTATTGCAGTGAGCACAACTAAAATGCAAAGAAAATCTACTGATTTATTTCTGATCTTTATTCTGTTTTTTCTTTTGCTTTTCATAATTATCATTAACTGATGAAAATATTCCTTTACCAAGTAAAATGTACTTTGTTATTATTATATTAGGTTGTTTACTACTCAAAGGCTTCAAATCACAACAGACAAAAGTTTAAACTCAATAAAGTGTTTTCACATCAGTTAATTTTTTCCCTATGTGTTTTTTTAATGGAATTGAACAGAGAACTCCGCCCACCAAATTTCAGTCATATTCCATTGAGTTTTTATTTTACTCTATTACTGTATTTTGAAGAATATTTGAGTCAATATTCTCCTAAAACTAACAAAAATGAATCCTATGACTTATTATAGAATTCCCTACACTTTCATCTCTTACTACACACTTTGATCTCAAATTTAGAATTAAAAAAAAAACATTTTATAGAAATTCAGTTCTCAGTATTAGCAAAAAGTACAATGTATCAGGGTTTTTTTTATTTATAAACAAACACCTTTATTTCACTTAAGATTTGTTATGATTACCTGAATACTGAATTAACTGATAAGGTCAAGTACTGTAAATTAAAAAAAAAAAACCTGAATAAGCAAAATTTCAAAACTAATTGTCCAGTTTACCTGCTTTCTTGCTTGTAATGATCCCAGTCACGATGATCTTTACCATTACTAAAAGAAGAATAGGGTCTTTTCCTAGAGTCACTCTTTTTGTAAGAATCTCCCTGATGTCGGTCTTTATGATGATCATGATACTGAGATAAGTGTCTATCAGATGAATAACTATCCCTGCTGCTATCATCGTGATTTGTATTCTCTTTTAATCTTTCCACATCTGTTAGATGAAAGAATACAGCTTTTGTTAATGACGTAAAAAAAAAAAATACATGGTAAACAAAAGTAACTTTGCTGCTAGATTATAAGAACTCCTACTTCAACTCCAGAAAAACAAATTCAGTTGCCCAACAAAGACTTTAGAAATGGTCTATAAAGGCAGTACAGTAAGGCCTACGAAAGGGTTACTGTATTCTGAAACGTGAAAAAAATACAACTGAAAAATTTAAGGCCCAATGTCTTCTCAGACTACAGACTTGCACCAATAGAATACATTATTATTCGAAATATTATTTTTCAAAAATATATTCACTTTAACAATTATTCTGTAAGTTCTATAAACTGACAAAAGGTTGATTTATGGAAAGGTTAATAAGCTAAAAAGGATTACTGTTTAAGATAACAGATTTGATAATGAAAATGTGGGTATATAGTATATAAAACAAACCTGAAAGAGGAAAACAATTTTTAAATTTATTCGCTAAAACAATTAGTAACACTTACCTGGATTTCTAATCACTTGAGCATTCAAGTTGCTGTTCTGGTCATTATTTTGCTAAAATAAATGCACATACATAAGAATCTTTTAAGTGGCTTCAAATACCCTTACAAAATAGGAAAAAGAAAAAAAAACAAAAAACAAAAAACATGCCCTAAAAGGAAAATCCTGATGCTGAAAGAAGTCCTCATATATTAGAGTGTATAAATGCATCACTTCCAGATACCTTTTTTTTAAAGCAGACTATTTGCACCATGACTTTCTTAAAAATTTGACTTTGAATTTTAGACTTACAGAAAAGCTGAAAAAAACAGTACCCAGAGTTCCCATATGCCTTTTACCCAGCTTCTCCTAATGTTAATATCTTACATAACACCACAGCATAATCAAAACTGAGTAATTACTAACATTGGTATAATACTATGAATTGAACTAGAAACTTTATTCAAATTTTACATTTTTCCAATAAAATATTTTTTCTGCTCCAGATCCAATCGGGTATTCCATATAACACTGAGTTTTCATGTTTTCTTAGTTTCCTCCAATCTAGGACAGCTTTTTAGTATTTTTCTTGTCTTCGATGACCTTCACACTTTTGTAGAGTACTGGACAGTTATTTTGTAGAACATCTTTCAGTTGGGGTTTGTCTGATATTTTTCTCATGATCAAACTAAGGTTATGCATTTTTGCTAAGAATTCCACAAAAGTGATGTACCTTTCTTAATGCATGTACTAAGGGTTCATGATGTTAACCTTGATCACATGTTTAAGGTGGTTATTAAACATCTTGGAAGAGATACTCTTAGACTATGCCAATTATCTTATTTTTATGCCAATTTTAGCTTCCTCTAGAAGATCCTACCTACAACTTTTATCATGCTCTAACAGTGATTTTATATTTCCTTCATTCGTTCTACATTTATTAATTGAATTCTTCTATAAAGAATAATGTCTCAGTTTTAGTAACATAAATTAAAGGAAAAAATATGATGCATTAACTTACCTGAGATTCCTGCCGTTTTTTAATAGCATGTTTATATAATTTATGTAATTTTCTTGCATCAAACTCCGTAAACTTAGATACAAAAATCCACAGGTTTCTAGAAGAAAAACAGGTAAATTAGTCTGGTGAAAAATATTTAGTTTTTTCATGGAACCACTAACCACTACATAGAAACACACATATTTATTAGCCTTCTATGGAACAAAGTCTAAGGACATTATTTCTAGTATTTTAAAAACTTTATATGGTGAAGACTCCAATCTTTCTTTCTTTTTAAGTAATCTCTACGCCCAACACTGAACTCACAACCCTAAGATCAAGAGTTGCATACTCCAACAACTGGGCCAACGAGGTGCCCCCATAATGGATAAGACTCCAAATGAAACTAACCATTAAGTTTTACTTCTCTTCCAAATCCCTTCCTTTTATAATCTTTTAGAGTGAAAAGTAGTAATCCATCCTAATCTGAAACCAAAAAGATGTAAACTTACAAATCAGGAAGGGACTCATATTATGATTCATATTACTATAAAAGAAACAAGCTATGTTAGTAGTCTGACTAAAGATACCATCAGATAATATGGATTAAGCTTGTTTAAGAAGGGTCCTAAAGTGTGTTAAAGAGCAACTGTATGGGAGCCATTTACAGAGAAACTAACTTTGGATCCTGAATATAGAAAGAGAATGTGGTTATATTTCCACTTAAGCCTTATATATATATAATTGAACTTTACTGTATACTTGTTCTATGGTTCTATGGTTTGGGGGTCATCATATGAGTTGAAAGAGCTTGAAGTAAGATTTACTTATTTATTTCAGACAGAGAGAGAGAAAGAGCATGCAAGTGAGAGAGCGAGCAGGCAGAGCAGCAGAGGGAGATGGTTCGATCCCAGGACCCTGAGATCACAACCTGAGCCAAAATCCAGTCTCAGATGCTTAACTGACTGAACCACCCCGGCGCCCCTCCTCATAATAACATCTTATCATTATCATTCAACTGAAAAATATACAGTGCCTTATATATAGTTTATAAAGGGTTTCAAGTACAGATGATGTTTTTTTGCAGATGATTACTAGTGGGCTCAGAGATATACCCTAACTGTTCAAGATCACAAAGCCAATAATTAGCCAAGATGGGGACCAAGCATGTCCTGATGCCACTCCAGGAATCATTCCGTGGCATTATAAGCACATGACTTCAGGCTATTATTATTGTCCATGCATGGCTTCAGTGTCTTCAGACATGACAGCTCAGTTTCATTTGTTTTCAAAAGCCTAGTGATCATAATCAACTTTCTGTCTCCTCTAACATGGGTCCTGGTGGAGTTGAAGAAGAAAGGGGACAAGGATAGAATCTTTAGCGTAATCATCAGTCCTTCAGAAATATGTCATTATTACAGTTTTTGCTTTGATGTGTAGCTGCACTGCATACAGCAAGGAAATCAGCAGACTAATAAACTGATATGACTGGGTTGTGGTCATTCTGTAGTATTCTTAACTTGTCTAGTAGCTTGGCTTAACACTGATCTGAATCTGGTAGTCATTAAGTGATTTGTATAATATTATAGCAGCTCAGATTTACAATTTTAAGATCAACTGTGCTGCTGTTGCTTCTAAAATAGAGGGGAAAATAAAAGTCTGCATTTTACACTGCTTGAGAATATTAATTTTTACAAGGTTGTATACTTATACCTGGAAGACGAATTGCTAAATTTATGTAATAATAAATTTGTTTGGTACTGCAAGTTCTAAAGTTATTACTAAGAAAAATTTGGCGAACTATAGAAATTTCTAAAAATAAAATGCAATCTGAATTTTAATGAAACAGTTTTCACTACTTCTTTTTTTAAGATTATCATATTATTTGAGAGAGCAAGCACGCACAAGCACAGGCAGGTAGAGTGGCCACAGGGAGAGGGACAAGCAGACTCCCTACTGAGCATGGAGCCCAACGCAAGGCTCAATCCCAGGATTCTGGGATCATGACCTGAGCTGAAGTCAGATGCTTAACTGACTGAGCCACCCAGGCGCCCCTTCACTATTTCGTATTTAAAGGACAAGGTGCCACCTGTGGTTTATCATGATGTATAATTAAGCAATCATTCACAAATAAAAAGCTTTAAAGTTAAAGGAAAAAAATGAAAACAATCACCCTCAGATTACCTCTTTAAACATTATTTTGTTACCTAAACTTCAGAATAAGAAAAATAAATTGAAATATAAGACACAAACAGATGGTTACATAATTACAAATTTAACATTTCCTGAGAAGTACATCACTTACTTTCTCCACTGCTTGATTTGTTCAGGATTTGTATACTCTTTCAGACATTCTGTGATATGGTCTCCAATTTTTATTAAACACTGTCGAGTATGCTCCAGTTGTTCTCTTTCTGAAAGGCCTTTTTCAGGCCTATCAAGTTGTTTCAAAGCTGCTTTGACAGGCCTCATCCTTTCTTTACACTTTAAAATGGGAAAATAAGAACATACATTAAAAATAAGAATTCAACAAAGATCCACTTCCTTCAACGATATCTGTATGAGTAAATACAGCACTGTTTGATGCTAAAATAAGCATTAAAGCTTGCCTCGCAGCTCTTAAAATATCAGGGTTTTTTTCTCTCAGATTTTCTTCAGAAAGTAAGGTTTTCCATTATCATTTAAATTCAATTCTTGTGTATGTAAAAGCTTCGGCTTTATTTCCTTCTGTAAAAATGGTTATTTTATACCATGTAACACATCACTAAGCAGTCTTAAACAAAGAATGCTAAAAAATAATATATCTCAGAACACAACTTAATCCTAGATTCACTCTAATATAAAATAAAATGTAAAAAAAAAAAATAAGGATCTTCAGGGGCGCCTGGGTGGCTCAGTCGTTAAGCGTCTGCCTTTGGCTCAGGGCGTGATTCCAGAGTTCCAGATCAAGCCCCACATCAGGCTCCCTGCTCTGCTGGGAGCCTGCTTCTTCCTCTCCCACTTCCCCTGCTTGTGTTCCCTTTCTCGCTGGCTGTCTCTCTGTCAAATAAATAAATAAAATCTTTAAAAAAAAAAAGGATCTTCATAAAATAAAATATGCTGGCAAAGCTATTAAAATCAATATAGCTGTTAAGTATAAACTGTCTATTCTTCTAAACCTTTGGGACAAAAGAAAGCTGCTAAATGAATTTTGCTCTTATATTTTAGCTGGTCAGGGAACTGGGGATGCTTGATAGGGACCAATCTTTTCCTTGGTCTATGTATCACCGACATGCCAATAAAAGGATGATATATCAAAAACTATATGATTCAGTTAAAGTCCAACATGTATAATAAAAGCTATAACCTTAAACCAGAACTAAAATAAGAATATTACTAAAAAAGCAAACTATACATAAATTTATGTATACAAATGCAAAACAAATTTAAAATGAACAATAATTACATCCTCAAGTAGCAAAGTTGGGTTAGTTCCAGGAATGTTACGGATGGATCAACCACAGACAATATATTTAGCTGATCCAACGTCATTTCTTTCAAGAAGAGATCCTCATATCACTGCTGTGCAAGGGCCAGTCTTATTAAGTGTCTATATATGTGTGGAATCGTTTCTGAGTATTTTATTCTGTTGTAGTGACCTATTTGTCCATATCGCTTGGAAGTTATCCATCTTCTGTCAGGAATAATTTAAATATTAGAATTACATGCTTTTTAGTTAAAATTAGAACTCAGCCAGGCCTGATGTCTTTTTTTAAAAAGGGAAAATCTTTTCCTTTCTTATTTTTAGCATTACTATCTGTTCTCTACATTTCCTGCTTCTTGCTCAATTTTGGTAGTTTATATTCTGCTAGAAAATGATTCATTCAACGTATATAATTTGAGTGCATACCATGCTCTAAGAATCGTCCCAGACCCAGGAAATAGAGCAGTAAATAAAAGAGATCTTGCCTTTGCAGAACCTGTACTCTAGTAGGAGAAAAGAGCCAATAAATAAACAAGATGCAGTGTGTTGGATGGTGACAACTGTGATGAAGAAAAATAAAGGAGAAAAAGTAGAGAGATTTCTACTTCATGTAAGACTTCAGAGAAGAGTGATGTTTGAGCATATATCTTAAGAAAATGAGGGAATAAGCCATTTTGAACAGAGGGAAGAACAAGTACATATGTTCTAAAACTTGTATGTTCAAAGGAACAGTATAAATGCCAGCGTGGTTGGAACCTACTGAGTGAGGGAAGTAGCAAGAGATGATGGGAGTAATGAGCTAGATACAATACCTTTTAGCCTATTATCATGAATCTTTCATCTTGAGTGAGGGAAAGCCACTCAAGGATTTGAAGCAAAAAAATAAGAGGGGGTGACTTTAGCCTCTCTGTAACAGTCATTATCACTATGGTTGCTGTGTGGAGTATGCCCTGAGGAACGGAAAGGGTATAAGCACAAGAGTGGGAGCAGTGAAAAATAGCTAGAAGCTATTGAAATGTTCGAGGGCAGAGATGGCTATAGCTTGTAGTAGTATGGAAAAGCCAGTATGACTTGCTCATTGACTGACAGCGGCAAAGAAAAAAGAGGAATTTGTGACTACAGTCTGTGCTAAGGCCAAGGCCTGAAGTTGGGAATTGGAGCAATGATAACAAATGTTTATAAAGCACTTACTAGGTACCAGAAGCTATGTGTTGGGTAAAGGCACCTCATTTGATTCTGGTAGTAGACCTTTGCAACACTATTTATTTTATCAAAGAAACAGAGGCTTATAGTGAAATGACATCAGTCAAACCCAGTTTTGACCTCAAAAGTTGTACTCTTTCTTAACTGTTAAATTATAAATGACATTTAGGAGACAAATCAGTAAGGCACAAAGAAAATCAAGAGGTGTCCAATTAGGCAAAGATGTGATGGAAAATGACGACCAAGAAAGGCCACTGAATTTAATAATCAGAGCTATTCCCAAATAAAATCCCAATCATGCAAGCTCAGAAAGTCTGGGTCCAAAGTCCATGTTTAAAACTATTCCATTCTTCATCTCCATAATACAAGCGATTTTAAGATCAATCATGAAAGGTAATGGAGAAGAAACTTATGCATTGGGGACAATAGGAAGTTTTCCATTTCAGCAGGTATATGAACAAGTCAGAAGGCTAAGGAGGAAACGTAGGCAAAGAAAGGTGGCAAGAGGTACAATTTCACCTAATTCAGTAATGAACAGGCAGAGTAAGGGAAACAGTTCAAGAGAGTTCAGTCTTCACTTCAGATAAGCAAAAACACACCACCACCTCCCTATTCCCACTCAATAGAGAGGTTTTTTTAAAAAAATTCAACAGAAAATGGATAGAGAGGCTAGATTAAGAATGAGGTCACAAAGAGAAAGGTTAACTTTAAAAAGATGCTAAGGGATCCCAGCATGTAAACCTGAAAAGATAAAAATGAAAAGTCCAGAGACATGTTCAAGTAAATAAGATGGAAGACGGGAACAAGACTGTAGCTTATTCTGACTGTCCCCAACATTCTTAGGGATTGGAGGGATGTAAACAGCCAAAAGTGAGAAGGAGGAAAAAAAAACTGCGGCAGGAACTATTATACTTAAAGAGCATGAAAAATATTTGAAGCTATTATTAGGGCATGCCATGGAATTAGCAGGAACGAATAAATGGGTTCATAGATCAACATTCTCTAGTTAGGGTATGAAGTAGAAGAAAATGGGACAAGAACGTAACCTGGGTATCTAGAATGGTGTAGGAGGTAAAACAAAAACATGATTTTAGAAGTGAAAGTTTCCATCTTTCAAGTATAGCATTTGATTAATACTAGCAATAAAACTGACTTAACATTACAAACCCAAACAGCAAAAAGATTCAGAGTCTAGAGATTATAAAGAGGAAATTTTTTTTAAAGATTTTATGTATCTTTTTGGAGAGAGAGCGTGCGTGCACGTGTGCAAGGGAGAGGCAGAGGGGGAGGGAGAGGGAAAGAATCTTAAGCAGGCTCCATGCTCAGTGTAGAGCCCAACGCGCAGCTCTATCTCACGACCCTGAGATCATGACCTGAGCCAAATCAAGAGTCCAAACTTAACCAACTGAGCCACCTAGGCGCCCCCAAGAGGAAATATTCTTATATGAATATATATATTTACATGTATTTGTGCACACTGTAACTGTATATAAATAAGATACATTTATATCAGACTATAAATTTTCCCTTTAGGTGCTACCAATAATGACATATCTCTTTTTGAAGAATAACTGGTACCTGTCTCATATCATTCAGTCTTTTTTCTCTAATAACATTACTACTCCTTCCTGATTTTGCTCAGCATCTGGATTTTTTAGTCCTTTATCAAAATCAATCTGCTGGCATGTCTATATTCAATAACAACATCCACCGCAACCACTACCAGTCTTTAGAGCAAGCACTAGCTGAAAACTTTCCATGTGTCAACTCTTCTGATCATCATACTTACTTTCCTAACAGCAGCACTCTGGCTCCAGAGCCAGTACATTCAATTGCTATACATAACTGCTTCCCCACACTGCAACTTCACTATAAAGTTTTCCTCAAAATTTGTATCACAATTAATTTCACAGTTGAGACTATTTTGGGTTCCTGATTATATCCAGTAAATAACTCATTTGAAAAAAGGCCAAGATAGATACTCCCTGACTTCGATGAACATAAAAGGATGACAGCATGTAAAACCATTATTTTTTAGACCAGTGTTACTTAAAGTGGCCTATGAACCCACACTAGTCCACAAGGGGGAAAAGGTACAGAAATTTTAGAAACCCTTATATCAATTTGACAGTGCAATTTTATGTCTACTGAATCTAGTAATATAACGGGGCTTACATTTTACATTTTTTCCCCTTATTTACACTTTTCTAATGAAATATTTTCACTCTTTGTTTTTATTGTACTTTCTGTACTGGTCTACAAAAGACTGGAAAAAAAGCTAGTCCTTCACAGTAGATAAGAAGCAATGTTACATAGATAAAAGGTTCAGGAACAGAGAAGTTTACAATTCTAAAGCTGAAGGGAAAAATGTTTGCTCCAAGTAGTCCCTAAATGCCTCTCCTTAAAGTCTTTAATTTATTAAAAAGTTTTTCCAAGTTAATTCTAAATTTAAGATAACTTTCAAAATTTAAATCTATTGCCTTTATCAACCTGAACTGCAGTACTACCCAATTCAAATACACTTCTAAATTAAAAGCTCTAAAAGATAAAATTGTCAATTAAAATATTGTATGAATTCTTACTAATAACCAGCAAGTCTACTACTTACAATGCTGAACGTCTTCTGATCTAGCTCTTCAGATTCTTCAGATATGGGAACTGGTTCACCACTTGCGGTTATATGAACTGGAGCATCTGACACTGAAGATTTCTTGGATCTTTCCTTGCTATCAGACTTGGATTCGCTCAACTAAAGAAAAAAAGAAAATAAAAACAAAAATCCAACAAAAACAAAGGTGAAACGATGAACACTTCCAGAAAACAATTAATGTCTCACTTTATTCTACAATGGTTTGTTCACATTCCATACTGTTTTATCTTTCTAGGAAACCAAAACTAAATCTACTCTGTAATGTTACCCTATACGTAAAGCATTAAAAAAAAAAAAAGATTCAAACCTATTTTTCTCCTTTTCTAGATACCCACATGTATTTTTAAAGAACTCAGTTATTCAGACTGATAGGCAATTTATTTTCCTAAAATGTAAATATGCTGATTGTGTCACTTTCTAAGTGTTACATTATGATTTGCATACCTTTTCTTCCTTTATGTCTTTTTCTTTCTGTATAGCTTCTTTTACTTTGTTTTCTCTTTTCTCTTTAAAATCTTTTTCCTTTATATCTTTCTTATCCTCTTTTTCTTTTATCTCCCTTTTAAGTTCTCTTTTATTCTCTTTTTCTTTTGCTTCCCTCTTTTCTTCTGATTCCTTCTTTATAAAAACATCTGGCTCAGGTCTTTCTTCACTGTCTCTTTCTGTTTTAATTTTTTTATTTGGATGTTTCACAGAAGTGATCTCATCCTGAAAAGTGCAAGTACGGCCAATGTATTACTAACCAAATCTTGACAAAGACTAATTTCTTTTCTTTGCACGACTATGGATTGCATGTATGTGGATTCAGAAAGAAATAACCCAGAATCCCATTAATAATGATACATGCAATGTTCACCTTCCTATAAAAACTAAAGTAAGCCAGTCCCATTCAAAATTCAAGATAAAATTAAAGGAAACAGAACCTCATTTAAATGGCAAACGTTTGAAAAGGAAGGACCTTTGCTCTATTCCTCTTAGTGATATTCTATTAGATGGGCAGAATTCTGTCCCATACATGAGACTATTTGATGAACTACAAAAAAAGGAATTTCAGTACTGAAAAATAAAATTTCAGGTCTTAGTTCAAATTTTAAATGTCAAGTGTACTAAAACATCCTATGTCCCTTTCTAATATAAAAGTCTGTTTTTCTAAAACACATTCTTACCTTGTCATCATCTTCATCAGACTTCTCTGAAGGCAGGGGCGAGGAGTCACTCTTTATTTCTTCTTTCACTTTTATAGACTTCATTGCTTTATTCTTCTTAGCTCTTGCTTTTCTCCTCTTTGACCCTCCCTAAAAATAATTATTTTTATTCTAACCAACTCCACAGATTCAGCCAAAAAAAAACTTCTTAAATACTAAATCTAAAAAGCTAAAAGAACACATATTCCTATGCAACCCTTAGTCTAATGGTAATAAGTAAGCTACACCAATCTTAGAAAGTCAACAAAAGTGATATAACTTAATGAATCAAGTACTATTATGAATAACAGATATTAACTATAATTATTTTTTTAAAAAAGGATTAGAGAAAAGTGGAAGCTGAAAGAAACAGAAGGAAGGTTTTTCACCTTCCTAAATTACTATTATCTTAAACTAAATTTGGTCCTACCAGAGATAGCATTAGAAATATTTTTATTGGTACATAGGTAGTTACTGACACTGTGGTTATAATGCAAATGGTTAAAGGCTGTTAGTTTCTAATCACCTCTTCTTCACCATATTGTTCCTACTTTTTTGGACCCCCCTCATAAATAAGCTCAGTGATCTTTACACTGCACCTTCAGCTCTCCAATACCACCAAATAAAACAGAAATAGAGGATTGACTTCTTAAAAAGTACACCACTCTAAACAAGTTGCCCCCAGTACCTATGCAAACACTAGGAAAAAAACCCAAACAAACAGGATCCCACTTCTGAAAGATAGGACTTACCAGTTTTAACAGGAATGCGAAATAACTTAAGGCAAAGTGTCACCATATGCAAGTTAAAGTTACCAAGTTACAGAAAAACACACTTATAAGGTCATGTTAGCCTCAGATGTCTAGGGCTATCAGTAAACTAAATTTATCTTACTGAAAAGTAAATTGCTCTTTAAGCATCTGAATTTTAACTTACTGCACCAGAAAGTCTCTGAGCTTCTTTTTTTGCAAGATCTCTACTAAGTAATTTGATGAGGTAGTCTGCGCGTGTCTGCAACTGCTTTGCTTGTGGTTTTTTATCAGGATCATCTGGAAGAATCTGAAAAGAAATGAATTTTTTCAGGTTATCTTTAATAAATAATATGAGAAATTTATTGCCTATAAAAGGCTTATTCATTTAAAGAAATACATATAATTTACTGGCAAGTTACAATTGTTAAAATTTGTAGGAATAAACAACCAAGAATGCAAATAATATTTTTTTTTTTTTAAAAGATTTTATTTATTTATTTGACAGAGATAGAGACAGCCAGTGAGAGAGGGAACACAAGCAGGAGGAGTGGGAGAGGAAGAAGCAGGCTCACAGCGGAGGAGCCCGATGTGGGGCTCGATCCCGTAACGCCGGGATCACGCCCTGAGCCGAAGGCAGGCGCTTAACCGCTGTGCCACCCAGGCACCCCGCAAATAATATTTTTTATACCTACACCACAGCAAGGATTTCATTTGCCTGGTAATGAGTTCTAAATATATACATGAAAAAAAAAATCCCTCCATTCAAAATAATAATACAAAGTATGAGGTTACAAATTTCTTTCAAATATACACATATATTTAGCATCTAGTGTTATTAAACATTACAGTACTCTTAGATTTCTTTCCTTTCTCAGTAACAGTATATTTAACTACAAAGTATACAAAAATTCCTCAAATACAATGTATCAGCTATTCAGGTGACCCAAAGCATGCACTCTGAAGATATTTTTACAGTGGGAAATTAAGCTATTCAAGTTTGGCTTCATAAGTAGTGAATGACACAACACCAATATCAAAAGTGACTGTGAAGAAGTAAAATATAAAAAAACTTAAATGATAATAAAGCAATGCCTTCTAGTGTCTTCCAGTCTAGACAAAGAAATGATTTCAGTTGTGGTAGTATCAAATCACTAAAACCCCTAAACATTGTTTGATAATTAAAAAAAAATATTTTGCTCTTGAATAATATGACAGAATGAGAACTTTACTTTAAATGTAGTAATATGAAGAAAAATACACTTACGCCTTAATAATAAAAATATAATTTCAGAGGTACAGTAAAATCTCAGAGATCATTTAAATTCAACCCCTTCATGAAAACCAAGAAGCCAAGGTCATACAGCTAGTTAGAGCCTTGGTTTCCTATCAATCGAGTTTTAACATAATTTAAAAGCAAAAATCTAGTTCAACATCAGTAGTCAACAGAAGCAAGAAATATTTAATACCTTGTGTGTTAAACTGAGGTCAGGATCCATTTTAATCATTTCCCAGCTTCCATATCCATATTCGTAGATACCAATTAACAAATTGGAATCATCTTCTTTGCCCCAGTCTATATCAAAATGAGCTGCCTTTGTGTGGCATGGGATAGTATACCTGTATTAAAGTTAATAACCACTGTCAAGTTTATAACTGTCATATTAAAAATTAATTTTGAAGAACATATTTGAGTTATTGGAACTTCAAGATACCATACCCTATTTTATTTTTAGAAACATTTCACACTAGCCAATGACACAAAAGACATTTTTATTACGTACATACATATCCAAATTACTGAATAACAACAAATAATTTACAATGGATAAAGTAAACAACTCACTGCTTTCTTTCTTCTGGATCTGAAGGAATGGATTTGTGCAATGGTATTAATTCTTCTTCATGGGAGATGACAAGCTTGGCATTCACCTGTACTCCTGATATTCGGAATGTTGGACCTTTCACTTTTCCAAGTCTACCACCTTAATTTTTTTCAAGACATAAAAAAAAAATGAAATACACAATTCTACAAAATACAAAGCAAGATATGCTATTACTTGTATTAATAAGCATTACTTGGTTAGCTATATTCGTAAGTATTACCTGTTTATATTATTGGGGGGGTAGCACTTGCTGGTGAACCTTAAATTTCACTACAAGGTTTTTCAGTACGGACTATAGAGATTATAATATAGCAGATGTGGATTCACAGAAAGCATTTCACAGAAAGCATTTCCATAATTGTTTTCTTAATTGCACAAGATACATCTATTAATCCTGTCACCTTTTTTTTTTTTTTTTAAAGATTTTATCTATTTATTCGACAGAGAGAGAGAGCCAGCAAGAGAGGGAACACAAGCAGGGGGAGTGGGAGAGGAAGAAGCAGGCTCATAGCGGAGGAGCCTGATGTGGGGCTAGATCCCTAACGCCGGGATCACGCTCTGAGCCGAAGGCAGACGCTTAACCGCTGTGCCACCCAGGCACCCCAATCCTGTCACCTTCTAAATGAGTGTTCTAGCGTTAATTTTTTCAGTATACCTTATTACTAAATCTTAACTACTAAATATTTTCATTTAGGTAGATAAATTACAAAATAAGCATAACAAAGTAACTATGCCCAAAGCCAGTATCACATAAGTAAACTATCTTTTCCCAGCCATCGATACTTAAAAATACAGTAACTTCTGATGTTACCAACTAGCTAGAATATACCAGACAGAAAGACTCTACTGCTTTCAAGAAAACAATTCTGTTACCCAGGAATGGTCCTGCTTTGTTTTTTAAACTGTCTTTTAAGAGTGATGAATAGGTAGCTATGATACAATACCCTCCTAACTCAATAAAAGCATTATCTGAAACTTCCATTTACCTCTCTTTAAATCACTCTTGCTTTAATATTACCTGTTCGTTCTGTTCCTGAAGAATTATCTTTTAAAGCTTTAATGCAACCATTATGCACCAATTCTCCTAGTCGTCTGAGGTCTGTCTCTGACTTATCAACTAATTCAGCATCCCGAGCAATTGCATCTAATCTGTTAATGAAATAATACAATTATCAGGTAAATATGCAGAATAAAGTGGTGCCATTTAAGACAGAGTAAGTTTCACTCTACCTCAAGCTCTACAAAAGTCACTCTACATACCCTACAAAGTCTAGTTCACATAGCTGCCACAAGATACATAAAAAAAAAAGGAGTTTAAAAAATGTTAAAAAATTTGGCAGGGAAAATAATTCATTTATATATTCAAGAATAATAAAGTTAACCAATTTTATAGAAAAAAATGGTATATTCCAACTTGAAGATTTTGTAATAATTCTATAAAAGCTTTTCATAACCCGATCAAATCTTAAATTCTAAAGTGGTTAAGCATTGTAATATAGATGACTCTTGAACACAGGTTTGAACTGGACAGGTCCAGTTACATGTGGATTTTTTTCGATAAATACAGTACAGTAACTCTAAATATTCAAAATAAAACAGAAAATATCTTTAAGAGAGTTTCAGAGAGCAAAAATAGAATTGAGCCAATCTGAGTCTTTGCCACTGTATATTCAGACATTGGGCTTGCCGCAACAAAGGACAAAGAATATTCAAATCACCAACAATTACTGAGATTAACCATTAACTTAACACACACACACACACACACACACACACACACACACACACACACCTGTCCTGATAATCCGAATTTTAATAGTTCATATAAAAAGAACTATAATTAGGGAAACTTAAGAAAATTTCCCTAGTAAGGGAAAACAGAACTGGTCTTTAAGTCAAAAGACTAAGCTAGCAACTCACCTTCTCTAAAGGATAAATCTGCTATTTATGAGTTTGTGATGAAAAAGATGGGATAAAAAAAAAAAGAAAAAGATGGGATAAAAGCCTTCGAAAAGTACAACTGTAAAAATGCTGAGTATTTTACAGACATATGTATCTTATAGAAAACTTCATTTGTAGATAAAATTTGAGGGTCTAGAAAGAATTAAGAATATGAAAACTTTTTAAAAAATCTACTTGAAATTTGCTTTCTACAGACTCTGTAAATGATTTTTAAAGCAAATTTAACAAAGTAGCTAAACCCAATAGCAGTATATATATATATAAAGCTGCCAGCATGTAACATACATTCTGTAATTCCATGAGAATGACAAACGTTATTTACCTTTCCAGAGGGCCACCAAATTTCTTGTAACTCTTGATAAACCTAACAGAAAATAATTATTTGGTTTAAATGTGGGCTTCACTCTTTATTAAAAAATAGATTTATAAATATATAGATAAGAAAACAGTTGTTAGTGCAAAAATCAATTCAAGGCACTCTTACTACTAACACAAATGAATAAACCATGCTAACGACAAAAATGTTAAAACATTAAGATATACCAAGTAAGACAAGACATATTTTAATACCCAGGATGATGTTTAGAAACCAATATAAATAAAACAATAGAAGCTAAATTTTATTTGAGAAATTACTTTATTATTTTCACAAGACAAGTTCAAGGCTACCACAGGAAGTGTGTCCAGAATTATCAATCAATCATACTACACCTCCTCACATTCCAAGTACCAATAAAGTTCACTGAATAATAGCTTTATTTCAGATGTATGGTATAATACCAACAATGGAAAATAAAAATTTACTTAAGAACAAAGCTATCCAAGTGGTTGATGGATGAGGGAAAATATCCAGGAAAAGCAGAAGCTGAAATGTTCTTCAACTAAAGACAGAAAGTCCAGCAAATCAGGTGGTCATAAAAGTACCCTTAATAAAATCTAACAATATATTTAGTTTTCTGGCAGAAAGAATGAGGAAGAACTTTATCGGTCAGGTCTATGATTTAAAAGAAAAGAGTTACAATGGCTTGAAAAAAACAACAAACTCTCAAAATATAACAATGAGCAAACCTTTTTACAAATTTCATAAGCAAAAATATTACATAAACAAAAGTAGGCTGTTATCCCATTCCCCTTATATATAAATGTGTATAAAGAAACAAACATATTTTGAAAGAAAACTATGATTTATCCTACATGGCTATCTTACCTCAATTCCTACTTGGACATACCAGAAATGCTTTATCAATGTTACTTTCAAAAAGCAAATCTCCTCAGTATTAAAAAACTACAAAAATATGGAACTAACGTATTCCTACATAAAAATAGTAATCTTGGGAGTCATTAATGTAGGGAGAAATTTTAATAAATAAATCTAATGTACTAAAATATACATTCATTATTCAAAAGGGCCACTATTCTGAACCACATTAATAAAACCAAAAAAATTTAGCAGTCTAAGTAGACTAACAATAAATAACATGCAGAGATTAGATACCAAACTTTATTTTTCATAGCTATAATGAAGACCCAAAAGCAGAACCATCCAATCCCTACACAATTATTATATATTTGCCTCCTCTAAAACTTTTATTTTAATCTTTGAAAATTATGGGATTTGTATATTTTAATTTCACCTTCTAATAAAATCAAGTTGAAGAAAAATAGTCTTATGTCATCTTACCGCCGAATTTCTGCGTCACTAAATCCTTTGATATTCTCTCGAGGAATAGTCCGTGGTCTTCCACGTTTCTTTGGCCTTTTCCTTTCTGAGATCGAGTCACTATCAGATCCAGAATATCTCCTACTTCTACTGCGCCTCCCTTCACTTCCATTAAAACTAATCTGGAATTGGAAAACAAAAATTTATCCAACCTTAGACTAACGAAGGCTTCTAACTGTTAAGTGCAAAGAAAACATTCCAAAAGAAAAGATTGAGAAAATTAACAAATTCAAATGTCTATCAAAAAACTTTCCATAAATAATATTAAAAAGCAAACAAAACATAGAAAAACATAGCAGGTTAATGACAGAGTTATTAACGGCCCTAACATTTTTAAAAACATTCTTATAAATCAGAAGGAAAACACAAAATTGTCTTTTTTTAAAGATTTACTTAGAGAAGGAATGCACGTTTGTGAGGAGGGGAGAGGCAGAGGGAGAGGGAGAAAGAGAATCTCCAGCAGATTCTCCGCTGAGCACAGGGCCTGATGCTGGATTTCACGATCCCTGAGATCATGACTTAAGCAGAAACCAAGAGTCGGACACTTAACCAACTGAGCCACCTAGGTGCCCCCAAAATTGTCCTTTTGTAAAAATGAGAAAAATTATTAACAAGCAATTAATCAAACAGCATAAACATAGAATTAAACAACCTCAACAGTAAATTATTTTAAATGAGAATTAAAGCAACAATATTTATTTATAACACCCATTATTTAACAGAAATATCAAAACATATTTTCTATAAGTCTCTGGAATTTTTCCAAAGTCAAAGTGCATTTTCTGAACCCCTAATATGCTGAAACGAAAGTCAAAGACAGTATTCAGTTCTTACTCATTGTAACCTCCTCTCATCCCTTCACAAGAAGTAATATAATGCTGCCTTTCCCGCGTACTATGAAAGGAAATCATTATGGGGTTGGCAGAAATAAACACTAACAAGAAACTACATACATGGTCACTTTCAGACCAAACACATTATTTGGCTCCATTTCTGCCTATTGATAGGATGTCCCAACCCCAACAAATCTCATCTACAAAATCCTAACTTCTCTTACACATGTCAAAATCACAAGGCAATCTAATAGTCTAAAGTATAAGGAAATACAGCAGAGCTTGTAATATGGAACTTGAACACTGGCTCACCTGTGAAAAGCATGAGTTGTAGACACCAAATAACAAATAAGCAGGCAAAAAAAAGTTAGCTAAAATTTGCTAAGGGCTTCGTTTGGGTGACTATGAGAGTACAGGGTCCCTGGAAACAGAAGGGATGGAGAACAGAACCTGCACCCCTCTGCGACACTCCTCAAAACTCTGAACAGGTGCTCATGAGTAAGACTGGGCAGAAGATCAGAAAAAAACTTTCGTTCCAGATGATGGCCTGGAGAAAGGGAGCAGTTTTCTTAATGCACTGAGGGCACCACACCGCACCACAGTGCACCACACCACAGTGATGGGAGAAGACACAATATAGTTGTAGGAAAAGAAAAAGAAAACAAAACACTCTACCCCTGGGGAAAGGATAGCAGAACAACGACTAAGCAATTCCCTTATTTGCCTCAGACTCAAAATTTAAGAGGCACCAAAAAAGCTCAGTAATCAAGACAAATATTCTTGCAATGCAATATTCTAAAAAACAAAAGCTAATTCAAACAAAAAAAAACTAGTATTGAAGTTTCTTTCCTTTTGTTGCAGGATCTGATGTAGCCTGGCATGGCCCTCTTACCATTATTTAAAAATCTCCTATTTTCTTCATTTGGGCCATAAAATAAACAGCAATAGATTTTTAAAAATTCACATCATACAAGGCATGCTGATGATGACCGAATTAAACTAGAAATCAATAACAAAGATAATCAGAATATCTCCCAAGTATTTGGAAATTAAACATATTTCATAACAACAAAAAAGAACAAAAACAAACCAACAAAAAATACCTACGGGCCAAAGAGTACGTCATAAGGCAAATTAGAAAATACTCTGAATGAATGAAAATGAAAACACGACAGGTATCAAAATTTATAAGATTCAAAAAAGGCAGTGCTTAGAGGGAAGCTTGTAGCATTAAACGCTGATAGTATTATAAAAGAAAGGTCTTGATTAAATTGTCTTAAGAATACATCTTAAGACACTAAAAAAAGGGGAGGAAGTTAAAGCAAAGCCAAAAAGATAATAAAGAGCAGAAATCAATGAATTTGAAACAGAAAAATAAATGGATGATTTTTGGGGAGATATTATGAGTAACTTTATGCCTATAAAAATTCAACAACTTAGACATAAATGGACAAATTCCTTGAAAGAAACAAACTATCAAACTCACTCAAAAAAGGAATATTCTGAATCGTTCTATATTTATAAAGGAAATTAGACTTAAATATTCTAACAAAGAAAACTCCAAGCCTAGATGGTTTCCCTGACAAACAGTGCCAAACATTTAATGAAGAATACCAATTCTATACAAACTCTTCTCAAAAGCAGAGGAGGGGTGAACACTTTCCAACTTATTTTAAGAGGCAAGAATTATTAAATCAGATGAAAACACTATAAAAGAAAACTATGGGCCAGTACGCTTTATAAACAAAACCAGATGAGTCCAGGTATGAATACCCTCACAACAACAGACATAATCTTTTAAATTTTAAAAGGTCACCTGTTTTGCACAGTTTCTCATTCTTGGGAGCATATAAATTTCTTCAAGTTCCTTTTGTCTTTCTTCCTCTTCTAATCGTCTTCTTTGATCTTCTGGAATTATTTCTTCCCAATTCTTTGAATTTCTTTCTGGTTCCAACTCAATGTCATCCTCATCCATATTTGAAAAGTTGGCAACCTTAAATTCCAGAATTTTAACAGAATAAGCATTAAAGAAAACCTCATCTTTAAACTACATTTTGTACTTTAGGGGAGAGGAAGTGACATACCATAATAAGACAATAAAACTTAAAACATCCTCAGGATAATGAATATGACTATGGATGAAACCAAAAATGACTGCTAAGCTATTTAAGTTCTTTATTAGTTCTTTATTATTTATTATTAGGTCAAAGTAGAATAAACCAAAAGACTTCTAAGAATAACCCTCTTTTGTCCTGCTGCTCAACAAAATTAGCTGGGAGAACAAAATAACTTATAGTAACATGCTAATCATCTTCTGCAGAAAATACCACACCAGTCCATTAACTACAAAGTGCTGTAGAACAAACCAATATTCTTATTTTTATGATCATAAAAAGTAGTACAAAGAGTTACTAACAAGACATAAAGAACTCTAGGTCCACAGATAACCTTACTTAGGTTCCTAGTTTCTTTATCTTTAAAAAAAGGGATAGAAAGAGCTCACTAACGTTTATCAAGATTAAATAAGATAATACATTTAAGGAACTATGAAGACTCTGGTATACAGAAAGGATTCGTTAAAGCTAACTGCCAACAGTGGCACATTAAAACTTAAAAAAACTGAATGAAAAAAAACCTATGCTTATCCTGTGTTAAGAAATGACACTGCAGGGGCGCCTGGGTGGCACAGCGGTTAAGCGTCTGCCTTCAGCTCAGGGCATGATCCCAGCGTTCTGGGATCGAGTCCCACATCAGGCTCCGCCGTTATGAGCCTGCTTCTTCCTCTCCCACTCCCCCTGCTTGTGTTCCCTCTCTCACTGGCTGTGTCTATCTCTGTCAAATAAATAAATAAAATCTTCAAAAAAAAAAGAAATGACACTGCAAATAGTGTTCATTCTCTCGTATCTTTGTTTTTTTTATTTTAAAGATTTATTTATTTGAGAGAGTGCAAGCGTGCGTGCATGGAGCGGGCAGAGGGAGAGAATCTTCAAGCCGACTCCCTACTGAGTGCAGGGCCTTACATGGGGCTCGATCCCAGGACCCATGAGATCAGGACCTAAACGGAAACCAAGAGTTGGATGCTTAACCGACAGCCATCCAGGTGCCCCGTGTCTATTTTTTTAAATGTGATGAAAGCCCTAAAGCCAGCAAGATAGGAGTATTAACTCAGTGGTATAAAAGTAATCTGTATTTACTTTACTTAGCTTATCAGTGACATTTTTTCAAACTTCCAATTAGTCAAGTTAAAAACAAATAGTATAATAATGTAGAGTTAATCAGACCATACCCAGAATAAGTATCGGTTCCAGAAACCTTTACTTCTCCTCAAGATTAAAGAAACAGTCCACTAACTAATCTCCCCGCTTTTAATTCTTGCTCCATTACAGTATATATCCACATTGCAGCCAGAGTGATCCACGAAAATCATAAATGTTTTTATTCACTGCTGTGTCCCCGTGCATGGCACACATCAGGTGCTCAATAAATACTTGTTGAATGAACAAATGACACAAACTGAACTGCTCTCCTTAAAACCTCAGTTCGTGGAAAATGGCTATAGAGGAGCCTACCTCTTTATACTAAACAACTGGCATACAAATTACTCTATGAGGTTACGTTGCTTTAGGACTCCTTGCAACCTTTTAGCCCTCACCAAACCAGGGATATTTATAAGTACTAACAGGAGCTCATTGCTTACATGGACTGATTAACTTGAGTTTTCTTAGGTGTGATAATGCTTAACTTAATCTAATGTCAAAAACTGCTCCAACAAACATTAGCTAAAAGTCTTCTGCCATAGAAATGTCCTAAGAGATCATGTTCATTCATTTACCCAAATATTTGAGGATGTACTATTTGCCAAGCGCTTCTTTAGATGTTAATTAGAATAACAGCCCTCCTCATTCCACTAAATGTACCTATTCACAAATGATTTGGTCCTTTTCAAAACAAGTTGCTACTGGTTTGTCATAATAAGGGAGAAAAATTTTCATACACCGTAACAAATTTTAAGACAAAAATGTTAAGAAATTATCATGCTCATTGTGCTTAAAGAGATTAACATGAAATGACAAAAAAAAAAATCACTCCCTCTCAATTTAGATAATTTGAAGGAAAAATTAAAAAGAAAGAAAAATCTACCTTGAATTGGGAAAGCAATTCATCTCCTACAGTTAAAGGGCCTGGTTCATTTTCATGAGTTTCAGCCCTCTTCAAGATTTCATCTATATCCATTTCCTGTAATTAGAAAGAAATCCTTAAGTATACTTTCATATATTTTGAAGTAAATATACCTTATACTTTTAAGTTTAAAGAAGACATTTGAGGCAAGTTTTTTTACCTGGGGCTCTTGTTCTTCTCCTTCAGGTTCCTTAAAAAGTTCCTCAGCGCCAAACTTTAAAATGGCTGACAATTCTTCTTTATTGAAAGGAGTAGAACTGGGTCAAGAAAAACAAATAAAAATGCTTAATACTAACAGTTAACAATTTAATATTTACATTGCACTTTTATACATTATTGATATAGTCAACTTTATATAAGTTATATGACAGAGTTAGGTGAAGTATTATAAGTTCACTGTTAAGAACTTGAAACTTGTCAGTTAAAGGAATTTCTCCCAAGATTTATAAAACTTGAGTGGTAAAATCAGTACTGAATGTATGCTTTTTTTTTTTTTAAAGATTTTATTTTTATTAATTTGACATAGAGAGACAGCCAGCGAGAGAGGGAACACAAGCAAGGGGAGTGGGAGAGGAAGAAGGAGGCTCCTACCAGAAGAGCCTGATGTGGGGCTCGATCCCAGAACGCTGGGATCACGCCCTGAGCCAAAGGCAGACGATTAACGACTGCGCCACCCAGGCGCCCCTGAATGTATGCTTTTGACTAAAAATTACTCTAGTGCTTTAAAAAATTAAAAAATTACAATACTAAATATGATACCTCAAAGATCTGCTTATAGCATATAACATTTCAGGAAAATGAGTGTAGAATGATTCTAAATGACTTTTTTTTTTTTTTTAATATTAAAGTAACTACCAGGGCGCCTGGGTGGCTCAGTTGGTTAAGCATCTGCCTTTGGCTAAGGTCATGATCTCAGGGTTCTGGGATAGAACCCCATGTCATCAGGCTCTCTGCTCAGCAGAAGTCAGCTTCTCCCTCTCCCTCTGCTCTTCTCCCCCTACCCATGGGTCATGTTCTCTCTCTCCCAAATGAAAAAAATCTTTCAAAATAAATAAATAAAGTAACTACCTTGAGGGGGCAGAACCTGTATGTAGTACTGTCTTCCCAGTTGTGTCCATTCTCTGAATCACAAGGTGATCTAAAACCATCTTCTTTTTGGCCCTTTCAAGTATATCCTCTTCAACTGATCCCTTCGTAACTAGACGATAAATATTCACCTGTAGATACACATGATGAAACATAAAATGTATTAAAAGGGATTGATTTTGCTAATCTGAAACACCCAAATACTGCACATAGAGGGAAGCTCATCCTACATGAAATTCTCACTGGTCAAAATAAAAATTAAAAAATATATACCAATATATATAAAAGCTAAATTTCTTCAGTTTAAAGATTATTTTGAGGTTGTGTCTTTCTTACATTTTGGTTAGAAGATTTTTATTTGCTTATTTTTCTTTTTTAAAAGCAACGACAGTAATTTTTAAATTACCTTTTAGCTGAGAAAAAAGTGGGAAAAAGTGGTAAATATATGACAACTTACACCAGTTCCATTAATTCTGATTAATGTTTCATATTCCACATAATCCAAAATTCTGTGAACCATTCCCCAGGTTAATGATGAAATCCTGCCACAAGACAAAGCTTTCCAAAACAGACAAAAATTGATGTGTAGAAATTTTGCCCTATTTCTCAAGGTCAGCAGTTCTATATCAAATAGTACCACTATACAGAGATATTTTGAAAATCTATGGGAGCATTTTTATAGTCTTTGAAATCATTAGGTGGGCTTACCAGTACTTAAGAGCACTGGGACTTGGGACACTAGACATTCTGCGTTAAACTGGACATTCAGGCACAAAGAAAAAGTATCCTGAGTCTTTCAAGTCTTAAAAATGATTTTTAAAAACTTTTAAAATTATTTTGAGTTTAAATTTGAACTCCATTTTAAGGTAAACAAGAAGAGTTCTAATGAAGTTATAATACATTAGTTTTTTTCAGCATTATAACTACTGCATAAACCAGTATATAACTGGATATCCTTTTATTTAGATCTCTAAGTTATTTCCAAATGTGTGCAGTACTGGTGTCACCAATAAAATGCATCTGTATTACTCATCTATACTCATTTTGTAGTTGTTGTCATGTAAATATTTAATATGAGATATGAAATACCTTGTGTCAGATTTAGAACCAAATATTAGTAAAACCTCAGGTATGGGCATGATTTCACACATATGTGGAATTTGAAAAAACTAAAATGATCATGGGGAAAAAGAGAAGCAAACCAAGAAACAGACTCTTAACAACAGAGAACTGATGGTTTCCTTGGGGAAGTTGGGGGGGGTTAAATAGGTGATGGAGATTAAGGAGGGCACCTGTTGTGATGAGTACCAAGTGTTGTATGGAAGACTTGAAGCACTATAATGCTCACCTGAAACTAATAATACACTGTATGTTAACTAAAATTTAAATAAAACCTTAAAGAACAAACAAAAAACAGCCAGGTACAGGAAGCATAGGAATCTTACTATAATACACCAATAATGAAATAATAGAGAATATATCTCAATAATCATTAATAAAAATATGTATTCATATTTATATATTTTAAATGTATTAAGTGATAATTTATTAAATAATTATATTTTAAAATACAGTAATATTTATATCAATTTATTTCTTAAAAGTATTGTAACATAATAGTAAGAAATCTGTGTTACAATTATTTTATGATCTTCCTCAGATAATTCTTCCCAGAGGTCTACCACGCAACTTTCTATAGTATTTTATCTAACTGGTTCTTCTAATGTATCCTCTATTTTCTATCCCCTATTTAGAAAATGTGGTGGCCTATAAGTAGTATTTAAGTAGTATAAATGGAATAGGAGTCCAGCCATGTGTTGCGGATTTCAGTATGGGAGTTATCGGTTTAGTGCACTAACCACTATTCCCCATCTCATTCATAAAACAGGGCTATTTTGACTATTCACATATACATTAGGCCCAGCTCACCTGTGAGATTATCTTACTTCCTCACCATCTCCTGACGGTCTATAATTTATCTTGGCATGTTATTATCCCTACTTCAAGTTTGCCTCCCTTTATAATGTGCAAGTAAGTGTTATTATCTAATTTTAATACTAATTTCTATTCTCTTACACACCAATATACCCCGATCTTTGCTTCCTTTGTGCCTCCTATGCAGAATGAGTCCTGCTCTTATTTTCTCAACTCTAAATTCTTTATATCGTAGTGTAGTCCTATCTATTAAAACATGTATTTTTTAAAAAGAGTTTTATTTAAAAAATAAATAAATAAATAGAGTTTTATTTTGTTTTGTTTTACCTAAATTGCTATTAGGGCATTCAAATTATTTTCAAATTCATGTATCCAATTCCAGGAAAAGGGGGTGCTAAAAACAGCTGTTGTAAAAAGGGGTCACTAGGTCTGATGATGTGAAGAACCACTACTGTAAATACAAGCTTTCACTTAGGGGTATGCAATGTTGTTTCAGAGTATAAAAAATTACAGAAAGAAGCATAATGTATTTCTGAGGAGACTTTTATGAGAATTATTTGGATAAAATACTCTTTCAATTTAAAATTATGGACATATTTTTCAGTAGAAAACATGAAATCTTAAAAAGGTAATATAAATGTGCTAAGTCTTTCTGTGCTACTTGTTTGTATCTCCTGCTTTGCAGAAGTTTGAGAAGCACTATTCTAGACAGAAGTAAATGAATTAAAATACAAGGACCAAGGCATCAGAATGATGACAGATGGTTTTTCTCAAGGCCTATTACAACGGTATCAGATAGCTGTACAAAAACTATAAAATGAGAAAGGCTTTTTTGCATAAAGAATCTTATAGGTAAATGGATAAAATACAAGTTAACAAAAAGGTAGCAAGCGATATACTAAGCAAAATCTCTTTCAGTACTTAAAATAATAAAGGTATTTTAAAGTTTATGTTTTGAGTGAAAAACACTGGTACTCTACAGCTGTTAACAGAATGTATGATTAAAAGAGAGCACATAATCCGATTTTGGCATAGTTACTTCAAGTCTGCCAGACCTTCCAGGTGATTTTGGTAAATCTGAGTTCTTTAGTACTTTACCTGTTAAAGAGCAACATGACTGTGTTCCAAGGATTTGACCAGGAAGATAAACCAAAATCACTTCCAAACACTGATGATCATGAAAAAAAGAATCTAAAAGAAAAATAGAAGAAAAAAAAAATACCTGTTTCTTCTGCCCAATTCGATGAGCTCTAGCCTGTGCCTGAAGATCATTTTGTGGATTCCAATCAGAATCAAATATAACAACAGTGTCAGCAGAGGCTAAATTAATTCCCAAGCCTCCAGCTCTTGTGGAAAGCAAAAAGCAGAAATCCTGTAAGGAATTATAAATAGGCTCAATTTTAAATTCTTCTAACTGTGATTGTGAATAATCATTAGAGAATTTTACAATTGATTTTTTGAATTTAAAAGTATTTTACCAATAAAAGTAAAAGGTAGTTATAAAAAAATACTAATAAAATACAAAAACCTCTAGCAAAACCAATCAACAAGACTCCTAAATACAAATATACATGGGAATAATATACACCAAATTTAAAAAATTCTAAATGAAAGTGGGCTAATTTATTTTGAATCAAATTAACTGTCCTATCTGAAACAGTATTGCTAAGAGAAGGTAAAGTTCTTCAGATTTAACATAGAATATTGATTTCAAAACCTCACTTATAAAGCAAAACTGGGTAACAAGATTTAAAAAAAAAAAGCAGATACAACTAAAATTTATAAAATAAATTACAATTTTAAAAGTATTCATACCTCTGATCCTTCAGCATTAAAATGATCTAGAGCTTGTTTTCTCAGCTCCCCTTTTATTGATCCATCTAATCTCTAGAATAAAACACATTAAAATACTGCATATAACAGAATCAAATATTTTAAAAAGATATTAAAATCAACAATGAAATTAAGTATGAAAAAGCAGTATGCCTTTCGCTAAGACTATAAGAGTATAAGGTACCTATTAGGTAAGAAGACAATGCCCAGGCATTCTGTCTCTCAAGTCTGTGCTCTTAACAATTAAAACTATTTCCCAAGATAGTAACAGTAAGTAATGGCAATGACTATCATTCTGCCTGGGTCTCCTTGTAAGACATTTTACACATGAATGAGTACACAGCTGTATACCCAAAGCAAGGTACATGACACAATGTACCACGATATACTCTCATATGTTAAAATCTATTCCCTTTTTTCAAAAGTTGGTACAACTCATTAAATTGATTCCCAGATCTATTAATAGGTTATAGACCACAGGTTTATAAATGATGGTTAAGTCCAGTGTGGTTACTGGACCAACAGCCATCAGTGTCATCTGAGAACTTAGAAATGCAAATTTTTGAGCCCCATCCCAGATCTACTGAATCAGAAACTCTGAGAAAGAGGTCCAGGGGCACCTGGTGGCTCAGTCGGTTAAGTGTCTGCCTTTGGCTCAGGTCATGATCTTAGGGTACTGGGATCGAGCCACATGTAGGGCTCCCAGCTCAGTGGGGAGTCTGCTTCTCACCCTCCCACTGCCCCTCCTCCCTGCTCATGTGGTGTGCGCTCTCTCTCTCAAATAAATAAATAAAATCTTTTTTAAAAACTTAAAAAGAAAGAAAGAAAGAAAGAAGGAAGGAAGGAAGGAAGGAAGCAAGCAAGCAAGCAAGCCAGGGAGACAAAAGAGAAAGGAAGGAAGGAAGGGAGGGAGGGAGGGAAGAAGGGAGGAAGGGAGGAAGGGAGGAAGGAGTCCAGCAAAAGCCCCTGATTAAGTTTGGAAGTCACTGACTTGGGGCACCATGGGTTCTAGTCAAACAACCCAAATTTGACTGACCTCAGTATTCATGGGTGCCTGGGCAAGTGATTTGACTTTTCACCTTGTTAAGTTTCTTTCTCAGGGAATGAATAGTAGTACTTCCTTCACAAAATTCAGAGCATTCAGTGAGAGAACACAGTAAAACACTTAGCTCAGTGTCAGACATATACTGAGTGCCTACTAAACATTAGCTGATGTCCAAAATCAAAAAAAATTTAAATAGTGCTATTTGTTTCTTTTTCATTAACACTTACAATTAGTAAAGATTTTTTAAAAAACAGTAGGTATATCGTTTATTGAAATATGACCTAAACCAAAAGAATGGTAAAAATAATTTTATCTGGGAATTAATCTGGGAATGAGAAGGGATTAGGGGCAGAGAATTGCTGATAACAAGCACTTCTTCACTATTTGTTTTGTTTGACCATGTACATATAATAGTTTGTCTAAAAACAACCAACATAGGGTTGGGATGGGGAAAGAGGATGGGATGGAGAAATGTGGTGATAGCTAAAGGGTACAGTTTCTTTTTGAGGGGACAAAAACATTCTAAGATTGTGTTGATAGCTGCCCAACTCTGTGTATTTTAATCAGATAATTGTACACTTTAAATGGACGAATTGCATGGGAAGGAAATTACATTTCAATAAAGCTGTTAAGAAAATCAAACAATGATGATTTTTCCATACTTTTCCCCTAGCCTGAATGACTACATATTTCTCAATCATGTTCGTATCACCAAAAATCTGTCCTTCAAAGCAGACATTACCAGAGTTGTAACGTTATTTTTATTTGTAATTACCTGATTAATGTCTATCTTCCATATTACGATGTAAGCTCCAACAGAGCAGGGATTATATCTGTTGAGATTCATCATTGTAATTCTGCTTCTATTGTATTTCCTGCACTAAATATATATCATTTACTAGTTATATGAGTGTTCGCTAGGTTCTAGGCAGTGTTCATAAAAGGATTAAATAAGGATTAAATAAATTATTAGAAAGTACTGAGACTAGCACCTGTCTCTTAACGTTAAACATTCACATTAGCTTTAATTACAGTGAATGGATCTCAAATACTGAATAGATGGAATATAAGACCGTTCTGGTCTTTAGTACCTTCCTTAGAGTCATCTACAGTTTTACTCAGCAAACTATGTATTAGAATAACTATGAGAACATTATTCTTCAGAATCTGTAACAGTCCTGATAACACTCACAAGGACTGCTCTCTCTTTCCCTTCCTCAAACTAAAGCCTAATACATAAAACTGCCCATTTAGATTTGGGCACAGAAGAGAAGTACAGAATTAAAATAAAAATTAGAGAAAAGAAAAATTGCTTTGCTGCTAAATATAAGGTCAAGAAGAAAAAAAAGGAATAATTACAAATAGAATTCTTTTTTTTTCCCAGAGAGGAAGAGAGAGAGGAGAGTAGGAGGGACAATCTTAAGCAGTCTCCACACCCAGTGCAGAGCCTGACGTGGGGCTCAATCACAAGACCATGAAATGACCTGAGCCAAAATCAAGAGTCAGGAAGCTTAAATGACTGAGCCACCAGGCACCCCACAAACAGAAATTTTTAAAACAGATATATTATCTTAAAAGTACAGTTTATATAAAAATCCCTAATTTGCAGAATAATTTCAAAGGTAATTTTGTAGAACACGCTCAACTATCAGATGAAATTTAAGTCAACAACAAAAAAATGAAATGCTTACTTGAAAGGGGAATTGACGGTATTTTAAATATTCTGCAAGTATATCTAACATCCGCACCATTTGAGAAAAAATAAGAACTCTATTGCCTCGTTCTCTTAGGCGAATTAACAGTTTGTCAAGAAGAATCAATTTTCCGCTACTACGGATTAAGTGCTAGAAACAATTAATTACAACTGTTAGAACATGTGAGAAGAATCAATCAAATGAAACAAATACTCTACTTAACACTTCATCTTCTTTCATTTAAAATCAAAATGTTATGTTTTCATAATGTTGGGAAACAGTTTACTCCAGTTTTCAAAATGTTCTAGGACCTTTCTAGGATCACTTTGATCTATGCAAGCTACGATTTTCCTTGCCACTCAGCACCTAGGCTTTCGTCATGTTTTGGAGGTAAGGGGATGGGGGAGCAGTTTCACTTTATTTGCTAGTTATTACACTACTTCTCCAAAAATCCTTGAAAAACAATACACTGAAAAGAAGCAGCAACTAAGCAACTAAAGGTTTCAAAAGAGTAAGAAAACATATTTTAACTTATATACATCACTGAACCTAGCATTCTAAAGCACTACTGTGGCTGATGGCATTTGTGCCTTCTTCATACTTCTCGTTTATCTTCCAGAAGTGACAGGAATGGCAAAATCTGAGGTCAAGATGTCTTTCTCATGACTACCATCTGCCATATCACAAATCCAGCACATTCACTGATGTGAATTTTTGTCAATTAAGAATATACTAAGGGACTTCTGCTGGATAAATCTTGGTAGTCCATACAAATCCATTTTTAGAAAAATAATCAAAATAATTAATTGGATAAATTATAATTTTGAAGGCTTTTTTATAAAGACTAAAAAAACCTCATTATTTAATTGTACCATAACCAAAGAGAAATTCCAACCACTACATTAAAGCCTTGTGCCATTTTCAGTTATAACTGCAATAAGCATTTCTACAATTTTATTTTACCATAAAGTAACAATATTTTAAAATCCTTACTTGTAAGGCCTCCTGTTTATTATAGAATTCATTATTATCTGGTGGTTTAATGAGGTAGCAATGGTTACAACATTTCTTTAGCTCCATCATAATGTTCAAAAAGCCTGAGGTACTGCCCTTGGAACCTTTGCTGAGGGCTTTGTAATTCCTAGTTAATATCCATCTGTTTAAAGAAAAAAAAAAAAACCACAAAAATGAGGTTTAGCAGAATACTTACCAGGATGAATTCTAAAATCATGAAAAAACAATCAAGCACTAAAGAAAAACTGCATCATTATGAAGTTCACAACTGGATATACAATGGGCCAAACCTCATTCACAAGACTAATAAGCTTCATTCATAAAATTAATGAGAACACAACACATAAGCTGTTATCTGTGCAATATACAGTAACGGCTTAATGTAACATAGTGAGTATAATGTATTAATCCTTTTTCCTCCAAAGTTACTTCAAAAATGGGTCAACTATCATCTATATTGACCTTCCTACAAATTTAACTACATTAGGCAACCAAAACACAGACCTATTAGAAACCTCATGAGCATATACCTGGTTTACCCACACTGCCTTCTCTAATTTACAATTAAATACATATGCAAATTGTAGAAAAATTATGGGTGGTTATTTTACCACTCCAAACTATTTATATAACTATATAAAGTTTCCACTCACTACAATATACTTCGTCTTCTACCATCTTTTATTTGCTTCCTTTTTATAAGGTTAAGTCTTTGAAGGGACTTGAAACAATTTTATCTCTGATTTGCCTCACAATGATAGGCAATGAGGGAAGTGGGAATGGCTAGAGATAAAATAAGACTGGGTATGAGTTGAAAACAAAGCCGAGTGTTGGGAATTTATTATGTCATCCTCTTTTTGTGTACGTTTGAAATTTCCCACAACACAAACCTAAAATTCATGCAATAAATGTATTTCTTTTCCACGAAATAGGTTTCTGAGAATCCAAGTGCATGTAGTAGTGCATTTTATGCGATTAAATGTTTAAATAGCTATTAGGACAAATAATACCTTTTGATTCTTTGAAGTAGTACTGTATAGATCTTACATACAAATTTACCTAAAGTACGATTAATATTCTTCAACAGGGGGCCTAAAATTTTGTTTTAAAGTTTCTTTTTCTGGCCTCTACCTCTGTCAATTATGTAATTATCATAACTACAAAATAATGCCTTAGTATCACTAACACTTAAGAAGTATTGACACTTAACAGCCCTCTATATGGTAACAGAGCATAAAACAGACAAACGCAATTAATCATGAATCAGTCTTAGGTTACCCATGATCTTGAACATGGCATTCAATCTCTCTTTGCTTCAAGAGCCCACAGAATAAACCTATTCTAAAATTCAAGAATTGTTTTTGCTCTAAGAACCTATTGCAGGGTGGGGGGACACTTCGATGAGACAAGGTTACAGGGGGTTATTTAGAATTAAATGTCCAGAACATGTGGTCTGTTTACAGCTTACTTGTAATACTGTTTCTGTAAAGCACTCATTTCCATTCTTAAAATCTGCTCAACCTTGGCAGGAAGAGATTTTTCCACATCTTTTTTAACTCTGCGTAACAGAAACGGCTCAAGCTCCTTGTGGAGGCTTGCATAACCATATTCTCTGCCTTTTCCATGTTCTTCTTCAAAATCTTCCCAAGAAGAAAACCTAAAAAATTTAAGAAAGTAGAAGAACCACTGAAAAAAGTCATAGTGCACATGAGATTTTTTAAAGTAGTCATATATAAACAAAATATAGACTTTCAGGAAAAAAGATTTGCTAAGTACTAGTCACTTCAAAGAACTATCCTTCCCAAGAAATCTGTTATGTATTTATATAAATACCTTTATAAAGGTGAAACATAAGTTGTTTTATAAAAATTATGATTCTTTTTAAGCTAAAGACATTAAATAAAATTAAAGTATTTCAAATAAAAAAATTGAAGTATTTTCAAATACAGAATTATCACTAAAATATTTCTCAAAGAATATAATTTTAAAATTCTGAATCTACTGAAAAAAACTGTTTGTCATCTTGAACAAGTCATCTGACCCTTAGTCTAGTTTTCCTCATTTAGAAAAAGGGATTACCAGCACCTTATTATTGTTGTTATTACTATTAAATACTAAGAAGGATGCTGATTCAGTTTTTCAAGCAAATTTTATTTTGAATGGCAAAATCAACTGTTGTAATTTATTACACATGACTCAAACCTGTTTATTTACAAAACTGAAAAATTAAAATACTAGAAATATGAAGTGTTGCATCCCATTTCCTTTTTTTATTTTCCTTCTTAAAAATCTGTGGTCTAATGTTCTAGGGCAATAAAACTTCTTACGGACCTTATTACCTACACTAATTATTTTCCTGCTAAGCTTAACATATAAAATTAATATTAAAACTATATATCCCAATTTATCTTACTTTTCTGGCATAATGAAATGTAGCAAAGACCAGAGCTCTTTGAGGGAGTTTTGTAGAGGAGTTCCAGTAATAAGGAGACGGTGATTGGACTTAAAGTCTATTAAAGTTTTATACAGAAGAGAGTCATCATTCTTTAATCGATGTGCTTCATCTACACCTATAAACGCCCAATTTAGACCTCCAAGGAATGCCTTAAAATGAACAGAATACAGTTAGTATTTTAAGAGAAAAATTAAATTCAAATTATTAAACTAAGGCAAATTAAAATTAAAACCAAACTTCTTTTTTCAAATAAAAATTATATATTATTTCAAGATTTATTGAAACCCTCACATAAAGTAACGCAACATGCAAAACAAAGTTCCTTCCATGACTCATTCACCCACTGGAAAACAGAGAAAAGCAAATGAAAGTTTTTACTAGCTTACACATTCAAAAAAAGGAAAAAGGAAAACAACACTATCATTAAAATGTATCATTTAAAAATTTTCACAAAAGATTTTTAGCTTATGGCCAGCAGAAGCCTCTATTAATGTCAATTTAGAGAAAATATTATATAAATTTGGAAGTATCTTATTCCAAGTGTAGAAATAATTTACTGTATGATTTTTATGAACTGTGGATCTCTAATATATAAACGTGGGTCTCTGACTTAAAACAGAGACATGCCTCATTCTACTTAATTGTTGCCATGACCTAGGAGACAAGCTCATTAACCTCTTTTGAGACCAGATTTTTCTTTCCAATAAAGTAGAAACAGCAGTATCTTATAAAATAGATGGGAATTACTTGAGATATGAACTACAAAGAACTAAATAAACAACATCTATAAAGCATTTAGCATAGTGCTTCACCCAGAGTAGCTTAATTCTTTTAGGTATTTTCCCCCTCTTTAACGATCTTACAAATCAACACACTATGCCAAACTAGTTTTATGTAAGTCAATAGTTGGCAAACTTTCCCTGTAAAGACCCAGATGGTAAATATTTCAGCTTTTTGCAGACAAATGTGTAATGGTCTCTGTCACATATTCTTTGTTTTTACACCATCTAAAAACGTAAAAACCATTCTTAGTTCAAAAGTCATAAAAAATAAACCAGATTTGACCCACAGGATGTAGTTTGCTGACCCATGATTTATCATCTCACCCTATCCACAATATATGGTAAAGGAAAAATGGATATACACCCAACAGAAAAGCATAGGTAATACACACCTTATCCTTCAATAAAATTTCATAAGTTGTTAAAAGTATATTAAATTTTAACCGTTTGGTCTGGGGATGCATCCACTCATGAGTTCTTATCTATCAAGAAATTTTAAAAATAATTTTAAGACAAACATTAAGAAAAGTATACTTTTATTTGAATATCTAAAAAACAAATCCCTTCAAAATACACAAAAAACTGTGTTTATATAAAAAATCATTTTAATTCTTAACACAGTCCAACAAGCTACACTCATCTTACTTATAAATAAAATATAAATACCACAGCATATCAAAACCTATAAAAAATACAGTAGATACGTTTTTAATAAACACTTTCCACTAAAGGAAGTTCTCATTTAACAAAACGTAAGTGATTAATTTATTTAATAACATAGCATTTATGGATGAAATATGCTGTCCGGGTCTGCTTCACAATATTTGGGAGGAAAGTACTCTATAGAGGTACAGATGAAAAAACTGGCAAAGCATTAAAACTGTGAAGTTGGAGATGGGCACACAGAGGTTTATTATACTCTTCTTTCTGCTTTCATGTGTATTTGAAACTTTCCATTAGAAATTACAAAAAAATGTGTTACTACATGAAGTAATGCTCAACTGAAAACTGTTTTTTATTACAATTAAACATGTTTTGAGCACTTACTTTGTGGCAAGTTTTACACTAGAAACGAACACTAAAAAGACAAATAAAATACGTGTCCTCAAAGACAAGTATGTCTAGATTTCTAAATTTGCGGAGGAACAACTTACCATATTTCTGCTGTTAATGTCACCTAAATAAACCACAGCATTCATCTGAGAAGCCCATGTCTGAATTTCCCTTTGCCAGGAAGTAAGAGTGGAGAGTGGTACTACTAACAGAAAAGGTCCATATAATTGATGTTCATGAAACAAGTAGTTCAGAAATGAGATAGTCTGTATTGTTTTTCCAAGGCCCATTTCATCAGCAAGTATGCAACTATTTCCTCTACAAAATTAAAAACAAAAATTATGTATGCAATAGATTCAAATTTATAAAGAAACCTTTTTACACAACCCATGTACAAATTTAAACAGTTAAAATTAATCTGAAAGGTATACAAACAATATACCACTTTTATTAGCTATAAATAATAAATGTAAAGGCCTCTGTCATAGTATAAGAGAAGTAGACGAAGTTTACCATTTTAGTCCAAAGGAAGCTTAAAGATTAACAGTAGTATGAAGATGTGCAGCAATTAAACAGGTTAAACTCAAACTCCACTGGATTTTCCTCTTAGTATGTAATAAGTATTACTTATTACACTAAGGAAATTCAAAAGCCTGCACATAAATACCAAACAGTCTTTATCCTTGACATTGGTGGAAATCTTTTCCAAATCCTGTATTTGTAAAATTCGTATGCCCTCAAATTAAACAGACAATTCAAAATATACTCACTTGCACCAAGAGTGAGCAAGCCAATTTAAACCATTCAGTTGATAATCTCTTAATTCTAAACTCTCATGTCCTCCAATATAGGATGGCTGCTTCTTTAGGGCTACAAATCTCGGCCTTTGTTTTAATACCTTTAGTAAAAATAAATGTTAATGAGAGCTATTAAATGTGAGAATTTTAAAAGATCCAAATCTCAGCTTTTACCATAAACTTTGAAATTTTATCTCAAATTTTCAAGCTCAGAAATTCCATGACTCAAAATATATCTCAGGATTCATTCAAAGAAGACTGTTTTCTCTTACTGTAACAACAACATGGGGTGAAATATTTTGCCCTAAATGATAGAAATAAGTAAGTTCCTGCTGAAATACTTGGGTCTTACACAGTTCACGAATAGCAAGGGCTATGTTAAATGCATTCATTTAACTGATGGTGCAGCCCTGACCTAGAAATAAACCATACAATGGCTAAACTTTATTTCGAAATTACCATTGCAAGTTTAACTCAATCTTGTCTTAAGAAAACAAATTCTAGTAGTATACAGACAGACCCTCAAAACTATTGCTAACAATGTCTCTAAGTATAAAGATCTTATATTAGATAAAGTAGTCCTAGGTACTACTTCTTTTCTTACAGGGACATCCCTCTTTTCTTCCCTACCCTCAAAGAAAATATCCCCTACCTTTTAAAGAAAGCTTATATACCTATTTTCCAAGGAATTTCCCCTATTTGGTCTCCCCAAGACGCTCCTCACACAACTACCACCACCAATTTATCATCTTCCTGACAGTTTCACTCACCAAAACTAAAAGACAGCACCACATCTAAGACCACATAGCAATCATCAGAACATCCTTTCCTCTAAGACCTTTCAACCAATCAGTTCTCTCTGTTAGCGTATCTGAAATCAGGATCCAACTCTCTATTTGGGCTTGTAATATTTATGATGTGTAAATACTATTTTCAGTAATTAAAAATTTCAAACAATACTCACTTTGCAATCTTTAAAAGGAGTGGTTTTTGATTGATTCCTGCTAAAATACTCATCTATGCATGCTTGAAACTTTTTGGAAATTAGAGCTCCATCCTCCCAGCTGCACTCTGAGTATGGAAGGCCCTGCCATTTGCAATAGTAATCAGGATAACCAGCTGCTGACTTCTGATTGGAATGAGCTGTGAGATAAATAAGATATCATTCATTTATTTTCACGTTGAATCTTATCTGAGGACTAATCTTTGGTAAAAAACTACACAAGAAAAATTAGTTATCTGGCTTACAATACCCTATTTACAGTAAGACTAAACTACTGTATTTGATGTGTAAGCAGTAAATTTAAATTTTTTCAGATCAAGCATGGAAAGATAAAAGTTCAGTGAGAATCATTTATTACTAACCAATTATTCGCTCCACTATTTGATACTGTTTGTGTAGATCATCCGTAAGTTCTTGCTGACAGTTATAATACTCCACATCTTCTGGAGAAGCATTTTTCAACCTGAAAGATTATTAATCCAGAAATAGACTTCAAAATCTCCCCTAAATAACCATTCCCCCAAATACTATCTGTAGCACAAAATCTCCCATTTGCAACTTATCACGTGAGTCAGCTGAATAATGAAGAAACTGAAATAGAAATAAAGTGAAGCATCATTAATTTTTAATTTTTAAAATGTATAATTTATAATATATGAGACACACTCTACATGACTATCATTAAGGAGACGTTTAGATATGGCTATTTCAAAAAAGTTTTACCTTCAAATACAATTAAAGTCTACAAATAGTTATTTTAGGTTATTCGATTTTTTTTTAAAGATTTTATTTATTTATTTGACAGAGAGAACGAGCACAAACAGGAGGAGTGGGAGAGGGAGAAGCAGGGTCCCCGCTGAGCAGGGAGCCTAATGCGGGACTCAATCCCAGGACCCTCGGATCAGCCCTGAGCTGAAGGCAGACACTTAACCAACAGAGCCACCCAGGCGCCCCTTAGGTTACTGGACTCTTGACTATGTATTCCTTATTAACAAAAAGCTTAGTAATCATCTCTGAACTGTTAAAAAATTAAGTATAATATAAAACGTATTTACCATCTTTTTGTTTCCTGATCTTTTTTCTTATAATTATCCAATTTTTTCATTCCTCTAACATTCTGCTGCTTAAGGGTTTCTTCTGTCTCCCAAGTATTGTGAATATGGGACCATCCTTTCCATTTAATTAAATATTGGATCTCGCCTGGTTCCTTATTTTTTTCAAATCCTGCATTTGGGTCACCATCTGCTTCAACTGCATAGATGGTTGTAGTAGCACCAGTAGCTGAAAAAGAAAACACAATACATTCCATGTAATTCTGTTATAAGATTGTTTCCTTCAACTCAAAAATTCAAAAATATGAATAGAAAAATATATGCGCTTTTAAATAAGTAAACAATCAAGGAAAACTGTATTGCACATACATAAAAGAAACTTATTTTAGAATGGAAGGATTATCTAATTTAATCCCCTCAGTTTTAAAATTAGAAAAAACAAGGACAGTGGCACACCTAAGATTATACAGCAATTTACAATAACCAATGACTGGCTGCCTGATAACTGGAAATAAAATAATGAAATATCATCTTTAAAAACTCCAAAATCATTATGTTGGAGGTATCTGTACCCTCACGGTTCCATGCAGCATTATTTACAATAGCCAAGACATGGAAACAACCTAAGTATCCCATCAACAGATAAAGAAAATAGGGTACACATATAGAATGGAATACTACTGAGCCACAAATAGAAGGAAATCCTGCTATTTGCAACAATGTGGATGAACACTGAGGGTATTACACTAAGTAAGATAAGTGAGACAGAGAAAGACAAATACCGTATGATCTCACTGACATATGGAATCTAAAACAAACAAAAACCTCATAGGAAAAGAGGTCAGATCTGTAGTTACCCGAGGCAGCTGGCAGATGTGTGTGGGGGGGTAATAATGTAGACGCATACAAACGTCCAGTTGTAAGATAAGTATTGGGGATGTAATGTACAACATAATGACCACAGTTAATACTGCTGTATGGTATATTCGAAAGCTACTCAGAGTAGATTTTAGAAGTTATCATAAGGAAAAAAAATTTCTTTTTTTCTTCTTCTTTATATGAGATGATGGATAAACATAAACTAAACTTATTGTGGTACACATTTTGCAATATATGTAAATTTTTAAAATTTACTCAACACTGTATGTCTTATCTCAATAAAACTGAAAAAAAATGCATATCAAGATAACTAAAAATAACCTACAGATTTGAGATGAAAGAAAAAACATTTAAAATTAACCAAACTATTTGTGAAATTGGAAGTACCTAAATAACAACCATTATTTACGCATGACAACAGAAAAGTTCAAAAACGTAGTTTAAAATTTTTTCTAATTATCTGCAATAAATGAAGTGAAGTGAAGTGGATTATTCCGCGGGTAGAAAATACTCAGGCTAAGCAAAGTACATTTTATAACAAATAAGTACAACAGATGAAAAGCCACCTCTTCACTTTCAAAACTGAAATAACTTCAAGAAATACTTTATTTACTAGTAAATATTACTGAAGCAACCAAACAATAAATATGTTTTTTAAGAAAATACCTCCTTTTCTCCCAATTCGACAATCCATAAATCGTTCTATTGTTTCGAATTCCTCTTCCTCAGGTTGAGGAACATCTTCTCCACAGACTTCCAGTAGATCATCAGAATCTGTTTTCATTTCTTCATCTTCTTTATAGCTAACATTGACAGTTGCTTGGCGACGAGAACTTCTTTTATCATTATCATAATCTTCTTCATCATCTTCCTCCTCAGATGAATCAATCTGTCTCTTTTTTTGTCCAAGAATTTTCTTCCCATTTTTTGCCTTAGATCTAGGTAGCGAAGACCAGGGGACAGAGGTGTTTTAGAAACACTAGCACATAAAACAAGATGAGAGACACTATGTACAAAAAGAATACCTTCTGTAACCAACAATTTTCAGCTTCAAATTGAGAACATGCTATACTTACCTATTTTGAGGTTTTCTGCTTTTAACTTTGTTTTTTGGCTCATAATCAGATTCTGTTTCATCACAACTGCTTTTATCTCTTTCTTCTTCAGATTCTGAATCTGAACCAGATTGAGATGGAGATCCTGACCCAGACATTTGCCAATCTTCACTGTATATAGAATATATAAAGCATGTTTGTTTATCCTTACATTGTATAGCAAATTTTATCTCTGATAAAAGTACAAAAAAAAAAAATCAAACTAAACTACATTTCAGTTACTATAAAAAAAATTTGTTGCTTTTACCCACACCAACACATTAAAATGTGAGCAGAGTAAAAAAATGCTGGAAAATAGTCTTCACAGATTCTCCTATAACTCCAGAGTCTTGTTAATCATTTAGTTATACCTCAATGAATGGCAAATAAGGAAACGTTATTCTGATTATCACTGTGGATGAAAACATAGTACGCTATTTAAAGAATCACAGGGTTTAATTTTGAAAATCTTACATAATTATACCGGCCCTCTCAAAAAAAAAAAAAAAAAAAGATTCTAACCCCTTTCATTTTAATTTTCTGGAGACTGTGATTTTTAAAAATACACAGTCTGAAACTGATTTTTAAAGTAGTACATGTTCATTAAGAAGCCTAAAATACAGTATAGAAAAATATATATAAAAAAAAATCAGTCCATTTTAACCAACAGTTAATGATTACCTTACCTTTATTGCTATTTTTAGTTTACTCAGTCTATTTAATTCTAATATACATGTGGAGAAAAATTACTGGATGCACATGTTAATATTCTGCTGTAATATAAACTTCAAATGGAAGATACATATTAAATTCTTACACATACACACCATATCCTCTCTCACAACTACTGCTTCTACTCCACTCCTCTGTATCTCTTGTGTCAATCATAACTATGTCAAGAGTTACATAAGCAAGCACATATGCTAAAATCCGGTTTATGATAAAAAATGAGGAGCAATTTTTTTTATCTTAATATCTTTTTAGAGTTTGCACATTAGAAGCAGCAATAGGTAGAATATATGAAAGTGTCTCCAATTCATATTTTTATAATACAAAATTTAATGATTTTTGTATCTAACCAAGCTTACCCATCATCCCAAATCATTAGATTTTAAAAATATTACTATGGCTGCACCTCTGCTAAGCTTACAAATTACTAACTCAGGGGAAGAGTTTATACAGCTGATGAGAAACAGTAGTTGAAAATGTACTTCATAAACTAGAAGACATCTGAGAAAATTAACGAGGATGTAGCATAGAAATAAAGGGATATAAAACATGATACGGTAAGATCTATGAAGATGGATGATCCAGTAGATATATATAATAGATAGAATCCAATACGACTGATACACATTAATAGTAGTACCAGAGAGATTTACAGGATAAGAAAATGTCCAGAGAGACAAAATGACTGAATTTTCAGAAACTAGTAACAAAGGGAAATCTTCACATTAAAGATAAATAAATTGAGTGAATAAAGTGGAATAAATAACAAATCCAAAACTAGACACACCAAACTGAAACTGCAGAATATCCAAGACAAGTAGAAAAATAAGACCTAAGACAATAGAATAATATTTTTGACAAAATGAGAAAAAAAATCCAAACCATCTAAATAAATGAACTGAGAATCTGAAGTACTCTTAAACGCTTTCTGGGTCAAGATGTTTAGGAAATTATAGTGAGTTTCTAAATGGTTCTACAGACAAACTAAATTTCATGTGCAGATGAACAGTAAGCTAACTATTAACATAAATACCAAAATTCCACTGGTGCCTACACTTCTACATAGTATTCCCAAGTCATTAAGATTTTCTGATATTATGACCAAGCAGATCTCTGGAGTTTTAAAATACATAGGAGAGAGGGGTTATAAAAGATAAACAAGTGGCACAAACACCTCAAGTCCTCACAGAAAGATAAATATTAAAGATTAATAGTTTAAATTAACCTAATAAGATGGCATGAACCAAGAATTTATAAAAGTATACTTCTGACAATTTTTCATCAGAAAGAAACACAACATCAATAAGGTCTTCCTGATATGAAAGTGACTGGTTGAACAAAATGACATACTCTTTATGCTTTTTCCTTTTGACCTCATTTGATGAGTCATCAGAATCTTCACTGCTGGAGGAATCCTACACAAAAAAGAAAAACAATGTTAATGTTATTAGTGATTAGGATTTCACCATGGTATCAAATTTTTGCTTGTCATACTTTTAACATTCACTTTGCTAATAATGCTAACTGTAAAGCTGTGTTCCCATGTTGTTATATTTGTAGCATTAGTACAGAAAGTAATTAATAATATCTTTATTACAAATTTGTAATATAGCCATTGAAATTAGATTAATATCACAATGTCAGCATTTTGTATAACACCTTAAAACCTACCATCTAGAAACCATTATTGTTGCCTACCATGGCCTCAAAAAGGAATCGTAATTGCTGGTATGTTCAAATTTTTATTTAATATTTTTCTGCCCCATTAGACAATTTTTGATATAGTTCTTTCTGAATGTTTCTGCGCAAACAAACATGCTGGTGTACTTATGTATGCACAAGAACTATACCGTTTAAAGCTACAGCGTATTCTTTTAAAAAGATCTTGTGACTTATTCATATTCCATACAAATGACTTAATAGACATGTTTGTCTACATATGTTTTCATAGTATTCACATTTAGTTTATCTGTAGTTTTGCTGTGATGAGCAAACGCACACACGTGTCTGTTGCTTATTTTGGACTAATCCCTAAAAGTATTATTATTGGATAATATCATACGATATTTCAAGGCTCTTGATACACATACTTAAACGCAGTTATTTCCTCATCCTTTCAAAACACTTACTGTTTCTAATAACTTCATAAATACCTACACCTAGTTAAATGATTGGGCATGTCCATTTTTTAAATAACAGATTCCATAATGAAAACGCACCTCCTCTGATCCACTATTAGATGAAGCTTGCTGCTGCTGCTGCTGCTGCTGCTTCTTGAGCATTGCAGATCTCTGAACGGCCAGAATACTAGGGCTCGATTTCCAAAACTGCAATAGAAATATAGCCAGTGAAAGATGAAATTTTGAAAAAACCGAAAAAAGGTTAGTTAATTTAGTAAACAGCAGTACCAACATCATCACTACCTCCAAATAATAAGTTAAGACTCTTTTCTGTACTCACATCATGTGTAATACAATATTATGGCAATTAAAATAAAATTTTGAGCTTCAGTCGCATATAAAAATTTTACGGTGTGCTGAGTTTCATAAACAATATTAATCAATATATTCTTTGGTGTTGAATATTATTGTCAAAAAACAAAGTGACAATACGTGACACCAGTGCTACTTGAAAAGTGGATGCCTGGTTTTTTAACTGATGTGAGGTAAAGATGAACAGCTTGAGTCAGAATGCACATCAACTATGTCACTAAGTATAGTTTCAGTTCAACTGACTTTTATTTTTATTTATTTATTAGACAGTAAGATTTGCTCCATGACAGAAGCTGTGTGTTGATGTACATTCTGGCTCAAAGATCTTATCATGACTGGTACTCTAACACTACTGTATTCTATTATGAGTTATAGATAGGTTTTAGTAAATCTTGTAGTAGCTTTTTTCAAACAGAATGACCCTTACCCTACTCTACCAAGTATCTTCAAGGAAGAAAGTTTTAGATTCTTCTGCTATTAGCAATTAAGTATCCCCTTTAAAGATACTGAAAGCAGAGATCAGATACTCTAACAGAAAGACCTCACAAAGCCTTTAATTTTTATCTATGAGACAATGAATATTTATGAAACTTAGTTTCTGCCTTAGAAAGTGTTTATTTTGTACTTGCTTGACTGCTTCTCTTCCAAGCCAATCAAGTCCACATACGTTTAACTACAAGTTTAAGAAAGTAAATTTTAATGTTTAAAATTAATGTTTTCTAAAAGCTAGATTAAGAATGCTATAAACCAATGTTATAAATTCTCCCCAAGTAGTACAAGAAATCTATCTTTCAGGATACTTTATTACCTCAGCTCCATCAACTTTCGGTGGTTTTGCTTGGACTTTGTTTTCTCGGGATGTGTCTGATTCCGACTCTGACTGACTGCCGGATTCAGATCCAGATTCAGAGTCACTGCTACCTGACTGGCTACTGCTTCCATCACTACTGCTTCCAGAACTTGAACCAGATCCCGAGCCTGAGGCTGACCCAGAATCATCATCCGACTGGCTACAATTTGAAAATAAACATATTTCAAACAAAATTTACTAGGAATTTAATTTTCCTTAAAAGTCAGCAGAAAACCCCAAACCATTAAGCCTTGTTTATTTTGTATTTCAACACTTCATAGCCAAACAGAAAAAAGAATTAATGTTAATCTATAATAAATGACTTACTTGATAGATTTAGTACAGTTTTGGCGAAAACATTAGCAATCAGATCACAATCTTCCTCCAAGATAATAAGCAAAATCTATCAAACACAGAATCCTGAGCTAGAAACTTGGGAAAACAAGAAATTGAAGCCATAGTCCCTACCCTTAGAAGGCTATTTAGCTATAGGAAATCTAAAGTAGAAATCGTGTGAAGAAAAGGATTAATGTGCTGAAAATTCTCACAGTTTTAGGTAGAAAAAAAATTGTAGCTTGTACTTGTTTTTAAACTGTATCTGTGTTCTACCATCCTGGGGGAAAGTAATTTATTAAAATTAAGCTATGAAAAGGAGTGCCTGGGTGGCTCAGTCGGATAAGCGTCTACCTTTAGCTTGGGTCATGATCCTGGGATCTTGGGGATTGAGCCCCACATTGGGCTCCCTGCTGGGGGGGGGGAGCCTGCTTCTCCCTCTCCCTCTGCTCCTCTCCCCCCCCAACTCGTGCTCGCACTCTAATAAATAAAATTTTTTTAAAAAATTTAAAAAATAAAAAATAAAACTAAGCTATGATAAAATACAATTTACTAAAAGATAAAATCAGTAATTGCTTCTTTGAAAGTATCACTGAATTTGTCAAGGTTCCAGTAATAAATCTGAAATAATAATAAATTCTCACAATCTTTCCTAACCTCTGTATATCACATATGAAAACAATTAACAGTTCACTGAGAAACCACCTTTTTTCCCATTACTAATTTTCAATCCAAAGTAGCCTAGAAATTGTCTGGCCTAAACAGGTGATTGTATGAATTACTATTATTCCCAAGGCCATTTGTTCACATAGTGTTTACATCTGAACTGTTGAAAACTAGGGCATTAAATTCTTTATACACACATACGACTCAGCTTTTGATGTAATTTCACCTAGCTGTATCACAAACAACAGGTAATGTAGTTTAGGTATACAAAGGTAAACTCAAGCTTCATGTCCTCTGCTGTAATTTTCAGAAATACCACCAGATGGAGGTATTACTCTAAGGAAATAGACTGCAATATTAAAAGTATTTATAAAATTTCTCCTTTTCTACAGCAAGGAGTTTAGTATTCACATGGAAACACAGACATAAAAGTTTGAAAGAAGACTTTTGATTCCAAAAGTTAGATACAAATTAAAATGCTTAAAATGCAAACATATGTATATTTTTAAAGTCTGGGAATCGAGTAGAATAAAATTTTCACAGAAACAGCAAAAATTTGCCTTTTAAAGTCTATGATATCAAGATCACTTTTTTTTTAAGATTTATTTATTTTACAGAGAGAAAGAGAGCATGCATCCAAGTGAGAGGAGGAGCAAAGGAAAATGGAAAGAGAATCTTTAACCAGACTCCCCATGAGCACGGAGCCCAACTAGGGGCTCAATCTCTTGACGCTGAGATCATGACTTGAGCCAAAATCAAGACAGATGCTTAACCAAATGAGCCACCCAGGCACCCCACGATCATTTTTGCCACAATTTTTAACCATTGGTCACATGGTTCGCAGATATAAAAACAGTACAGTGCCTTGTAATAAATAAATGAACCCTACCTACCGTATTTTACTGGGGTCCCTCCAGAGAGATTTCAGCATGAATATTGAGAAGGTATTTTTCCTCACATACAATTTTATTTCTCATTTAACCCACTTTCATTTACTCAATAAACTTTACTGACAGTATCATGTATTCCGCACTGGGCAAGACCGAAAGCATACAAAATCCTTACCATTAAAAAACCTCTAACCTGGTATCCGGAGAGACAGTCATGTCAACCAATAAATGTTGTTCTGCACTATTTTTTAGATAACTGATCTAGGTGTATGGGGAGCACTGCATATAACCAAGTCTAATAGAGTAATTAGGGTGAGAAAAGCGTGCAATTGATAGAAAAGGAAAATTGCTTGTAAGCTTTTTGAGGATACCATTTATTATTTCCAGAGTTCGTAACCACGGAACTTTACACAAGTGAGGGTGCTCAGTAGAACTCAAAAAACAGATAAGGACGAATGAATTTGGGGAGCTATCATAGGCCTATGTTCTTGATTATGTCTTGATTAGTCATTCCAGATGAAATGGCTAGTCAAAATTCTTTGTTAATAAATTAAAATTCTAAACAAAAGGAAGCTTTCCCTTCATATTCTTTAGGTTGGAGTAGTTCCGGCTGGAGATAAAAGCAAACAGCCTGAATCTAAGTTACTGTAATGACACAGACCTATTACAGAATGTCTTTACCTTATGTACTGGAAGTATAAAGTATTTATTTTATTTAGTTGTTCTTAGTAGGATTAAGAATATACAAAGATTAAGTAAGAAATATTTTACGTATTGCCATAGAACAATCTCCAGAATATAGTTAAGTAAAAAACAAAAAAACAAGATACAAAACAATGTTTGTGCTTCCTTTGTATAAGGGAAAAAATATACATACTAGCCTATATTTTTAAAATAGCAATAACGAATGGCAGCATAAACCAACAATTGTTAAAAATGGTTATCTACAGAGAGAGGGACAGAGGGAAGATTAGAGGGAACAAGGCTTGAAACGAGTCCTCAGGTTCAAAACATGTAAAAGTTTTACATAATTTTTTAAAAAAGAAAATCTTAAAAAATTTAAGAAAAATAGACACAGGTTCAGGGGGGAAAATCTATTTCAGACATAAAATTTTAAGCTAAAATGTTGAAAAACCTCTCCTTATTAAAGTAATTATTTCATCCCACTGCTGTAACTGCTCCTTCCAGAATAAAAACCTGGGCATGGCCTAACTTTCTTTTATAAGTCTTCAGTGTTTCTATAACAAAGTGTAAAACACCTATAAGGGCTTTCAGGAATTTGTGTTTGCCAGCCTATTTCCAGCCAGTTTCCCACTTAAATCCTTAGTTCTAGCAATGGCAAAAACTACTTGTAATTCTGAGAGCCAGTTTCTCTTTCCACTTCCTGCTTTTGCTCAAGTACTCCCCCCTCACCCCCCCCACGCTATTTAATCCCTACTTGAGCCTCATCTCAGAGGCATTTCTCCAACACTCTCTCCTGACTCCATTATTCTCAATTCAACCTTAAATAAGGTATCCTTCCTCGGCACTTCCAAAACATTATGTACATACCACTACTGTGGTATGTGGCTGTGAGTAGTACACTATGTAATGAACACTGCAGTATTGTTTTCTTTAGTGTTTGTGATATCCTACCTTTCATATTCTACTGTATGTTTCTAGAGTGCTGGGATTTTTACTTGCTGTCCTTTTTATGTTGAACACCAAATGAAGAGCTCAATATGTTTGATGCGTGGATGGATGTACGCATAAACAAATCGAAGATATATATGGGCTCAATTCTTGTATAAAATTCACAAATATAATTTGCTTACAAAAAACATTGCTGAACTCCCACTAACATTTTATTTATTTATGTAACAACCAATACCAATTATCTTCTATACAACATAAGCCACTTAAGAGTTTACTTAAGAGGTACCCTTAATAATTATATTAAATCCCACTAACACATTAACAATAAAGTGGTAGATTAATAGAAACACTGTATTCTTTTCCTCACCTTTCTCAATTTACAAAACAAAACTCACCATAAGTTTATAGGCACTTTGATAAAATTAAATTGTTTTCTGAAGGTAAATTAAATAGGAATACAACATTTAAAATATAAAACAGCAATTCAAATTAAAGTCTCTTTTCAGCCTTGTTTTTACATTTAACTTCAAATATAAACAAGAGAGCAATATAATGAATTACCATATATCTAAAAACCAGCTTCACAATTATCAACTCTTACCAATCTTGTTTCAAATAATCCAGCTTCCCAAACACACACAATTTCAGGCATTTTGAAATTTTATCCACAAATACTTAAGTATTACAAATAAAAAGAAACCAACACTATTTTTAAATGTCCACAATACCAGCATCTTTAAAATACCACTTACTTCTGAATTTTATTATGAAATTACACATTAAATAATATTAAATATCTAGTTTAGTTTATCTCTTTAGTCACATGATTTCGTTTCTTCGACTGACTGAATAGAAATCCAAATAAGGTTCACATACTGCACTTGAAGCACTTTTTTTTAAGTCTCTTTTTTTTTAAGTTTTTATTTAAATTCCAGTTATTTAACATACAGTGTAATATTAGTTTCAGGTGTACAATATAGTGATTCAACACGTCCAAACATCACCAGGTACTCATCACAAGAGGCGCACTCCTTAATCCCTATCACCTATTTAACCCATCCCCCACACACCCCACTTCTGGTAACCATCAGTTTGTTCTCTACGTTAAAAGTCTGTTTCTTGGTTTGCCTTTTTTCCTTTCTCATTTGTTTTCTTAAATTCCACATGTGAGTGAAATCATATGGTATTTGTTTTGTTTTTCTCTGACTCTTTAAGTCTCCTTTATTAATTTGACGGTTCCCTCTTCCTCTGTTTTCTCTTGCAATTTATTTTGTGGAAGAAATTAGTTAGTTTTTCCTGCTTTTTCAGATTTCGCTTACTGCAACCCTGTGGTATTAACATATTTTTCTGGCCGTTGTAGTTCTTGTAAACTCTTAGATCAAGAGATTCCGATTAAAATTTAGCTCTTCTTAGCAAGAATATTTTTTGAGTTGCTGTGGACTTCTATCAGAAGAAACAAGTTTGGTCGTCTCTTTTTTGAGTTTCAGCTGTGGCATTTTCAGCCTTATCTATTCATTACACAGTTCCCTATAAGCTCTGTATCTAATGTTTTCAGCAGCCATTGATCATGATGGCTTTACCACCTATTTATTTAGAGGCAGTAAAATGGTGATATATCTTTCTTCGTTTACCCATTATATAACTTCTTCATTAATAGGTAGAATACTTTCATAATGACAAATTTTCATATTTGTTAACCTTAAGGTACAGTTCATACATGAAAGCCACTTTCATTTCTTTTCCTTATTTGTCAGTTTTGAAAAGTTAAACTGCTAGCATCCTTTCAAAGTCGACTAATAATTTTTATGTCTCATGAACTCATGGATTTGAATTATTTGATGAATTTTAATCCACTGTATCATTGTTGATGTTCAAATTGTCCCATCTTTAGCCAACAGGAAACCCTTTATTAGTTCTAGAGTACTTTTGACAAGAACTCAAGTAGTCTTTGACAGCTTCCTCACTTTCTGGTCTGACAAGAAGAACGAGGATCATCTCATATATTTCTTGTTTCAGAATATAACTCAGGCATTTCATCAAAAGCCCTGCTTCTGTTTAGATCAGAACTTAAACTGCAATCTGAGTAGTAAGTGAGCCTGTAACTATGGGATTGGTCACTGTTTTAAATTTTGTTTTTAAGGGTGCCTGGGGGGCTCAGTCAGTTAAGCATCTGCCTTCAGCTCAGGTCATGATCCCAGTGTCCTGGGATGGAGTTCTACATCAGGCTCCTTGCTGAGCAAGGAGCCTGCTTCTCCCTCTGCCTGCTGCTCCCCCTGCTTGTGCACACGCACAAGCTCTCTGACAAAAAAATAAAATCTTAAAAAAAAAAAAATTTGTTTTTAATGGAATAACCTAGAATAAATACTTTTAGAGACAATGCATTAAGAATTTATACTAGCATTTCCAATTTAAATTTGCAGGGTTTTTACTTCTTTGGTTTTATATTTCTATCACTTCGGTAGAGTTTTTTGGTTCCAAATGACATTAACAAAATTTCTGCCTATCTTAAGATTATATATAACTGTTCCAAAATAATACCTATATTATTAACAATATCATTACTAAATGTCAAGATTTCTTTACAGTTCTTTTTGTCCTTCAGGAATACTCACTCCTAGAATCAAATTATTGCTTTGAAGTCCACTGAAATAATTTATTTCTACATAGCCACCAATTTGGTTTACTTACAGTCATTTGCTTTTTCTTTCATTTTAGAGACCACTTTTTATTCATCTCGATTTAATGCTGCTTTACTACTTACTTGGGTCCAACTTGAGTTTACAGAAGTTACAGTCAAAATCCACTACCCATCCTTGTCTCCTCTACACTATGTCCTCTCTCCCCTACAGTTCTTTTTTAAAGTTTTAAATCTATCTTCCTTTTTTTCAATATAAGCAAATTATGAGTAAGAATATATGTTTATATCTCCTCTTTCATAAATAATCATTAACATATTTACACTATTAAATAAATGATATATTATATATATATATGTATGTGTGTGTGTGTGTGTGTATATATATATATATATATATATATATATATATATATATATATGTATATGTATATGTATATAGTATTCTGGAGACCATTCCACAGCAGTAGGTATGTTCTCCTTTCCTTTATGCAACTGCACATACTCCATTTTGTAGATACATCTCAGTTTCGACTTGTACCTCAATGATGAACATGCTTTGCTTCCATTCCTGTGATACCATAGTGATACAAAAAGATGGCCCTTTGCATAGCTTTTTATATTTATGGCAGCGTATCTTTTTTATTTGTTATTTATCAACCAATGTAAAAATATCCGCTTTGAAGTGTTAAATTGATAATCACGTAGCACCCAGATCCTGACAGCTAAGTACTATTCTCCACTTATATGAACTGAGAGTCCTTTGAGAAATGGCAGATTCTAGGGGTGCCTCAGTCGGTTGGGCGTCTGCCTTTGGCTCAGGGAATGATCCCAGAGTCCTAGGATGGAGCTCCACGTCAGGCTCCCTGCTTAGTGGAGAGCAATGCTTCTCTCCCTCTCCTTCTGCTCCTCCTCTCTCACTCTCCCTCAAATAAATAAAATCTTAAAAAAAAAAAAAAAAAAAAAAAAAAGGCAGATTCTAGGGACAGGGAAACAAAAGATTTACCTAAACCATCTTGCTATGCCAAAAAGCAAAATACTTGAAAAGGAAGGAAGGAAGGAAAGGAAAAAATGGGGGTAGGAACAGGAAAAAAATCAAAACAGGACACAGGAGCCAACCTAAAGAAGCTTTCATTGGCCAAATCTGATTTGAGCATCAAAACAGACCAATCAAAAGGTTATTACCCAGTAAATAAAACAGGAATCCTTGAGTCCGTGCTGATGATAAGTAGGTAGGTAGGTAGACAGGCAAGAAGACAAGGGAGGGCTCTGAATGCCAACTGATTAATGTGACCAGGAGAGTAGTGTTAGAAAATTACCATTTTGCAATCATCAAGATATGCTAAATCTAAGGAGAGAGTCTGATGAGTAGATATGTGCACAGTGTCAAGGTAACATCTCAGAAATTGCCTTTTAGTGTAACAAATAAATGTGAAACTAGTTGAAAAACCAGATATCACCTTGTCCTGATGATCAAAACTAACATCATCAATAGGGACAGGCAGACAACATGAGCCTCCAGATAGACCTTTGAGAAAGACGTATCACCACTTACACAGTACTCCAGTCAGGGATGCATATGGTAGGTGATGCATAACCTAGATCTAATCATAAGTGAACATAACACAAGCCCAAACTGAGAAATATATTCTGTAAAATAACTAGCCTATATCATCTTCAAAATGCTAATGTCATGAAAAACAAGTTCCAGATTAAAGGAGATTAAAGAAACATGACAGCCAAATGGAGTACGTGATCTTATACTGGATCCTGTACTGAAAAATGATTAGGACTATTGACCAAACTGGAATAATGACTAAAGATTAAAGTATTATATCAATGTAAATTTTCCTGAATTTAATAACTATACATGGCTTCTATAACAGAGTACCTTTGTTCTTAGAAAATATATACTGAAGTATCAATGCCTAAAGGGGCATGACTTTTGCAATATGCTCTTAAAAAATTCAGGAAAAATAAATACGTATTACATATGTATCATGTATATAGATATACATGTATAAAAGCAATAAGTTAAAAATTAGTGAATCTGGGCAAAAGATACACAAAGAATTTCTTGGTACTATTTTTTCAACTTTTCTGTACTCTTCACTAGTACTCCTCCTCTATTTATCCTTCGTTTCTCCAATGGAGTTTTTCTAGATCTACACAGATTACATAAGATACCTCACAGGATGTCTGGCACTTAGTACATGCTTAACATAAGCCAGTTGTATCATAGGACTGTTATTACTTAAATCTATCTCTACTCTCTAGAACTCTGACAGACTCTAAAAACATGTGAATTAATAAACAGCTAATACTACCACCTCTCTGCTTTTTATTCAAAAATATCATAAGCCTAAGTCTTTCACAATTTCTTTGTTCTTTCCTCCTGGTTTCTCTGCCTCTACTCTTCTTCTTTTGGTTTTTTTCTTTCTCTAAAGTCACCTAATTTAATATTGTTATGGGGAAAATAATTTTGAAGAATCAGAATATCTAGAACACTAAACACTGGATCCATTCCCCACATGGTCACAATTGTCTATATCCAAGAAGCACTGGTTCCTTAAAATGATGTATATAATCACCAAACCTCTACATGATCTTCACTAGTCACCTCCCCCAAACAAATATCTTATATCCAGACAGCTTCATTCATTTATGTTATCTGCTTGGCTCTTATGGCCCTTTCTCTCATTTTACTCTAGATAAAATTTAATAGCTCTTCATAGATTCCAAATATCTTCATCACTATATTCTAATTTATCTTTACAACAACAACAAAAAGTGTCCTTGAAGGCACATATAGGAAGTTCTTCTAGATTCTTTCCAAAGGAGGCAAACCTTACAGGGTCTCAAACTTTAAGGAGACTTAATTCCCTAGTCAAATACTTAATTTCAATTCCAACCTCAGTCTCCTGTTCAGAGACCCTGTATCCCTCCAAATCTCCCCTGTACTGCCATGTTTGCTCAGAGCTTACTGCTCCTGACTACTGCCTTCGAGGTCCCTTTCGTTCCTGGCACATGAAGGTTTTCTTTGAAGTTCAGCAATGCACCTACTTTTTGCCCATTTTCCCATTATTTATTTCAGATTTTCATGTGTTTGTGGGTAGGAAGTACTTTACTTTGGGAGAGTCTATGTTAGCTCAGCCTCGCATATGAGAGAATAGCAATACCTCCCTGTTCTGCACTCAACTCTCCACTCAAATCAATCCTTCAGACTAAAGAAAACACCAAGACCTACAATGGGTAGATGAGAAGAACATATTCTCAAGTGAATAAACAAAGATTCTTCTATATTACAAGAAAAAAAATGTTCAAGTATTTTTTGTTTTTATCACAGAAACTGGAAACTATGTCTGCAACGGCACATAAAGGAAGAGTGAATAAAATAGTGAATGATCTTCTAAGAAAATGGTAACAATGAGCAGCTGCTTTCCTTACCATCAGATCAGCAAAAGAAGAAACTGGCCCTGATAAAGGAACAGGAATAGACTGAAAAAGCCAAAAAAGTGTTATTGGAATGGGGAGAAAAAAAAAAGAAGAAAGAAAGAAAGAGTTATTGGAGTGTGTGTGGAAGTACCAAGAAGTGCAGTAAAGAAGAAAAAAGACTGTGCATTCAAACAGTATATATAAATGAGACTGCCTGTATCAAAGGTTTACATCAATGATTTCTCACTTTAATTCCATTAAATAATATATTCATTTATTTTCTTCTTTTGTCCCTAAGACATCAAGATTTTCTTTCTGGTATATACCATTTCCCTACTTTATCATTTTCAAAAAATTTTAAACTGGTAGTAGTATTTAGATGGATTCAATTCAGGAGGTGGGGAGGAAAGCTATAGGATACACTGATAA